>NC_080422.1:109269652-109641985 GCF_029873635.1 Malania oleifera | reverse complement strand
CAGAACCTCTAACAAGGACTCGTGGAGTTCAATAAATAAGTGTCACCCTCACTGCGAACTACACATGTAAATCTGGTGAGACTTATTGGTTTTTATGCAACGAAAGGGAAGAAAAGATTGGCTGATTTACCGAGTACTGCCAAACAAAATCTTTGGATTCTACATCTTTGGTCTCTGCAATTCCCTTCTACTTGTAGTTAATAAAGTTTGAATAAATTTTTCCTGTAACAGATTATGGACCTACAAAGATGCCATGAAACGTACTCATCATTTCCTCCCTAACAAGAAATTAATTATTGTTATCACAAATCACTGGATGCAGATTTCAGATAAAACGCGGTTGCTACTAGATGGAAAACACACGCGTTCACATCATTGATGGTGTTACTTCAGGGACTTCTGAGATCTCCAAGAGTACTCAAGATTAACATCATTCACAGAGACTTGAAAGCCCAGCAACATTTTACTGGACGGTAGTGAACCTAAGATATCGGATTTTTGGCAAAGCTAGAATATTTTGAGAAAGATCGAAGGATGAACCACACAGGCCGAAAGTTGGAACATTGTATGCATACTTTCTGATCATAAATCTATTTGCACACATGTTTTTTCAACGTACCATTTAATTTATTTTATTTTTTTTTAACTTTTGGCTTGCGGGGAATATTCCCCACCAGAATGCTGAACAGAGGTGCATATTCCATGAAATCTGATGCTTTATAGCTTCGGAGTCTTGCTAATTTACAAATCATCGTTGGCAAGAAGACGTATGCAATACATGGCTCTGGCGAAAAATTTAAATTAAACCATTGGAAAACACGTAAGAGCCCACCCAACAGACCTCTCTACCATTGTTGCGAGTTGAAATTTTACATTTGAATTGCAAGATGACGTTTTTGGACTTTTCAGGCATATGAGCTGTGGGAAAGATGGCAAAGCATGGAATTTATGGATCCCTCTTGGATACGCTTCCTTCACCATGTAAAACGATCAAGATGCTCCAGGTGGTCGCTACTATGCGTCCAGAAAAAGCCAGTGGATAGACCATCAATGCTGGAAGTTTATTCAATGCTAAAAAATGAAACCGCATCTATTGCTACACCCAGAAGGCCTGCTTTCTCGATAAAAACGGATAAAGAAGCGGAAAATATATCTGTCTTGCAGCGAGAAAAAATTTCGGTTAATGATGTCACATTTTCTGAAATGGCACCCAGATGATAGTGTGTTTGTGAGGCATCGTTTATCATGTTCATTGTTTAAACTGTTGATTTCCATGTCCTGGAACTAAGCAAGGAACAGTCAATATTGTTCTTCTCAATGAATGGCAGTAAGACATTACATGTTCTCTAATGAGAACCTGAAAAAGATCAGTGTAGACACCCCAATTTTAATCACACCTTTCCGAGGAGACTTCATGTCAAATCTTCCTACACTATTTGTGGACCCCACACATCTTTGTAGGTCCCACACTACTTGTGGACCCCACACATCTTTTTTAGGTCCCAAGTTGCTTGTAAACCCTACACATTTTTGTAGGTCCCATGCTGCTTGTAAACCCTACACATCTCTTGGTACGCTAACTCGGATTCATACATCCAGTGCACGCTACTCCTTTTCGTACGCTAGCTCGGATTTGTATATCTCGTGCATGCTGGCTCGAGTTCCTATAACCCTCACATGGCTTGTAGGCCCCATATATCTTCATTGGGCCCCACATGGTACGTGGGCCCCACATCTCCTGGTACCTTAGTTCGGATTCCTACATCCGGTCCACGTTATCCCCTTTAGTACTCTGGCTCGGATTCTTACATTCGGTGCACGTTACTCCTTTAGTACGCTAGCTCGGATTCCTACATCCGGTGCACATTACCCCTTTTGGTAGGCTAGCTCGGATTCTTATATGCGGTGCATGCTGGCTCGAGTTCCTATAACCCTCACATGGTTTGTAGGCCTCATATATCTCCATTGGGCCCCGCATGGTGCGTGGGCCCCACATCTCCTGGTACGCTTATAACGCCCCAACCTGGGTCTGTCAAGGAGCACTACGTCTCTCCTCCTCCACCTGGACCAGACAACAGGGGGCAGGCCTTATCAGACTAATGACTGGCCCCACAGACCAACACGTGTCCTTTTCAGTGTGTTTTGTTCTCACTCACACACTTCCTGAGAAAACTTCCAAGGAGGTCACCCATCCCAAGATTGCTCCAAGTCAAGCATGCTTAACTATGGAGTTCTTATGGAAAAGCTCCCAAAAAGAAAGGTGCACCTTGTTGATATGAGTAGTAACATCTAATCCTTTTAAGTCTTTCACCCATGGGGTATCATAATGCTAGCCTGGATTCCTACATCTGGTGCACGTTACCCCATTTGGTATGCTAGTTCGAATTCATACATCCGGTGCACGTTACCCCTTTTGGTACGTTAGCTCGGGATCCTATATCCGGTGCATGCTGGCTCGAGTTCCTATAACCCTCATATGGCTTGTAGGCCCCACATATCTCCATTGGGCCCCATATGATGCGTGGGCCCTACATCTCCTAGTACGCTAGCTCGGATTCCTACATCCGGTGCACGTTACCCCCTTTGGAATGTTAGCTCGGATTTCTACATTCGGTGCACGGTACCCCCTTTGGTACGCTAGCTCGGATTCATACATCCGGTGCATGTTACCCCTTTTGGTACGCTGGCTCGGATTCCTATATCCAGTGCATGCTGGCACGAGTTCCTATAACTCTCACATGACTCGTGGGCTCTGCATATCTTCATTGGGCCCCACATGGTGCGTGAGCCCCACACATCTCTGTTGGGCTCTGTACGACTTCTAAAACCCCCGTATTATTATTATTATTATTATTATTATTTATCTAATTTGTCAAATACAAGCATGCTTTGTTCCCCCCATCATCACTCACCATATATGCTTTGTTCCCCTCCTTATCATTTCATCCATGCTATATTCCTTTCATCATCACTCACTACGTGCTTTGTTCTCCCATCATCATTCACCCCATAGTTTGCTCCTATGACGCCCCGATTTTTATACAATTTTTTTTCAAATAATAATAAATAATTACACGTCATCCACAACATTCACAAATCGGCCACGTTAACAATCTTACTATAATTCATACGACCCGACCCGCATTGGGTACTGGGTAAAAAGTTGTTTTATTTTACTACCTAACAATAGAAGACAATATATACATATCAATTAGAATACAATACCTAGAGTATCCATATACACATATATACACAATACTATCTCATATCCAAACACAACACAACCCTAGGGAATCACACCTCCCTAGTCCAAACTCACCCTGTATATCAGGGTCCCAGCTTCCTATGATCACAGGGCTCTATCACCTGATCTATCTCTGTCCCCTGAAAAATTTAGATAATTTGGGTGAGACACATTTCAGTAAGAAGGAATAAATTATTTAAAGTTCTATAATATAGGGAAATCGGCCCTCAAAAGGGGAGTTAGTAGATTTACTCAACTCTTTGAGACAAATCAGACCAACTTAGTTAGAAGATTACAACCAGATGTCGTAAATCCAAGAGCACTAAGTTGGCCACGTATTTGGGTGACTCCAAGAACAGAAGAAAGATTGAAAAATCTTTTTCCAGAGTCAGTAAGACAAGATGCAAATAGATTAATTATAACAGAGCCTCTAAGTGATTATACTCCTAGTAGAGCGAGTGTATCAAGAGAGGAAGATATTAATTCAGAAATAAGGTCAGAAGGATCTGAACCATCTGAATTAAAACCCTCAAGTAAGAGAAGGATAATTGGTCAGAGAACCATAAGGATCCCTATTTATGTAGATGAGGAAGAAGACCGATCCCATATAATATATAGGAGGACATCCATTTTGAGTGCTAAAATCGAAGAAAATGAAGTTTTGGTGAACATTTCTATCAGTAAGATAGGATGCACAACCCTTATTTGTCTTGACCCTTATTGCATTATTTACGGGCAGCTTCGGACTCTTAGGGTCATTTTCATAGGCTTGTAAAAAAATTTAAAAAAAAAAGGAAAGAAAAGAAACCTTTAAGAAAGCAAAGATGGAAAAGAACAATTAGAGTCGAAAAGTGCACGATACCAAAACAAAGGTATCTCGAGCCTTAGGTGACTGAAATCCTTTAGACAAGAGAATTAACTACAAATGTCAGTCATAAAAAATAAATAATAACGAATGTTTTTTTAACCTTTCAAAGTCCAAACGAAGGAGTGGAAGATGCTTCTTCTTCTTCTTTAATAAATAAAATTTAAATTAATATTGAATGTAATTCATTGACTAAACGAGTCAATCTCCATCCTATTTGTTAATTAAATGAGTGAAATCCAATAGTGCTTGTTACTCCATTATTTTATTGGGCAAGTCCAAACAAATTAGGTACACTCTCGTTCAAGCTTCTATCATTCATTAATGACTTAAAAATTTAACTCAATAGCATTCATGTCAATATAAATAAACAAATAGTTTGACTCATTCTAGCCCTAAATATAGTATTCTGATATGTATTTTACAAAATCATGTCAAGAAATTTTTTTTAAAAATAATAATTTTCAAACAAACTTATATAAAATATGAATTCAAAACTAAACTATAAACAAACTTAATAAAGAGTCCATAAATAAGCAAAATTTTGAGTGTGTGTGTATATATTATATATAAATATTTGTATACATATGTATTACTAAACTAACAAAAAGACAGCCCACAGGCTATTTAAACAATCTAACTTACGATGTTGACAAATCAAATACGATTTAATTTAAACTCAAATTTTCATTACTAAATTTAAATTTAAAATCAAATTTTACTTATTTTTAATTTAACAAATAAATTTAAATATAAACTAATATCAAATTAAACACAAATATTTAGTAAAAAAAATGACTTTATTGGTTTGTAGCCCTAATTATGGAAGTGGATAAGCCACTATGTGTGACCTACCCCCTTATAAAGGGCAATGGGGCGGCTTGACTAGCATTACATGTCTTTAACATCATCTTTTTTTTGACTTTACCTTTCTATTAATCAATGAGTGGGCCCAAGCAGTAGCCACTCCTCCATTGCCGTTAATTAATGAGTGGATGAGATTTATCCCAAGCAGTAGCCTAAAGTTGTACATAAAAAAAAAATCAAGCATTAAGGGTTTTACTTAAGAAAAGTATGAAAAGAGGAAATTGGGAGAGAATTTATTATTCATTATATTTTTCTCGTTCCGTTTGAAATTTGAAAAATACTAAAAAAAAATATTAAAAAATTTATAATTTTATATTTAATTATCAAGAAAAATAAAAAATAAAATAAAAAAATGCACCAAAGTTATGAATATTATTTTGATTCATGTATCATTAATATTTGATTTTATCATATTTTAGTTATATTGAAATAAATATTTATTTTTAATAATATTTAATATAGAAATATATATATATATATATATATATATAATGGAAAATAAGTTGCCTCCTCCTTTTCTTTTTCTTTTCTTTCCTCAAATAAAATTCTTGATCCAAACACAACCTAAGTTTTATTATAAAAAAAGTTTATTTTTATATAATTAAAAATTAAGAAAATTAAATATTAATAAAGTGTAAAATCAAAATTTTGTTCATGAATTTAGTATATTTTTCATTTTCTTTCTTATTTTCATTGATAACCAAACATGAAAACGTGGATTCCTTAATATTTTTATTTTCTTTTCTTAATAGTTTTCGAGTTTCAAACAAGGACAAAAAAATTAGAAAAAGAAAAAAAATTTATCAAAGAATTCACATCTTTCATGTTTAGTTATTAAAAAAAGTGAAAAAGAATGTAAAAAAATATACCAAATCTATGAACTATAATTTGAATTTACGTATCATTAACATTTAGTTTTTCTTAATCTTTGGTCATATTAAAATAAATTTTCATTTTTTTATAGTATTCACCAAAGAAGAAAAATATAGGGAGAAATGAATTTCCACTTTATTTTACTTTCATTTCCTTTTTCCAAGCAAAATTCTTGATCCAAACAAACATTACAGGAGCTTGTGCGGGAAAAATGCAAAGAAAATATTAAATACATAGGAATGGATGCAAATTATGTTGGTCCTGACTGTGGAGCCTATTTTTGTATTTGTCTAAGGTGAAATACTAATGAGGAATGATTCCTCTACCTATGATTTCAGTTATTTAGGGCACATCTCTTGGTGGGATGGGTCCAAATGCCAACACGATATCGTATGATCCATCAGTTCTAAATTGTTCGATGAATGATTGTTCCTTATGAATCTTTTTTCTATTCAAGTCTGGAACACATCCTGGGATACTCGAGGTGATGCAAAATGTAGTATCGGAAACATTCAAACATATACGCAGAGAGGAAAATGAGAGAGTTTTGTGAACTTACCTTACCTTTGGAAGCATGGAATTGTGATATTAGATTTGAATAAAATAAAGTAAAAAATTGTATTGACTTTTTTAAAAATTTACATAAATCCAAAATCAAGTTTCAAAATTTATGCTCCCAAATACTACTTGACAGTACACAAAGCTCTGGGCATTTTCTTCCTAATTTCCAGGAAGGTACTCTCACACACTGGAGAATATGTAAGCCTTGAGAACAAGTCAGCCAATGAACTTGTCAAGTGAACAACCATATTCAAAATTCAAAGCAGTGGGTCTCTTTGCTGACTTAAACCATGAAATCACAAAAGCAGAAACAAGCGCCAATGGCTACGTTTCCTCAATCCAAACTTTTCCTGCTTTCCCTCTTCATCCTTCTTCCAGCTCAAATCTCTTCTGCAGATGATGTCGCCGTCTACTGGGGTCAAAATGGTAACGAGGGGAACCTGACTGCAACATGCGCCACCAGTGTATATTCCTATGTGAACATAGGCTTTCTGAATAGATTTGGCAATGGTCAAATC
Source organism: Malania oleifera (assembly GCF_029873635.1). NCBI lineage: Eukaryota > Viridiplantae > Streptophyta > Magnoliopsida > Santalales > Ximeniaceae > Malania > Malania oleifera. The sequence continues at coordinate 109,635,057 of NC_080422.1, read as the reverse complement.
CCACAACTCAACCTTGCTGGCCATTGCAACCCAGCGCGTGGTGGTTGCAAAACCATTAGCAACAGCATAAGAGAGTGCCAAAGACAAGGCATTAAGGTGATGCTGTCGATAGGAGGTGGCCTTGGAAACTACTCTCTAGCTTCAACAACCGATGCGAAAAATGTTTCTGTTTATTTACGAAATAACTTCTTGGGTGAGGCCAAATCGTCGACGGTTTCCCCTATGATGCCTCGATTTTCGTACCAAAATTTATTTTAAACAAAGAATAATAAATAATCACACATCATCAACAATATTCACAAATCGGCCACGTCAACAAACCGGTTACCACTCATATGACCCGACTTGCATTGAGTACTGGGTAAATAGTCATTTCATTTATACAACCTAACAGCGGAAGACGATATATACATAACAATCAGAATACAATACTTAGAGTATCAACATACATTATATATATATACACACACACACACATTACCATCACATATCCAAAAACAACATAACCCTAGGAAATTACACCTCCCTTGTCCAAGAACTCACCCTGTGTATCAGGGTCTCAGCTCCATACAATTTCGGAGCTCTATCACCTGGTTGAGGAGCAGCCGAGGCAGTATTCCTCTGCTGTCCGCCTTAAGGTGCCTGATAGCCCCCTCTATATGGTCGAGGAGCAGCCGTTACCGCTAGCGGTGCCTGACAGTTTCTCGCGATATATCCAGAACAGCTCCCTCACTCAGCACTCTCCGTGGTGCCTCCTGAAACATCTGGGACAAAGAGGGGGTATTTGTCTGCCTTGTACCACTCGATCTTCTCCTCCTTGTCGTCGTCCTCCTCTACTATCATATCTCTTCCACGGCCCTCGACTGGACTATGCCTGAAAATCAGTAGGCATGGGCCTCTTCCTCTCGCTATGTTGTAACGACCCAAAAATTACACCATTTTATTTATAAATAAAACACATAACTACTCTGATACTCCTGCAATAGCATCTCAGACCTCAGAAGGGCACTGAGGTATTCCTGTACATAATAGACATACTTATGCAGCGGAAACATAAGTCATACAACCATATATATACATACAATACCAGGACCCAATGTTATCAAACCATAATTATATTTTTACATCTCTCATTACAGTATCATCATCCCAAAAGTACAACCCTCTGTACACACTTACTCTATAAACAGGGCAATCAATGGGTCACTCTACCTACGAGCCTGATTTGCTCGCGTAGCTGGTTCACCTGAAAAAATGTTAAAGTAATGGGACGAGTCGTCGCTCAGTAAGTGGAAATATGCTATTAATAGTGTGTGACGACCAAGTTATATAACTATTACAATAACATTTGAAACTGTATAAGTAGATAAATCAGTAAAAATATATCTTATATTCGTCGCAGTTTAAAATATACTGTATCATCTGAATTTTTCTACTTTTCATACTTCTAATATCATACTATATTATCAAATTCTGTAAAACTATGTACGTATACATAACTGTGCTTTTTCCTTGAAAATCTGTATGTCATGATTTGACCCCTCATGATAGGGTTGTGTGGCTCGTAGGTGGGACTTAACTTTGGTTGGCCCACCAGGTAAGTCACTGTACTCTACCCTTCCTTATTCGGGCCAAACTGCATCATCTCCTAGGCACGGAACTGGATTGCTACCTCGTCAAACCGGGCCCTCTCAACCCAGAAACTGGGGAGCTGCATCCACTTCGGGCGCGGTTGACGGTACCCGCACACTATCTGAAATATGTGGTTGCACTCTGTTCTATAAATAGCAACGGTGTCGTACTCTGATAACTGTATCTGTCTATAATATTTTCACAGGGATTTGATACTGTATGTATATACTACTATAATTACCTTACTGTTTTCATCATGTTTTCAAAATAACCATAACACTATAATTCTGTACTAGAAATACTGTATATCTGAATATCATAACTGTAGCATCTGATTGCTATAACTATATATCTGATGGTATAATCTGTCTATATAATCTGACTGTATGATCTGTCTGTATAATTTGACTGTATAATTTGTTTGTATAATCTGTATAATCTATGTGTTATGGTATTAGGAAACATGGCAGTCTATAATTACTGTAATATACTGATCTGAATAATAACTATACTATATTGATCTGAATAAAAACTGTAATATACTAATCTGAATAAAATTGTAATATTGTCTGATAAATATCTGTTTATATTTGTCCATATCTGTATATACTGTAAATCATGATATGCTGGGAAAAACTATATAATTTCTATATTAGGTAAGTATCTACTCAGGCCACACAAACATTAAAACTCATATTCTATAAAACTGGGTAATAATATATGCATAGAATTTTTGATAACTTTGCTAAAACTCCTAGCATAACATATTTTCCTTGATTTCTACAAAATCCCCCTATTGTGCCTGGTCCTACACTCGCAGGGTTCCCCACTCAACACCCCGAAAATAATATTTTCCAAAATAAAATATCATTATTTTTCTATGTACTACATTTTATGTAACTATGGGAAAGACAAATATTGAATAAAATGTCTTACCCTGAAATTGAGATGGAGTTCAAATCACTTCTACCAACGATCCACTCTGACAGATTTGTAGAGTACTTTCTCAGGAACATCGTGGTGTCCTCAGATCGTTGATCCAGTGAGAAATGGAGTCGGGATCGAAGAGAGAACGGGAGAGGATCATTTTAAAGAGAGAGAGAGAGAGAGGATCTTCTTGCGCAATTTTATGCTGAAAAATCCTGGTTTTTATAACCTCGGATTCGTCGACAAGACACATCATCTTGTCAACGAGTCCATGAAGAAAGTTTGTTGACGAACCTGAACCCCTTGTCGATGAATTTTAAACTGCTAAAACCCCCCCTCTCGATATCTTCTCATTGATGAGACATGTCCTCGTCGACGAGACCCTCATATATTCTCGTCGACGAATTCCCTGGGTTTATTGATGAGACCCTGCTTAATTTTCTAGGTTATTACATTTTCCATTCCTTATAAAATTTCGTCCTCGAAATTTGCTATCTGTGTTGAACACCATCCATACAATCTATCATCCCATAAAGATAAATGGTTTACTTATTTTATTACTTACCGTCACTTATGGCGGAGGAATACCGTGGTTACATTCAAAGTTCTGGAAGATTACAAATTTATTCAAAAAGAAAAATTCCCCCAAAACCAAAATACTACCTATCTTATAACCTAAATTACAACATAAATACCATTCTATACTAAACAAATTCTATCCTTATCTAAGCACACTGACCAACACTATAATTCATTAAACAAGTGTGGGTATTTTTGCTTAATTTCTTCTTCAAGCTCCCACAAAGCTTCTTCTATTGCATGGTTTTTTCACAAGATTTTTACTAGCTAAATTTCTTTGGTGCGCAATTCTTGTTTCTTCCTATCCAAGATTTGTACTGGTGCTTCTTTATAAGCTAATGAATCTTTAAGCTTTATTTCTGCATAACTGACAATGTGGGATGGGTCTGAGATGTATTTCTCAGCATGGAAATATGGAATACGTCATGTGTCCTGGACAAAACTAGTGACAAAGCTGGCCTGTAGGCAACTGACCCCACCTTCTTTAGTATCTCAAAAGGGTCAATAAACCTAAGGCTTAGCTTACCCTTCTTCCAAAATCTCATAAGCCCTCTTAGAGGAACTACCTTCAAGAATACCCGATCCCCCATATCAAATTCTAATCCCCAGCGGTGTGTTTGCGTAGCTTTTCTGTCGACTCTGCACTGTACTGATTCTTTTTTTAATCAGTCGGACCTTATCATACACAAGTTGTACTATCTCTAGACCCAAAACTCACTCTCGGCTACCTCATCTCAGAAAAGAGGAGAACGACACCTTCTACTATACAGTACTTCGTAAGGTGTCATGTCGATGCTAGCCTGATAACTGTTATTGTATGCAAACTCAACTAGCGGCATAAACTGGGTCCAGCTACCCCCAAAATCTAACACGCACACCCGAAGTATATCTTCCAATGTCTGGATTGTCCTCTCAGTTTGACCATCCGTCTGGGGGTGAAAAGCAGTGCTGAAAGCTAATTGTGTACCCATAGCCTCTTGAAAACTTTTCCAAAATCGTGAGGTAAACTGGGGATCTTGGTCTGAGACTACGGATACTGGTACACCATGGACACGAACTATTTTTTGAACGTAAATTTTTTCCAAATTACATTCAATCCCCAAATTACATTCAATCTCGACCTTAATCGGGATGAAATGAGTGGTCTTCATCAGACGATCAATAATCACCCAAATTGCATTCAATCCCTGTTATATTGGAGGTAACCCGGTAATAAAATCCATAGATACGTGATCCTATTTCCACTCTGGAATGAACAATGACTGCAACTGCCCTGCTGGTCTCTGGTGTTCAGCCTTAACCTCCTGGAACGTTAAACATTGCTGTACAAATTCGGCAATTTCCCTTTTCATTTCACTCCACCAAAAATATTCTTGCAAATCCTTATACATTTTAGTACTGCCAGGATGGATAATGTATAGTGATCTATGAACCTCTTCTAAAATCGTTCTTCTAATATCACCACCTGCAGACACGCACAACCTGGTGCAAAACCTTAGAGCTCCATCATTAGAGATACTGAACTCCTCTCCCTGACCTTCCCGAACTCTAGCCATAACCTCTGCTAATTCTACGTCATCACCTTGAGCGGCCTTAATCTATTCATATAGCGTCGGCTGCACAACCAGGCTGGCGATAAATGCCTGAGGATTATCCTCTACCAACTCTACGCCAAGTCTCTCTAGATCTATCAGGATCGGATGCTGAACCTCCATAGCTGCCAGTGTTGGTCCCACTGATTTCCTACTCAGAGCATCTGCTACCACATTCGCCTTCCTTAGGTGGTATCTAATGGTGCAGTCATAGTCTGTAATGAGTTCCAACCATCTTCTTTGCCTCATGTTTAGCTCTTTTTGGGTAAAGAAATACTTTAAGCTTTTGTGATCCGTGAACATTTCGCACTTCCCACCATATAGATAATGCCTTTAGATCTTGAGAGCGTACACCACTGCAACTAACTCCAAATCATGCACAGGATAGTTTTTCTCATACTCTTTAAGCTGTCTAGAAACATATGCAATAACCCTGCCGTGCTGCATCAACACACATCCAAGACCCTTCAACAACGCATCACTATATATCACAAACCCGTCCTTCCCTGATGGAATAGCTAGTACCGAAGCTGAAACTAACCGCCACTTTAACTCTTGAAAACTCTGTTCACAAGTATCGGTCCAATCAAACTTCACATTTTTTCTCATAAGTTGTGTTAAAGGACCCGATAATCTAGAGAAACCATTTACAAAGCGTCGGTAGTAGCTTGCCAACCCCATAAAACTTCTAATCTCTTGGACATTTCCTGGCCTTTCCCAACTCACCATTGCCTCTATTTTACTCGGATCAACCGATACACCCACCTCAGAGATTATATAGTCGAAAAGAAACCTGCCTTAACTAGAACTCACATTTCTTGAATTTTGCGTACATTTTTCTTTCCCTTAATATCTGTAACACCAACCTCAAATGATGCTCGTGCTCCTCAAAACTTCTCGAGTAGACCAGTATATCATCAATGAATACCACCACAAACTGATCCAAATACTGATGGAACACCCGATTCATTAAATCCATAAATATTGCTGGTGTGTTAGTCAACCCAAATGGCATTACTAAAAACTCGTAATGCCCATATCTGGTTCGGAATGCTATTTTCGAAATATCTTCTACTCGAACTTTCACTTGATGATAATCCGACCGCAGGTCAATTTTAGAATAAACCTGGGTCCCCTGGAGCTGATCAAACAAATCATCAATCCTAGGGAGAGGATATTTATTCTTGATGGTTAGTTTGTTTATCTCCCTATAATCGATACATAACCTCATGGTCCCATCTTTCTTCTTCACGAATAGAACTGGTGCACCCAGGGCGACACGCTGGGCCTGATAAATCCCTTGTCCAATAATTCCTGTAGTTGATTTTTCAATTCCTTTAGTTCGACTAGAGCCATACGGTATGGTGCTTAAGATACCGGTGTTGACCCCGGCAACAAATCTATAGTAAACTCAATCTCTTGGTCTGGTGGTATGCCAGGCAATTCCTTTGGAAAAACATCTGGAAATTCACACACTATTGGTATATCAGTTTGTTTTAGCTTTTCTTTTGACATTTCCTTTATGTATGCAACATACCCCTGGCAATCATCCTGTAGCAGTCTCCTCACTTGAATAGCCGACACAAACTGTGGCGAGGCACGTACGCATGAACCCACAAATCTATATTCTTACTCACCTGGGGGTCTGAAAACCACTTCTTTTTTATGGCAATCTATGCTGGCATGATGAGTTACTAGCCAATCCATACCCAGTATCACATCAAACTCTTGCATATCTTGGACCACGAGATCAGCTGATAGTACTCTCTCTTGAATACTTACTAGGAAATTCCGAAGCACGTTCTTACATCTTACCACAGATCCCGTCGGTGTACCCACGAACAACTCTACATCTAACAGCTGTGTCTCTACCCTAGTTACTATGACATACTCCGCCGATATAAAGGAATGGGTGGCACCTGTATCAAACAAAATAATAACTTTATATGGTAAAGCAATAAGGGTACCTGTGACCACGTCTCCAGCCATCTCAGTGTCACTCGGCGTCAACGCATAAACCCTCACCGACATAGTGTTCTTCTGTTAACCTCCACAAGGCGCCTGGTATCCACCTCGAAATGGTCTAGGAGTTGATACATAATTCAACGGCATCTGGCATGATCGAGCCATATGGCCGGGTCTCCCGCAATGATAGCAAACATTCTCCCTTAGCCAGCACTCCCCTGGATGTCTCTGTCCCTATCTGGGGCAAGTGGTAGGAGGCTGTCCACCGTGATATCCACCGTGCTCTATCATCTACCTCTGTCCCTCGCCAGATCTACCTCCTCTCCACGGGCCTCGACTGGACCCCACATGAAAACTCGAGGGTGCGGTCCTCTTCTTCTGGCTCTGTATCTCAGTCTTTCTCGGCAAACTCTCCTCTGCTATTATGGCCCGGTCAACCAACTCTGAAAAATCCTATATCCTCAATACTGCTACCTGTCTGTAAATATCACGCCTCAAATTTCTCTCAAACATTCTAACCTTCTTAACTTCATCTGGGACAATATAAGGATAGAAATGCGATAGCTCATTAATTTTGCCACGTACTGCTGGGCTGTCAACGATCCTTGGGACAAGCTCAGAAACTCCAGTACCCGAGCCTCTCTAACTGAGGCAGGATAATATCTATCAAAGAATACGTCCTTGAATTGAGCCCAAGTCATCGGCACTGGAATTGTTCTCTGCCCCTCCAATAGTCTAGTGGTCATCCACCATCTCTAGGCCTCCCCTATTAGCCTATACGTAGCGTAAAGGACCCTCTCCTCGTCGATGTAGTGAAGCGTCGTCAAAATCTTCTCTACCTTTTGCATCCAATTTTTCGCAACTGCAGGATTAGCTACTCCTACGAATACCGGCGGGTTCATCTTCATAAATTTCTTTATCGTACACCCTTGAGCTGGAGATGGACCTCCTTGCTCCCTAGAACTTCGAGCAATCTCAGCCATAACTTGCTGAGCCACATTGTGTAGCATAGCGTTTGAATCCCCGCCACCTGCACCAGAAGACCCAGCTCCGCCATCACCACTAGCGTGAGCGCTACTACCTCCTTGGTCCATCCTATAATATTACCAAATTATTTTAAGTATCTGAATCCTACAACACTATACTAACTAAAATACCCCTAACCTCTCATTACTAATTCAAGGCCGAGTCCTACCGTATGAAAATAGAAATCATCTATAGTTTACTATAGTTTTCCTAAAATCGTTACCCTAGGAAAATCATAGAAACCACCCCGAAACTTTACTTCCAAACCGCAAAAAAAAAAAAAAAAAAAAAAAAACCCTAAATTCTCATCCTAAATCCCCAACATTACTTCCATTGATACCCCATGCCACTCTTATTAAGATTCCATTTCTAAGTTTTGGTATTGTTTTCTGCTGTACTCTAAAGTTTACAGAACCTAACAACCTAGGCTCTGATACCAAACTATAATGACTTAAAAATTACACCATTTTTTAAAAATAAAATACATAACTACTCTGATACTCCTATTATAGCATCTCAAGCCTCAGATGGGCACTGAGGTATTCCTGTACATAATAGACATACCTATGCAGCAGAAACATAAGTCAAACAACTATATATATACATACAATTCTAGAACCCAATGTTATCAAACCATAATTACATTTTTTTTCATCTCTCATTATAGTATCATCATCCCAAAAATACAACCCTCTGTACACACTTACTCTATAAACAGGACAATCAATGGGCCACTCTACTTACGAGCCTGATCTGCTCGCCTAACTAGTTCACCTGAAAAAATGTTAAAGTAATGGGATGAGTCATCGCTTAGTAAGTGGAAATATGCTATTACTAGTGTGTGGCGACCAAGTTATATAACTATTACAATAACATTTGAAACTGTATAAGCGGATAAATCAGTAAAAATATATCTTACATTCGTCGCAGTTTAAAATATACTGTATCATCTGAATTTTTATACTTTTCATACTTCTAATATCATACTATATTATCAAATGTTGTAAAACTGTATATGTATACATAACTGTGCTTTTTCCTGGAAAATATGTATGTCATGATTTGACCCCTCAGACAGGGTTGTGCAGCCCGTAGGCGGGACTTAACTCTGGTTGGCCCACCAGGTAAGTCACTGTACTCTACCCTTCCTCAGTCAGGCCAAACTTCATCCTCTCCTAGGCACGGAACTGGACAGCTACCTCGTCAAATCAGGCCCCCTCAACCTAGAAACTGGGGAGCTGCATCCACTCTGGGTGCAGTTGACGGTACCCACACACTATCTGAGATATGTGGTTGTACTTTGTTCTGTAAATAGAAATGGTTCCATGCTCTAATAACTGTATCTGTCTGTAATATTTTCACAGGGATCTGATACTGTATATATATACTACTATAATTACCTTACTGTTTTCATCATGTTTCCAAAAATAACCATAACATTATAATTTTGTACTGGAAATACTATATATCTGAATATCATAACTGTAGCATCTGATTACTATAACTGTATATCTGATGGTATAATCTGTCTGTATAATTTGACTGTATGATCTGTCTATATAATTTGACTGTATAATTTGTCTGTATAATCTGAGTGTTATGGTATTAGGAAATATGACATTCTGTAATTACTGTAATATACTGATCTGAATAAAAACTGTACTATACTGATCTGAATGAAAACTATAATATACTAATATGAATAAAATCTGTAATACTTGTCTGATAAATATCTGTTTATATTTGTCCATATCTGTATATATTGTAAATCCTGATATGCTGGGAAAAACTATATAATTTCTATATCAGGTAAGTATCTACTCAGGCCACACAAACATTAAAACTCATATTTTGTAAAACTGAGTAATAAACATATATATATATATATATATATATATATATATGTATAAAATTTCTGATAACTTTGCTAAAAATCCTAGCATAGCATATTTCTCTTACTTGATTTCTGCAAAAGACCCCTACTGTGCCTAGTCCTACACCCGCAGGGTTCCCCACTCAACACCCTGAAAACAACATTTCTCAGAATAAAATATCATTATTTCTCTCTGTACTACATTTTATGTAACTATGGGAAAGACAAAAACTGAATAAAATGCCTTACCCTAAAATTGGGATGGAGTTCAAATCACTTCTACCCACGATCCACTCCGAAAGATTTGCAGAGAACTTTCCCAAGAGCGTCGTGGTGACCTCAGATCGTCGATCCGGTGAGAAACGGAGCCGAGATCGAAGAGAGAAGGGAGAGGGTCGTTTTTGAGAGAGAGAAAGAGAGAGAGGATCTTCTTTCTGAATTTTCTGCTGAAAAATCTGGATTTTAACTATTTATAACCCCAGATTCGTCGACGATACACGTCATCTCATCAACGAGTCCATGAAGAAAGTTCGTCGATGAACTTGAACCCCTCGTCGATGAATTTCAGACAGCTAAAACCCCCCTCTCGGTATCCTCTCATCGACGAGGTGACTTGGGTCGTCGACGAAGCCCATAGTATAAATAGCCTTCTTGGTTTTGGGAGTTGTTGTTTCAGGGTGTTTAACGGGAAACTTTGCAGGTGCAGGACGAGTGTAATTTAAGGGGGGTTTCTTCTCAGAAATTAGGTAAGGGAATAAAATAAAGCAGTTATTTTCCATGCAAATTATTATTATTTATCAGCAAATTAACTTTCAGGAAAGCATGTATTATATTTGTATAATATTGGGAAAATACTGCTATTATGTTGAAATATATATATAAGTATGAAATGCCAGAAATTATGATTTTAGAATAGAATGTATGGTTTTATACAATAATGTGTGGCATGAATATTATTTTACGTGGAAAGTATAATATGACAATTTTATGAATAAAGTATGTTTTTCAGAGAATAAGAAATAATGCAGTACATTATGATTTTATAAATACATGATAAATGAATTATTTACTCAGAATGATATGTATGAAATGTTCGGCGAAAGGCTGCGATTGATAGCCGGCACAAGGCCATGTTTTACGTATGATTTCGGTGCAAGGCTGTATTTATAAATGTTTGACGCAAGACCGCAGATATGAAAGAAACCAGCGTAAGGCCATATGTATGTATGTTATTTCAAAAAATGCTATCAATCTATTTATGTTAGACAAATATATTATCATGTATTATATGTTATCAGAACTCGGATGATAGTTCAGTTCAGTTACAGGAGCACGGTACCGTTGCTATACAGATCAGAATACTATGTTCAGACTTATACTAACCACCCACAAGGGGGTGGGAGATGGATAGTCGGTGTGAATTTCAGTGTAAAGTTGTAGACGTCCACCTGACAGTCCGAACTAGAGTGTGGCGGACCCATCGTACTTATAGACATTTTTGACCAGGCAGTGATCGGCCAGCCATTGTTGGGTCCCGCCTTCGGACTGCACAACCCGTCATGGGGGGTAATACATGACATCAGCTAGCTATACATCCTTGGTAATTTACAGTATCATTAGTTATATCAGATATTTCATGTACAACATGATTTATTAGAAATTATGAAAGTATATGATTAATCAGTATGTTGTGATGAATGTTTTCTAACATATGAAATGTACTGTATATGTATTATAACATTAAATATTCATATTATCACACAACTGTATTTAGTTTATTTTCCCTTATTGAGAAGTGTCTCACCCCCAACATTAAATCATTTTCAAGGAACCCAGAAAGACCGGTGGATCGAGGCCGTTGTTAAGATAGGTTGATATTACCCCGATAGGAGGGTAAGATTTGATCTAGGAACAGGAAATTTATGATGTGGGTTCCTAGTTATATTTTTTTGGATATTTTTGGAGATTGTATATAAACACAGTATTTTGGGAATGTAGTTGACTCTGGTATTATGTAATTTATGGTTTGATGAATGTGATTTACATTTATTGCTGCTTAAGTTTCCGCTGTGAATTGTCTGAGGTGTCCCCGTTACCCATGGGTTCGGGTTGAATTTATTATTAAATATGTTTTATTACATGATAAGATAAGCAGGTCGTTACAAGACATGTCCTCGTCGACGAGACCCTCAAGTATTCTCGTCGACGAATTCACTATGTTCGTCGACGAGACCCTGCTTAATTTTCTGGGTTATTACATCTATGCTGTTGCTCCTCTATATAGGCCGCTCTCAATAACTGTAGCCCTTTCTACTATCTCTGAGAAGGTCTGAGCCTGGAAACCTACCACTTGCTCGTACAGGTTTTGCCTCAGGCCCTCCTCAAACTTCCTCTCCTTATCTGGCACGAAATACAGGGCAAATCAGGACAGCTTAATGAATTTCGATGCATATTGCTACACCGTCAATGGCTCCTATGTTAGATACAAAAACTCTGATGCCTTTGTACTTCTAACCGTAGCGAAAAAGTACCGCTCGACGAAAATCACCCTGAAGCGACACCACGTCATCACTATAGAGTCAGGCCTCTGCTCCTCTAGTAATCTCACTGACCTTCACCAGCACTTTGCTTCCCCAATCAATTTAAATGTGGCAAATAACACCCTCTGCTTGTCTGTACATAAGAGAACTCCCAATATGTCCTCTATGTCCTGGACCCAATTCTCTACTACTAGTGGGTCCGCTCCTCTAGCAAAAGACGAGGGTCGCATACACGTGAACTGCTCGATCGTGCAGCTCCACTCCCCTGAGCTCCTAGCCATCTCAGTCGTCACCTACTGGGGGACGCTACGCAATACTACGTCAGGGTCTCTGCCACCCATACTGGAAGGTCTTGCTCCATCACCTCCTGCACTCGTGTTACTGTTCCCCGGATCCATCCTGCAAAGGGAGCAACTAGTCTCAGCATACAATTACTATCACACAACCAATACGCTGCTATAACTCATAAATTACTCTTCTATGACCATTTATCTCCACATCTTGAATCCCCCTTTAAGATTCAGTCCTACCACTCAGAAACAAGACCCAGCTATAGTATCCATGGTTTTCTTGAAATCGTCACCCTAGGAAAAACACAGAAACAACGCCGATACTCTTGTCTCTAGGCCGCAAGATAGAATCCTAAATTCTCACCTCATCCTCTAACAATCACTAACTCATATTCCAATCTACCTGCTTCCTATTTTCCTCGAAATCCACTCCTATACTCTGGTATTGTATTCTGCTGTCTACTAAAGTCTGCAGCACCTAGAGACCTAGGCTCTGATTCCAAATTGTGACACCTTGATTTTCGTACCAATTTTTTTTAAAACAAATAATAATAAATATTCACACATCATCATCAATATTCACAAATCGGCTACGTCAAAAGCCCAGTTACCACCCATATGACCCGACCCGCATTGGGTACTGGGTAAATAGTCATTTTATTTATACAACCTAACAGTGGAAGACAGTATATACATAACAATCAGAATACAATACTCAGAGTATCAACATATATATATATATATATATATATATATATATATATATATATACACACACACACACACACACACACACATTACCATCACATACCCAAAAACAACACAACCTTAGGGAATTACACCTCCCTAGTCCAAGAACTCACCCTGTGTATCAGGGTCTCAGCTCCCTACGGTCTTGGAGCTCTATCACCTGGCTTATCTTTGTTTCTTGAAAATTTTAGATAATTTGGGTGAGACACATCTCGGTAAGAAGGAATAAATTATTTACAGTGTGTGGCAATATGAGTTCAGTTATAACACACTTTACTTTTCAAATCATCATTTCATCTGAGAAAAATACATTGATATACACATTCTCATTATCATATAGATACACAACACAAGCTTTTATAAGTTTTAAAACCATTTCTCAAGTTCATTCATTTCCAACACATATTTACCCGCGAAATTCCTGAAAATAAGAAAGATTACCCGCTCATACGGGTAGTTTCCCTCTGTCCTAACACGTTATACAATCAGGTATGACCACATTTGATACCTATTAGGGCACTCACCTTACTCAGTAAGCCCTTAGGCGGAGAGTTTCACGTCGCCTCAATTATTTATATTATTAACTCACACGAATCCATTTCTCAATTTTATCATTCTCTATTTCTTATTTTCCATTATTTCTTTCATTTCTCATTTTCCATTATTTCTTTCATTTCTCATTTTGGCCCATTTTTATCATTCTTTCACTTTCCATTTCCATTGCACTATCCAACTCATGAGTATCCTTGGTATGTAGTACCAATATTGCATCTATAACTCATAGCTACCCTGAGGATCTTTCTTTCCACGCTAGGCTTCCCCCCATGGTCAAGGTTGCGTGGCCCAAAGGCTGGATCTAACTGCGGTTGGCCGATCTGGTTAGATCAAAATATCATATCACATATCTCGCGTCTGTAGTATGACTGACCGACCTATAACCCCGATCCGAACTCAGGGGGCATAACAACTCTACTAAACAGCTCAATCGACTATCACGCCACACGCTCCAAGAGTCCATGTGGTTGCACTACACCACTAGTAGCGGCACCGTGCTCAATATCACAACCCATCATTAGGGTTTTCCACAACCATCCATCAGGATTATCATTAGAACATACCCGCAACCATTATGCGGTATTAGCATTTCGTCAATCATATTTTAATGATCCCATTGCAGCTTTCGCACTTTGCAATGTTCACATTTCCTCAATATTCACAATCAGTATTCTTATTTCAATCATCACATTCAACTTCCATATTGCATTCCACATTTCCCATATTCACATTCCAGTATATACGTTTCAGAATTCATGTTTCAATATTTTCATATCAATATACACCATTAATCTTATATCAATACATCTCAATTCATCCAAATAAAAATATTCTTATAATTTTCTGTGCACATTTCATCATCTCATAATAGTATATATCGTATTTCACGTATTTCAATATTTCTCAAAATACCCATATCAGTAATTTACGCAATCTCATTTTCATAGAAATCATTTTTATTCACATATAAATACCACATTTCTTTATTTTCCACTAACATATCAACAATTCTCATTTCATTATTTTTTCAGAAATTACTCATCATTATATTTCACATTTTTCAATATGCGTCACATGCCACACAGTTTTCATCTAATATTCATAACATATTAATTTCACAAGGAAAAATACCATAACTTTATTTTCCACATATTTATTCAATCAATAATATCAAAATACTGCTATAATTTATTCCCTTTATCTGACTTATTGAGAGTTTTGTTAAAACCCAGATCCTACGTCCTTGGCGCTCGAAACTCAAATCCTACAATTCGTGTTTTCCTTAGATTAAGTAATTCATTTCCCAAAATAATACCCATTTAAACATTCCCTAGGCTCCATATACTCCAAATTAACATTTAAACTAATATTTAACACCCTTACCCGATTTTCTAAATTATGCCTATAGGGTCCCGAAATTACACCAGCGACGCTTACCTGAGCCCTGAATTCAATAGCCCAAATTCAACCTCGGAATGGCCAACATTCTAGAAGTTCTAAATCTACATTAATTAAATAATAATTAGCCCTTTAATAACCCTCTTATCCCAATTTTGGGGTTATGCCTACGACGACCCCACGAGAAATCAGCTCTGTTAGACATGTAAAAAAATATCCCTAAATTCTCGTTGTGGTGTCCGATCGTCAATTATGTTTAAGATTTACAAGAAATTGAGGTAAAAGTGAAAATTTAGCTTACCCCAGAAGATATGCCTACGTCACTCCTACTACCAATCCACTCTAGTAGAAATGACGGTAGCGGAAAATGGAGTCCAGCGGTATTTTCTAATTTTCAATTAGGTGAGTATCCATCGAGAAAATGAGGAGAGAGGGAGAGAGAGACGAAAGACTTTAGGGAGGACGTTGTAATGCCCTAGAAAATTAATATGCATAGAAGTGTAAAAAATAATTAAAAAATAAAAAAATTAAAAAAAATAAATTAAAAATTATTTAAATAATAATAAATAATTACTTAAATAAAAATTAAAAATAAAAATTAATTAAATAATTATTATTAATTAAATTATATAACATAATATAATATAATATAATATATTATATTATAAAGTTAGTAACTTCGTGAGGAAGATTACTTCCTAAGGACTTATTCAATTCTTCAGGAGACGTCTCAGACAGTCCTCTCGTCTCTCCCTCGTCTCCTCTTCCACTCTCCTAAATTCTTTCTCCGATATTCGGCTGATCAAAAATCCAAAAATATTGTTGGACTCCGTTTGCTGCCACCGACACTTCTACTAGAGCGGATCTGTCGTGGGAGCGGCGTAGGCATATCTCCTGGGGTAAGGCCAATTCTCAAACTTACCTCAATTTCTCTTAAACCATAAGCTCAATTAATAAATAGAAATTATTAGGTGACTCGTAGGGAGATTCTCTACAATCTAACTAGAGCGGGTTTTTGAATTGGAGCTCCGGGGCACCAATCTTAAATCGGGGGTAAATTTAACAATTTATGCTATTTAGGGTATTCAGAACTTAGGGAAAATTACTCCAGGGATTGTGATGAGTAATGTAGTAAAATTTGAATTTCAAGGTTTCAGGGATTATGAACGCCGTGGGGCGTAGGCTGGGGTGTTAGTGAACTTTTCCGGAATCAGATAAGGGGATTAAGTTAAGTGAGTAATTTTATAAAATTTGAATTAATTTAGTTGTTATGTTTATATAAATATTTATTTATTTATTTATTTATTCATTTGGAAATTTAAAGGCTATTTTGAAAACCAACTATTCAAAATGGATTTTACAAACTTAGGATATATGGTATGGTATTTTTGAATAAAATGAACGGTGGAAAACTTGTGTGTTTATATGGATATGTTAAAATGTGAAAAATCGTGTGGCAGATAATTTAATTGGTATGGATTATTGTATATCTGGATTTGGGATTTTGAAATACTGAATTATTTTTGAAATACTGAATTGTTTGAGAAATACTGGAAATTCTTGTGAAAATACTGGAATTGTTTATGAAATGTAGGAGTTTGAACTAACGGCCAGTGGCTGGATATTGTTTGATTGGCCAAGGACCAAGATTATTCTTTGGCGGCCGAGAGCCGAATTTTAATTGATGGCTATATGCTAGATTGTATTTTGTGGCTGGGGCCTAGGTTTTTGGAATAATAGGAAATATATGTGAATTAATGTTTTAAATGGAGTTTTCTATTATGTAAATTGCATGATATGTTTTAGGAACCGTGGGACCAGTGTATTGTGAGCACGGTACCGTTAGACCATGTGCACCCACACTATTCAGGAAAGAAGTGTAGGGGGTCCAACTGACTTCCTGCGCGAGGTTGAAGTAAGGGCGTTAGACCTGCAACTTTGCTGTGGATGCCTACAGATGTGTTTGCAGAGAATGTTATTTTTTGACTTTGTTTGGGCTGATCACCCAGGCTTAGTTCAGCCTTCAGGTCGCATAACTCGTGCCATGGGGGAAGTAAATGTCGTGTTTGTCACAGGGAGTGTCTTATATGCATATCTGTTAATTTATGTGAATACGGTTAATTATTAAGATAACTTCGAGGGCTTACTGAGAAATGTGAGTGCCTTGGTAGCAGTAATGGTACTAGAGCAGAGGGAAGTTACTTGTATGAGCGGGTAATATTCCCTATCCTTGGCTAATTGTGTGTGCGAGTATAAATTAAGAATGATTTCATAAATGTGTTTATCTACTTAGTGAACTGACTATTTTCTTTAAATTAAATGCATGCTGACCACACACTAACACTAACTTAGTCCTTCCCTTACTGAAATGTGGCTCACCCCTACTTTACAAACTATATTTCAGGAAATTCTGGGAAACGTTCTTAGAAGGTTAGAGAGGCTGAGACGTTAGTATAGTTTTTTTGTATGTGGTGAGTGTAGTTTGAATTGGTTTTTGTATAAGTATAATACGTTGGTTTGTATTAAGGATTGTGGAACCTTTTGTGTATAAAGGTAGTATAAAACTCTGGTAATAGATTTTTGGTGATTGTATCTTTTATTTTGGCTGCATTTTATATGATGAGTTTGGTATCAGGTACACAAACGTCACTAAATAAGCACCCCGGGCCCCCATGGTGGGTCGGGGCGTTACAGGTGGTATCAGAGCCTAGGTTTGCTAGGTTCTGCAGACTTTGACAGTTGGTAATTACCATAGTATAGGTTGAGATAGAATAAGGATGAGAGTGGGTGGATTTTGGTCTGGAAGCTTAGAGGCGGAGTTCCTTGATGGTTTTCTGTGTTTTTCCTGGGATGACAATTTTAGGAAAACCATGGTAAACCCATCGATGGTTTCGTTTCTGGGTTGAGGGACTGGAGCTCGAAAATTTAGGTTGGAAAGTTAGGGAGATCGAGTACGTGTGTGGAGTCAATGTTATGCTAGAGACTGGTATTTTGTTGGTTTTGTGACAGAACTAGGGGAATGAATCTTTAAACTGAGAATTCATACATATTAGTAATCTCTTCATTTCATACTTGCTTCCATTAGGATAAATGAGGAGTTTTTAAGTCGGTTTCTATCCTATCTTCAGGATGGATTCTGGGGGGAAATGACATCGTAGCTGGAGGGGATAATCACATGGATACTTCAAGTGAGGATGATGTTGATGCTTTAGAAGTGCTGCGGAGTGTAGCGCGATAGGCTAAGAAGGAAAACTGAAGGGACTTTAGAGTGTAGGATCAGCCAGCGGTTGGTTAGGACTGCACTTTTCAGCAGTTTACCTAGACCAATCTACCGATTTTTGTAGGAGGAGTGAATCTGGTTGCAATTAAAGATTGGGTTCAGGAAATAGAGGAACTGTTGGGTGTGGTGGAGTGCATAGAAGAGTAGAAGGTGCGGTTTTCCACATTTAAATTGGTGAGGGGAGCAAAAATATGGTGGCGATCGGCTAAAATTGTGGAGGAACAGCATCCAGGGCATACATCTATTACTTGGAGCCATTTCAGGGAGGTCTTCTTCCACAGATACTTCCCTACTGCCACCTGAGAGGCGAAGGCTCAGGAGTTCTTGTATCTGAACCAAGAACCCATGACTGTACAGCAGTATACGTTCAGGTTCGTGGAGCTATCCTGTTTCACTCCTCATATGGTCCCAGATGAGTTGAGGAAAGCTCGGATATTTGAGAGAGATTTGAGGCAGAGAATACGCACACAGATGGTGGCATTGATGACTTAGAGTGTCTCTGAATTGGTGGACAGGGTCATGGCAGTTGAGGCCAGTATTTGGGAGAAGGAGAGAGCCACAAACCAGAAGAAGATGCCCTTGCCTCAGGGGTTTCAGACCAGCACTAGTCAGGGCTCATGGAGGCGGCCTGGTAATTTCTCCAGCTTGCGACAAGATACGGGATCTCAAGCCCGTTAGGGGAGTTCATAGCATCCTATCTGTTCAAGATGCCATCAAAGGCATTGGGGCGAGTGCAAGGGAGGATCAACTGTTTGCTATCGATGCGGTAGGGCTGGACATATGGCGCGGAATTGCCACGTGTCATTGAACTATCCACCTCCACAACATCAGTATCGAGGAGGTAATCAGGTACCCTGAGGGGGTCATCATAAGGGGAGTTGAGATTAGATGATATCTCAGTAGTGAGGGATTTTCCTGATGTATTCCTCAAGAATCGGTTGGGACCACCTCCTGATTGTGAGGTAAAGGTTACTATTGATCTAGTTCCGGGGAAAGCGCTGATTTCTAAAATGCCGTACAGAATGGCACTGGAAAAATTAAAAGGGTAAAAGGGACAGTTACAAGAATTAGTAGATAAGGGTTTATTAGGCCCAACGTGTAACCCTGAGAAGTGCCGGTATTGTATGTGAAAAAGAAAGAGGGGTCGATGAGAATGTGCATCAACTACATATTTTCATATTTCCATAAGTCGGCCAAAATAGTGGGGGCAGTTTAATCCTAAAATTAAGATGCCCATAAGAACGTAAGATACTAAGTGGACAACAATTGAACTCCTATCTTTTGGGAAAATTCTTTATTTCCTGAGAAATGATGTTATCACCATAATATGGAAACAAACATGAGAATAAGATATCATGGGCCTCACATTGCCAAGTATTCTGAAGGATCCTATGAACCAAATAACACCTAACAGAATCATCTTTAGTAACTTACCTAGACAAAAAAAATAAAAATCATAATGATACTTGTACCTTTAGCAAACTGCAATCCAAAAGGAAAACCATACATGCTAGGACCTGGAGTTTTATCTTTTTGCTCTATCTTGTGTGAATCCTATTTGGCAATGGGATACTAATTTAACTGCTTCGGCATCGATTCGGTTGGGATTTGATTTGTATACAGACTAATGTGAAATCTTTAATTGTTGTCTGCAATTGATTGTAGCTTTTGAAGCCATCTTCAGAATCTAATCCTTCTACCATTAGCAATTCTTTAGTACAAATAAATATCACCCTTTTTCTTCCTGGTCCATTTCACACAAGAATTATGTTGCTAGACAATGTTCAATCATTGATCATAGTTGACTAAACAACTTCATTAGTATTGTATTCTGTATCAAAAACCAAGACACGTGTTTATTGCATACTATCCAGTCACTAGAGCCAGATTAGGGTTGGCTTGACGTATACCAGGACTTGGACTTGTCATAATTGCGATCCTTGTTTTTCATTGAGGATATTTTCCAACTATATTTTGATATTCAACGTTTGCCAACATAGGTTAGAAGTTGAGTCTTAAATCCTATTGGAATCAAGAAAAATTTAGAAACCAATTTGGTAGAAAAATGATATTTCACCCTGATTTAAAGGTGTAAGCATGTGTATTAGTTTAGCATTAAAAAAGGAATTGGGCGATTAGAATTCCAGGAAATGTTTAAAAGCTCATATAATTTTTACCCAAACGAATTAAAAAGTTATAATGAGAGTTTGAAGTGCCTTTTATACATTTGATCTGACAAGCTAATGATTACACATCCTGGTCTGGGATGTCTCAGCAAGTATGATCCTTGATGAGTATGAGTCATCATTGTAAGTTCTCTATTTAAAGATAAGGCTAATCATCAGTGGTTATTCATTGATCATACACCTAGTTGATTGTTTTTAAAAGGAAATAGTACTCAGAGATCCAAATGGAGTGAGGGTTTTCTTTCTAACTAACAAGCTCTCATATTTGACATCTTGAGTGCTTATAAATGACAGAATTTGGGCATATGTCTGGGGTTGTAACAACAATGAAAGAAATATACAAGTTAACGAATCCCCAAATTTCTTTACCTATAGGTGATGAATTTTCAGATTTTCTTCCCAGATGATTTATCGGGGTTACTTCCAAAAGGAGATTGAAGTTAATATTGATTTGGTGTTAGGAACGGAGCTTATGTCAACTGTTTCATATATAATGATATTAACTGAACTAAGACAACCTAGGGTACAACTAGAAGATTTCTCGAGATAGAATTTGTTCGACCTAGTATATCATCATAGCTTGCACTTGTGTTATTCACTTAGAAACATAATTTGATTAATTGGTAAAACCCCAAAATTTTTGAAGATTGATTTGCAATTAAATTATCACTAATTAAGAATTGGGAATTACACATTCCAAAGACAAAATTGAGTACACAGTAAGATTGCTATAAGTTTCTGGTGTTATCAAATAGGGTTACCAATGCACCCTGCATTTTCATGGATATAGTGAATCAAGTTATTTAACCATACTTGAATCAATTCCTTATAAATTTTTATGGATTTTTTTTTTTTGGGGTATTCAAAGATTCAAGAAGAGCATGAACAACATTTGTGGTTAATTTCACAAACATTATGAGAGCATCAACTATATGCTAAACAGGAAATGTTGATGTTAGATCTTTGGAAGACTGGAGATGGGAATTGAAGTTGTTTAGTGTTGGTGCTGAAGCAAGGTGTATTAGAACAGGATGTATAATCCATCAATTTATGTTAATTGTCAGTTCTAATGAACTTGTTCAAAAGATTAACTCAAAACTTATTAGGTTAATGATAGAGTTGACTTGGGGTTTTATTCAACAAATTTTGAGGACGAAATTTTTATAAAGAGGGGAAAATGTAACGTCCTAGAAAATCAATATGCATGGAAGAATAAAAAATAAAAAATATAAATTAATTAATTAAAAAATATTTAAAAATAATTAATTAAATTATATAATATAATATATTATATTATATTATAAAGTTAGTAACCAATCTTCCTCAGGAACAAATTCAATTCTTCAGGAGATGTCCCAGACATTCCTCTCGTCTCTCCTTCGTCTCCTCTTCCACTCTCCTCAATTCCTTCTTTGATATTCAGCTGATCGAAAATCTAGAAATATCGTTGGGCTCTGTTTGCCGCCACCGACACTTCTACTGGAGTAGATATGTCGTGAGAGCGGCATAGACATATCTCCTGGGGTAAGGCCAATTCTCAAACTTACCTCAATTTTTCTTAAACCATAAGCCAAATTAATAAATAAAAATTGTTAAGAGATTCGTGGGGAGATTCTCTACAATCTAACTGGAGCGGGTTTTCGAATTGAAGCTCCAGGGCACCAATCTTAAATCGGGGGTAAGTTTAATAATTTGGGCTTTATTAGGCTATTTAGGGTATTCATAACTTAGGGAAATTTTAGGCAAAATTATTATAGGGATTGTGATGAGTAATGTAGTGAAATTTGAATTTCAGGGTTTCAAGGATTTTGAACACCGTGGGACGTAGGTCGGGGTGTTAGTGGACTTTTTAGGAATCAGGTAAGGGGATTAAGTTAAGTTAGTAATTTTATGAAATTTGAATCTATTTAATTGTTATGTTTATATATATATATATATATATATATATATATATATTTATTTATTCATTTGAGAATTTAAAAGTTATTTTGAAAACCAACCGTTCGAAATGGATTTTACAAACCTGGGATATATGATATGGTATTTTTGAATAAAATGAATGGTGGAAAGCTTGTTTATTTATATGGATATGTTAAAATGTGGAAAATCGTGTGGCAGATGATTTAATTGGTATGGATTATTGTATATCTGGATTATGGATTTTGAAATATTGAATTGTTTTTGAAATACTGAATTGTTTGAGAAATACTAAAACTGTTTATGAAATACAGAAGTTTGAACTAATGGCTAGTGGCCGGGTATTGTTTGATTGGCCAAGGGCCAGGATTATTATTTGACGGACGAGGGGCGAGTTTTAATTGATGGCTATATACCGGATTGTATTTTGTGGTTGGGGCCCAGGTTTTTGGAATAATAGGAAATATATGTGAATTAACGTTTTAAATGGTGATTTCTATTATGTAAATTGCATGATATGCTTTAGGAACCCTGTGACCAGTGTATTGTGAGCACGGTACTGTTGCTAGTTAGATCATGTGCACCCACACTGTTCTAGAAAGAAGTGTAGGGGGTTTAGCCGACTTCCTGCGTGAGGTTGAAGTAAGGGCGTCGGATTTGCAGCTTTACTGTGGATGCCTACAAATGTGTTTGCAAAGGATGTTGTTTTTTGACTTTGTTTGGGCTGATCACCTAGGCTTAGTCTAGCCTTCGGGTCGCACAACCCGTGCCATGGGGGAAGTAAATGTCGTGTTTATCACAGGGAGTGTCTTATATGCATATCTGTTAATTTATGTGAATACGGTTAATTAATAAGATAAATTCGAGAGCTTACTGAGAAAGGTGAGTGCCCTGGTAGCAGTAATGGTACTAGAGCAGAGGGAAGCTACTTGTATGGGCGGGTAATCTTTCCTATCCTCGGCTAATTATGTGTGTGAGTATAAATTAAGAATGATTTCATAAATATGTTTATCTACTTAGTAAACTGGCTATTTTCTGTACACTAAATGCATGCTGGCCACACACTGACATTAATTTAGTCATTCCCTTACTGAACTGTGCCTCACCCTTACTTTAGAAACTATTTTTCAGGAAATTCTGAGAAACGTACTTCAAAGGTTAGAGGGGCTAAGACGGTAGTATAGTTTTTTTGTATGTGGTGAGTGTAGTTTGAATTGATTTTTGTATAAGTATAGTACGTTTGTTTGTATTAAGGATTGTGGAACCTTTTGTATATAAAGGTAGTATAGAACTCTAGTAATGGATTTTTGGTGATTGTATCTTTTATTTTCGCTACATTTTATATGATGAGCTTGGTATCAGGTACACAAATGTCACTAAAGTAGCACCCCAGGTCCCACCTGGTGGGTCAGGGCGTTACAGGCGCAATTTGCGCGAATTGAAATTGAAATCCTCTTGAAGCTTTTGCTTGAGGAGGTGTTATATGTATATATCTATAATAATAATAATAATAATAATAATAATAATAATAATAATAATAATAATAATAATAATAATAATAATATTTAATTAATAAAATTAAAATTAAAATTTAATTATTATTTATTATTTTTTAAAAAATTAATTAATTTTGAAATCACTCCACTAAACTTGTATAACCATTTTTGAGGTTATTACATCCCCTGCGCTAACAAGCCTATGTAAGACATTCAAGTCATTTTCTTTTATGAAATAAAAGTCTCTCCTCTCTCTCTCTCTCTCTCTCTCTCTCTCTCTCTCTCTCTCTCTCTCTCTCTCTCTTAAGGTTGCAGCCATCTCCCCTTCTCTGTTCGATTTTGGCCCAATTTCAGCCCGAATTGAATAATTAACGTGATTTCAGGATCCCTGCTACGATTCTCCATTGGTTAACTAGAGCGATTTCGCTGTTCAGGCTTCTCAGGCACTACTCCAAAACTAGGGTAAGGAAGTTGTTTTTCTAAGTTTAATTGGTTATTGGAAGAATATGAGCTTAAAAGTATTAAAAGGGTAAATATTCTGGGGTTGAGCTGATTGAATTAGGATATTTGGATACAGGATTTGTGTGAGCACCACAGACACAATTTTGGGTTCCCTGCAGGCATAGTTCTAGGAAACAGGTAAGTGGAATAAGTTATGTCAGTTATTTTAGAAAATTGTACTGATTAAAATTTAGCATGTGATTATAGGATTATAGAGTATGAATGTCCGAATGATATAAAGTATGAAAGTTATGGGTATGGAAATTATAGTTTTACGTATATACACGTATTTTGGGAAAAGCTGGGCTTTTGGAATTTAGATAAACCCTAGAGATAAATATATTATTATTTTACAGCAGAGAATTATAGTTTATCCCATACAGCAGGGAAATACAATTTTTCCTATACAGATTATTATATTATGAATATCGCTTAAATTGTGTGGTATAAGAAATGATAGTTTTAAATATAGAGTTTATATACAGTATTTTACAGAGCCATGAAATTACAGTTTATTCAAAACCATGATATATAGTTTATATAGATTCATAATATTGCAATTTTATACAGATTCATAGTATTACAATTTTATATAGATTCATAGAATTGTAGTTTTATACAGAACCATGATATTACAGATTTATACAGAACCATGATATTACAAATTTATACAGAACCTTGATATTATAGATTTATACAGAATTATGGTATTACAGTTTATACAGAATCATGGTATTACAATTTATATAGAATCATGGTAACACAGTAATATTAATAAATAGTATTATATAGTATTAGAACCCTAATGGACAAGAGATTTACAGAGAGTACGGTACCGTTGCTGTACAGTTATAGTAGCACAACCACACTTTTAGATAAAGTGTTGGTAAATCAATCGATTCTACTAGAGAAGAGTAGAGGATCCCCCTGGAGTTCGAACCAGGTTGGGTAGGCCAATCGTACTCATAGAACTATTACAATTACAGATACAAATACATTTGAACTTAGCCTAGTAGGTCTGCCACAGTTAAGTCTAGCCTGTAACACCCCAACCTAGGTCTGCCAGAGAGCATTGTGTCTGTCTTCCTCCACTTGGACCATACAATAGGGGGGCAGACCTTATTGGACTAATGACTGGTCTCATAGACCAACACGTGTCATTTTCAGTGTGTTTTGTCCTCACTCACACACTTACTAAGAAAACTTCCTAGAAGGTCACCCATCCCAAGATTACTCCAAGCCAAGGACGCTTAACCGTGAAGTTCTTATGGGAAGGTTCTTGAAAAGAAAGGTGCACCTTGTTGATATGAGTTGTAACATTAATCTTTTTTAAGCCTTTCTTCCACGGGGTATCATATTCTCCCCCACTTACAGAACGCAACGTCCTCATTGCGAACCCACATTTACAAACCCAAGCGATGTGAATCTTATCCAACTTTTGGTTGGGTAATTGCTTTGATACCATTTTGTAACGCCCTAACATGGGTCTTTCAGGGAGCACCGTGTCTCTCCTCCTCCTCCCCCTGGACCAGACAACAGGGGGCGGGCCTTATCGGACTAATGACTGGTCCCACAAACCAACACGTGTCCTTTTCAGTGTGTTTTGTCCTCACTCATACACTTTTTGAGAAAACTTCCTAAAAGGTCACCCATCCCAAGATTACTCTAAGCCAAGCACGCTTAATAGTGGAATTCTTATGGGAAGGCTCCCGAAAAGAAAGGTGCACCTTGTTGATATGGGTAGTAATATTAATCCTTTTTAAGCCTTTCTTCCACGGGGTATCACACAGCCCATGGGCCGCACAACCCAATCATGCGGAATTAATTCATGATTACAGTTATCCATCTAGGGAAGTTTTCACAGTTATATATATACATAGATTCACGAAAGCAGAATTATTTATCATAATTAAAAGTATGTTCTAATAGGAAATGTGTATTTTAAATGACATAGGTGTGAGTTATGATATATATATAATGAGATGTCTTTTCAGCCACAATTGAATTAATAACTATGTATTGATTATTTAAAACTCATCTACCGCACACTGATATTAACTTATTACCACTTATTGAGAGGTGTCTCACCCCAAGAATTCAAACATTTCAGGAGATCCAGGTAGACAGGTAGAGCGAGCTCCGAGGTAGAGGAGGTTGTGGTACTATCCTAGTTTCAGGGTAAGTGTTTGAGCTGGGAGATATGTTTTTGTATAATCCATAGAGAATTTTATGGATTGTTGGGGATGTATATGGATATGTATAGAGGTTATAACACTCTAGTATTGTATATAAGGTTCGAGTATTTTACGTTTTCCGCTACAAAGATAGTAGGTATTTATGGATAGGTTTATCCTCGGTACCCCACTTTGGGTCTGGGATGACATTGTGGATGTTATTATCGGTATCAAAGTAATTTCATATTTTTAGCAGTATGAAAAAAAAAAAATTTATATAGCAGAATTTTCGGGTCATGACAAAATTGGTTACTTCTAAGAAGTTCAAGCATTGCTTAGACTTATTTCATGTCTCCAATTGATAGAAGGGAGACAAACCCAACCGAGCGATTCAAGTTCAAGGTGGAACATTTGGACATGTTTTTCAGGATTCTCCTAAAGGGCGTATAATCGCCAAGGTGGAGATTGTTGTTTATGGTATGACTCTTATACTTGGGGTTTATAAACAAAGGGAAGGAAAAACATATAGATGCTTCTTGGTGTGGTGTAGTAGTAGGGACTCGTTGACGAGTGTCTTGTGCTCGTCGATGAGTAGATATCGAGAGCCATAAATTCTCAAAGTTGAAGACTCGTCGACGAGAGGATAGACTAGTCAATGAGTGGACTTCTTTGGCTTGTCGATGAATCCCCTGTACTCGTCGACAAGTGCGCCTAGGTTGCGAGCAGTTTTTTGAATTTTGAATTTGAACGTTAGGGTGGTTGAGTAATTGGAGGGATACCTCAGAGAGACTGTTATAAATGTCATTTTAGGTGTGTCATTGCTTCTGTGGATGTACTTTGATATTTCCTTAGTAAAATTTTTGTGTCATTGCTTCCGTGAATGTAGGCTTTGTCGAACTACGTAAATCTTATTACTGTATTTGTTATTTTTTATTTACTGGTTGTGATTGATTTTCTTGTTGCTTTTTTATTCTGTTGTGCATCCTTTATCTGATCATTATTCACAACAATCATTAATTGTAATAAGAGAATTAGCTATAAGCCTAGAGGTAATCACGTGCTTTAAATCGTTAGTTATAACATCTTCATTTGATTCCATGTTAAGTGGTAAACTATAATATCTCTGTGGATAGTTAAAGACAACTCTGTAGTAGGAACTGATAAGATGGAGAATTAATAAAATACTTGAAAGACAGAAAAAACAACTTTATATAAAGGTTTTCAACTAATTGACGGTGTTTAAGTTTTGATTCATACAAAAAGAGTAAAAATAAAAAATATATATTGATACTCATGTACTTTCCTTTTCTTCATTAAAATTACTTAAAATCTATTGTTTAACCTACTATTGTCCATACTTGAAAACAAAAGTAAAAATTATTTATTTAATTATCTGATTACCAACCATTTAATTAAATTAAAATCTCTATTCACACCTTTTCAATCCACAAAAGCCAGTAGGTGAAATATTTTATTTCGTTAGCCCAAAAAAATAATTTTTTATCTTCACCAGACATGTGATTAATGAAACTAATTAGTTTAGTAGTGAATTAATAACACTTGTATAACCCAAAAAAAAAATAAAAATAAAAAATTCAATCCTTATATTTTATAATGAGGGCTGAAATAAAATTTTTTAAAACATACGGGGCCGCCGCCAGTTTTGACTTCAAGTGCGCGCTACCAGCCGCCAGTGCCACCGTAGAACTTCCCGAATGCTTATGCCACGTGCCCTCGTATCAATCTGAGAAGAAAGCTTCAGTGCCCATTGGAACGTAATAATCAACGGAGGCCTTTCTTGTCTTCTGTGAACTACTGAAGCTTTGTTTTTGAAAATCATTCTCTTCTTAGACTTCTTCCTGATTTCATTCCGTACGATTCGGTTGTTAGGATAAGCTGTAGAGCAATAAATTTTCCCTTTCTCGTTTAACAAGATGCAGGAGGAAGTGGGAACTGGATTTTTCTTCCATTTTCACACGAGGAAAACAGTGTCTATTCGGTAAATGCATCCTCTTCGTTTTAGATCCTCACAGCATCATAACATAAGCATCAGCATCTGATTTTCTCTTTTGGGTAATCTTAAATTGTTTTATTTTCTGAGCCATTGCTGAAATAACATAAAATCGTGTTTCTAGAGTATAATAATTGAAATCTTGCTATTTCGGGAAAAAACAATGCTTGAATGTTAATATTCGAGCCTCTTCTGCAATTTCAAAATGCTTAATTTTGGTTGCACTCTTACCCATTTTCTGCTACAATATTCAAACAATCTCTGCGTGGTGGTTCGCTAAGGAGATACTTTCTGTTTTCCGTTTGTTTCGCAGATGGGTCTTGTGATTTTGCTGCCAGGTTGGGGGGTTGTGTCAATCTTTTGTGCTTGCTCCTGCAGTTGGCTGGGCGTGTAGTTTGCCGATTGTGATGTGCCGGTACATGTAACTTCATTTGTTTCACATGCAGGAAAGTGCTCGACATTTTTTCTTTGAAGGAGTTTTTGGATTGATGTGTGTGCTTTCGGGCATTTTGGTGTACTGTTTGGGGAACATGGAGGTCTTTAGTTTCAAGTCTCTTCGTAGTTTGCTTTGAAAAGAGATTGTGCATTTGTTCCAATACAGATTTTGGAAAAGGGGGGGCCAGGGGTTGTGTAGTTGCCCAATTTTTAGTTGGTATCTGGTTTCCAACTGCATCTGGTATGATGTGAATTCAGAATTCCGCCTTTTAAGTTGGTGGTTCTTGATATATATAGGCAAGTTCTTACCTATGGTTTTGCAGCCTGAACCTTAGTTTTTGGGTGTTTTCTAATTTTCTTGAGAGGCTGCAAGGGGTCTTGTTTCATGCTTTTGTTGCTGGAAAGCTAGTTCTCTTGCTTCTAGTTTTAGGTTTTCTATTTTGGTTGGTAAAAAATGGAATAAGACAGTTTACATGAGTAAATTTCTCCATTTTGCAGGAAAAAAAAAAATGGAATATGTACATTACCGCATGCCAAGCATGGTCTACCTTTCTTCAGCAGTGTTCAAAATTATTGCCCTTATTATTTTCGTTCTCTGTTTGGAACTGCACTTTGGAAATGCACAAGCCTGGATAAGAGCAGGTTACTGGTATTTTGGATTTGGATCTCTGGCTTCTGACATAAATTCATCTCTCTTTACTCACCTCATTTGTGCTTATGTTGGTCTCAACTCTTCCACCTACCAGCTTTCCATTCGCTCCTCCATTGAAAATTATATCTCTACTTTCACTGAAGTCGTTAAGCATAAAAATCCATCAATTACAACTCTGCTATCCATCTGGGGTGGAGAAATTAACTCTTCTTCGGCCTTTTCTTCAATGATCAGCCACCCTTCTCACAGAAAGGCTTTCATTGAATCTTCCATTAAAACAGCTAGGCTTTATGGGTTTCATGGTTTAGATATTTCTGGGTTTGCGCCATCCACAGCCTCCAACATGACTGATTTGGGAACCCTCCTTGACGAGTGGCGAGCTGCTGTAAAACTTGAATCGTCAAACTCTAGCAAGCCACAACTGATACTGACAATGACCGTTCACTACCTGCCAACTTATAAGTCTGGGAATTATCCAGTGGCCTCCTTGCGGAGGAACTTGGATTGGGTGAAAATTGAGGCAATTTACTATCATGGACCTTTGGATAGTTTCACAGCACCTCCTGCAGCGTTATATGACCCTTCCGGCAATGTTAGCACTGATATTTGTATAAAAGAATGGATTAGTAAAGGGTTACCTGCAAACAAGCTGGTTCTGGCATTATTTTCTTTTGGTTCTGCATGGACACTTATGAACCCTAAAGACAATGGTATTGGTGCGCCTGCATCAGGAGTTCCAGCGATTACACGAGATGGATATGTCGGCTATAAAGACATCAAGCAGTTCATTCAAAATTACAGAGCCACGTTGGTGTACAATTCAACCTATGTGGTAAACTATTGCACCAGAGGATCAATTTGGATTGCTTTTGATGATGTTGAAGCCATCAAAACTAAGGTGTCCTACGCAAGAGAGAAGGGGCTACTTGGTTACACTATGTTTGAAATCTCCCAAGATTATAACTGGGTGCTGTCTAAGGCTGCAGGTTGGTAACATAGAGTCTATTTTCTTTTCCTTTTTGACTTTTTATTCCGTTTCTGAACACTTACTTGAAGATGAAATTGTCAATCTTGCACCCTTTATATCAGGAGAACTTGAATTCAATGCTTATGAAGTGGACATAAATCTTTTTTTTTTTAATGATATTATATTATAATTATTTGATTGCAGAATTCTTTAAAAGGTTAACAAAAACAGAAAGGCCTGGTAGTAATCAGAGAGTCACCGCCATAATTCTCTGCTGTCAAAATTAAACAGCTTTTTTTTTTTTTTTATATATATTCGTGTCATGGCGACAAAAAGATTTGAAACTTAATGCCAAGACTCGAAGCCCGATTCTCGTTATTGTGGCAGTCACAAGCCTGACAGCACCAAATAATTTCTTTGGGTTGTGAATATAACCAAACCAACAATAGTGCTGCCTTTGTGGGGTTCGTGCATTCCACTTTCTTAGTACAATTCAGACCATGGTTTTAAATAAAGGCCGCGACCGTTACGTAATGGTTTTTTGGGTTACCGATACCGTTACACACCGCGAAATCGGGGGGAAGAAAAATCATGGTCGTAGTGCCCGTTACGGACCGCGACCATTATGTAAAGGCCGCTACGGCCGTTATGTAACCGCTATAGGACTGTTACGCAAAAAAATATATATTTTATTTTTTTACCTTTTCTTCATATTTTAAGGTTTGGTTTTGTTATTGTTGTTCATACTTTTTTTCTCTTTCATATATCATTCTCAATATATCAAGTGGCAAGAGGGGGAAAAGATTATGATGAGGATGAGAATGGTACAAAATTTACTAATTCTTTAAATACTCAAAATAGATGCATTGATAAACAATTTCAAAATGTTAACTTGTTAGGAAAATATATTTTTTTGATAATATTAGTAATGTAATATTTATGTTTTTTACTTTTCAACTTCAATTTTCTTTCTTTTCTGGCTATTTTATATTTATATTATTCATATGTCTTATGTGTCTAATAGATTAATGGAGTGTATAATGTATTTTGTTTTATTAATTAATTTAGCACACATAAGACTTTATCACATATAAAAACAATGAGAAGTATAAATACGCGCGCACGCACACGCACACACACGTAATTTTCTATCAATGGTGGTTTAAATTAAATGTAAATTTGTTGCCCTTACCAAATAACTTAATTACTCGAACTAAAGGATCCAAAATACACTAAAACTCTTTCTAAGAATGGCTAAAAGCTTAAAACATGCAAGTACACTAATATGCACAAGGTTGTGCGTGCTTCAAAAAAATTCACGGTCGTTACACCCGCTTCCTGTTATGTAACATCTGCTACTCCCGCTTCCCCTTACACCCGTTACCATTACGTTACCCTACCCGCTACCGCGATTTAAAACCATGATTCAGACTTAATCTTTTTTTTTTTTTTTTTTTGTCATTTTGATCATATATCTCAATTTTGCTAAACAATCTTTTGCTTGATTTGACTTACAAATGCATGACTTTTTTATTGTCATTGAAACACTTTTAATTTTTAATTATATTAAGAAACTAATTTTTTTTTTTTCAAGGAATGCATTTTCTGACCCTCGTGGACACCCCATTTTGGCCACTTTCTTTTTACCTATATTATATTTGGTCATTATTTTTCAAGTCCACGTGCATAGTTACTTTAAATTTAAGGGCCCATATTCTATTTGCATAATTCTAAACACAATCAATAATCACCTTATGACACACTTTTGTAACTCAATAGAAACCCTTTTGGAATTAAACAAATATTGCAAGGGTTGGGTTATCTTTGAGTTTGTTTGCATGCTTTGGTTTGAGGAAACTACATGTTTGAAAGTGAGTTCATGAATGGATTGAATTGATGCTTTATCTTAAATAAATTTCCTATGTCAGTTTTGAATGTTTGCATAGGATTGAAAATATTGACTTTCCTTAGTGAAGGCTGAAAGTGTAAATTTGTGTGTTTAATAGTTATTTTCAAGGTTTATTGACATTTTCAATTCGTGAATTCCCAAATCCTAGACTTTCCAATAGGATTTCTTTCCAAGTATTAGAGTCAAAATGGATTCAACATGGCAACTCCATTCTTTATATGGATTCCCATTCCCTAAATCATGTTTGTTAGGGCCGTCATCATGATTCCTATCATTTAAATTGCATAATCTAGGAGATAATGGTCCATGGACGAAATAAGAAATCCTATCACAATTAGCAGTAGTGGGCTATGCCTAAGGTTCCTACTATTAGGTTTTCATTACTTAGGAATGATGGTCCTCGAGAGTTCAAGTTAATGAAGTTCCTATCATTCGAATTAAATTGGTTGGATATGATGTATCAGGATTGTGGCTACCATTAACCTAACACATTTGGAAAGGAATCCTAACATTTTAATTTAAGAGAAAGGATGTTTGAGGGAAATATCTCCAATATATATACATATATTGGAAAAAAAAAAAACTAATGTTTGTGGATCTTTCTGAAAATAAAACCAAAATTGAGTATCTTTGATGGGTCATAAGGGTGGGATCCACAGAATGTTGTCTCTATTGTGATGTTGAGACCAGGGTAAGAGGATAACGATCAAGAAATTGGTAGGTAGGTTGCTACAGAGATTTTGCTTCAAGAGTCCACTTGTAAGATGAGGAGGCATCTTTAGTTAGAAGTACCACGGAGTATAGCACAGGTATTGGGTTTCCCTTCCTTGTATTAGGCGTTAACAGGGTATTGTGATTTGTGGGACACTAGGTTTGCTAGTATTCCTGATTTCTTTTCCACATAGGGGTTATGGAGGACTGGTGGAGTATGTCAGTTTGTGGGTCACACTGTCAATTTGGAAATTTTTTTGGATGAGGTGGTCAAGCTTTTTTGTTGTTGTAGTCTGAGGTAGTGTCTATAAGGGAAGAGGGGAGAGAGGGATTTCAATGGCATTTGAACTTCTGGTGAAAATTTGGACGGGGACTTTAAATACCAGTCGTACCATAAATTTTCTGATTTTTGGGATAAGCAGGTCTCCACTTGCAGTGACAGCTTTTACTTCCCATATGGAAAGATATGTTTCCAAACATTTTTCCTGGCTAGGCCTATTTCTGGTTGTTGTTTGATGTTGTTTGATAAATCCATTTCAGTGGGGCTCTACGTTTTAGATTTGAGAATATATGGCTCATCACTAGCGGCAGAGCCAAAATTTTTTGTTTAGGGTGACAAAATAAAATCACTACATATATATATTCAAAATGTTATGGACTCGAGCATGATTCTCTAGGAGGGGCAAAGTAAAATACCTCAAATTATGGGGGGTGGGTGTGATTTTAGATTAAAAATATTTTAAAACTTATGGGATACACAATGGAATTTCCCTTTTTTCTTCGGGGGGAGGGGGAGGATTGCCTCCCCAATCCCCCCTCCCTTTGTCCAATGGCTGACCCATTTATCCTTTGGGGTTAATGTTGAGACTTGGTGGAGTGAGTGTTAGGTTCAAGATTGGGAACAAATTCATGAAAAAGTTGAAATTTGTAAAACATAAATTGAAAATTTGGGACGAGGAGACTTTTGGAGGTATAAAATAGAGGAAAAATTGGAGATCGAAGGTTTTGATTGACTGGAGTAGTGTGTGTTGTTGGATTAAGAGGGTAGGGCAAGAAGAGATCACTTGAGTATTGAATTGGAGAAGAATGTCATGTGGGAGGACATTAGTTGGAGACAATATTCTAAATTAAAATGGGTTAAGGTGGGGGATTGTAACTCCAAATTGTTTTATTTGGTGGCTAATAGGAGGAGGCGGAGGAGGAGGAGGAGGAGGAAGAGAGTTTCATTAAGTAGTTAGAATTAGATTTGGTTGCTTTAAGGGGGTGAGCTTCTTTATGGTGCGTTGGCTCTGGTTGCTTTAGCTGAGCAAGCTTTTCGGAAATTCAGCGAGATTGGAGAAATTCTTTGCTTTGATATTTCAAATTATTTTTTTGCGTTTTTAATTTCTTTCTTTTTTATGGATTTTTCCAGAATATTTTTGGGAGTTGTCTTATTCTCCTCCTTGTAAATTCTTCTCTTTCTAATGAAATCTCTTCTTTTACTTTTTTTTTTTTTTTTAAAAAACTCTGGTTTCTTGGTAAGAGTCATAAACCAGTAGGAAAGGAGAGTATTGGTTTTCATATCAAAGAGTAAGTTTATGATAGTCCAATAATCCAATTTTCTTTTAAGGTAAAAGGAAATGAGGGCAAAATCCTCTTTTATCACCATTAGTCTTTTATCACCTTTTTTAGGTTGCTATAAAAAATCCACGTAATTTTTCAAAATCATCGTTCAAGTGTGAAATCTTTGTAGATTTTTCTTGTTTCCCACTCCATTGGGTCTTGTTACTTCATAAAGCTGGCAAGGTGAAGCAAGTTGTAATGGTACCATTGTGATTTGAAGGCTTGAAGCCACAATGAAATACCTAAGGAGCTTTAAAATTGGCAAGAATCACTTGGATGAAATGCAGGTAACTCAAGTCTCCCCTTTGTGGGTGCAAGAAGTCAATTTGCGAAAAGGGGGGAGAGAAGGAATTGAACCTGAAGCAAAGACTAATAGTGCCCTTAAAATCATTTGAGCTTTGAGACCATTCTTTGTGTGGAGAAAGAAAAGAGATATGGGGCACCAAGCTCACGAAGGAGTTTTGAATGCCTAGCTCCCAAAAACTTTTTGAGCCCTAAACATGCCCACCAAGAACAACCAAGAGGAAATATGACAATCTCAGCCTTAAGCTCACCCATTAATCAAAGAAATAGAACTTCGAGCCCTGAGTTCATTGTGTCTTAGAGCCAATTCTTTTTGGCACCAAGGCAATTCCTTTTTGTGAAACATATATATGCAAATCTTAGAACCCCAAATACCTAAGCTTATTTTGGCCTTGAGTTGTTTTGTTCATGTAGAAGATAGGACACTCAGGCCCCAAATAGAGATCACGTACATGCATGCTAAAACATCTTGGATTTCGTTTTGGGACCCATTGGTGGAGAGAGTGAGTAGCCGGTTGGAACCATTCGTAGTGCGGCTCTTTCCAACATTCCCATTTATTTGCTTTCTCTTTTCAAATCCTAGCTAGGGTGGCAGAGACCATGGAGAGGATTATGAGGGATTTCTTGCGGTCCAGAGTAGTGGAGGGTAAAAGAGACCATCTTGTTAGCTAATAAAGGATTAGGAGGCAGCAGTCTGAAGGGGGTTTGGGCCTCAGGAATGGGGATGTACAAAAATTACCAAAAAATCGAAAACCAACCCAAAATTGGACCGAAATAAGTTTTGGTTGAGTTATTTAATTTTCGGTTTCGGTTGTGGTTCTTAAGAATAAAACAATTTCGATTTCGGTTTCTAACCAAGAACTAAACCAAAAAACCAAAAACCAAATTTACTAATAATATATGTTATATATACATATATTTGATGTGTTATATACGTGCAAAAATATGGTTACATGTTTATTTATGGTAAAATAATTCTTTAATAACAAAATTTCGAATTATTATATGCCTAGGAATGGGTGGGTACTAGAGGAAGTGGCAATGCTTCTCAAACAAGTCCTTGGAAATTCATGTCTCAGACAACCCACTTATTCTATCCTCTTACTCGGTTCCACGTTGAAAATGGAACTCTAGTTCTAACTTCTAAGAAAATGTTTGAGTGGGGGAGATGTTTCATTAGAGTCTCTAGTCCCCCATCTCTTTAGAGGACTTGGATTGGGGACAAGTCTGATTCTTTCTTAGAAATCCTTCTTATCTCAGCTTATGAAATCTTCAAGTCCTAATCCCTTCCCCTTGAATGGCAAAGGTTCCTTTTAAAATCAGAGCTCTCACGTGAACTTTGGTCCTTGCAGGATTCATACCAAGAATTTGTTGCAAATAAGGAGACCTAATAAAGCTATTAGTCTAGTTGTAGGGTGTGATTTAGAAAATTGTCTATGTGAAACTAGTTTGAAAAAAAAAAAAAAAAAAAAAAATTCAAATGTGTACTTTGCTTTTGGAACACAAATTATCTTTGTACACATAGTCAGTCCCAAGCCTGGATAAAGAAGTAGAGTTGTGTTAAGTAGCTGTCAGTCAGCATAGAACTTTGTTAAATCTTTTTATCATTAATTCTTACCAAATTCACCTAGTTCAAGGGATAGACCGAGTCGGTATAGAAGGGAGAGGGCTAATATGTTAGTACAAGAAACTAAAATTAGATTAGCAACTTGGAATATAGGGACTCTTACGGGCAAAAGTATGGACATAGTGGAAATAATGTTTAGAAGGAAAATTAACTTAATTTACCTTCAAGAAATCAAATGGGTAGGAGAGAAAGCTAGAGAATTTGAAAAATTAGGGTTTAAACTTTGGTACACTAGAAAAGAGAAACATAAAAATGAGGTGGGAATTATTGTAAACAAAGACCTAAAAGATAATGTAGTAGATTTTAAAAGAATATGGAATAGAATCATTAAAATCAATATAGCTTTAGGCCTGGAAATAGTGAACGTCATTAGCGCATATGCTCTCCAAATAGGCTTAGCAAAATATCTGAAAAGACAATTTTGGGAAGATATGATTGTATTTTACAAGGGACATCAACATCTGAAAAGATATTCATAAAAGTTGATTTGAATGGATATAGTGGAAAGGATAATATAAGCTATGAGAGGATTTATTGAGTCCATGGATATGAAGATAAAAATGAGGCCGGTGATACAATTTTTAATTTTTCTATGTCTTATGATTTGGTTATATTGAATACTTATTTTATAAAAAGAGAAAAACACTTAATAAGTTTCAAGAGCGGGCATATTAAAAGTCAAATAGATTTCTTCTTAAGTAGGATTGGGGATCATCTATCTTATAAGAATTGTAAAGTTATGTCAGGTGAAAGTTTGGCCAACACACCATATAGTCGTAGTATTAGACATACATTTTTAAAAGTGGAAGAAAAATAGTAACATAAATCAACACAAAAGGATTAGATGGTGGAGTTTGAGGAGATAGTATGGTAAAATTCAAAGATAAAATGATTTAAGAGTGTGATTGGACAGGTTCGAGGCGTGGAAAGAATCTCTTGCAAAAATACAAGGTAAGGTTGTGTACTATAAACCCATTGTGGTTTGCCCCTTCCACGGACCCCGCATACGCGAGAGCTTTGTGCACTGGGCTCTCCTTTATTGGACTGTAGGGGATAAGGTAGATGCAAATACTATTTGGAATAAAATGGCTAATTTCCTTTATAATGATTGCAAAAGAGGTTTTAGGGCAGTCCAAAGAAAGATATTCGGGTAGTAAAGAAAGTTGGTGATGAGATTAAGAAGTCCAAAAAGTCGTTAAGACAAAAATATTTTGGTATAAAATATGGGAAAATTGTAGAAATGTTGAAAATCTTGAAAAATATAAAGAGATGAGAAAAAATGCAAAAAAAAAAAAAAAAACTATTACTGAAGCTAGACATAGAGCTTATGATACTTTATATACTAGAGTAGATACAAAAGGAGAAAAGACATTTTTAAACCTTCTAGAGTTAGAGAAAGAAAATGCAAAGATATAGGTGATGTAAAATGTATAAAGGACGAGAATGATAATATCTTAAATAGAGAAGAAGACATAAAAGAGAGGTGGCGAAGATACTTTGATAAGTTGTTTAATGAAAATGAAAATGAAAATGAAAGATTGAACTTGAAAGTGACAAATTTGGAGAAGACTAAAAATAGGAGATTTATTCACAAAATTAGAGTTCTTGAAGTTAAGATGACATTAAAAAGGATGAAAAACAAGAAATCTATAGGACCAAATAAAATACGTGTTGAAGTTTGGAAATGTTTAGGGGATAAAGGAAATAATTGGTTAACTAATCTATTCAACATTATTATAAAAACTAAAAAAATGTTAGAAGAATGGAGGAAAATATGTTAGTAATTTTATACTAAAACAAAGGTGATAGTCAAAATTGTAATAATTATCGTGGAATTAAGATTATGAGATATACGATGAAATTATGGGAAAGGGTAATTGAACTTAGAATAAGACTAGAAACAAGAATTTCTAAAAATTAATTTGGTTTTATGCTTGGGAGATCAAATTGAAAAGTTTAGGGAAAAGAAAAGAGACTTGCATATGGTTTTCATTGACCTAGAGAAAGCTTATGATAGAGTACCTAGGGAAGTTCTTTGGTGGGTCTTAGAAAAGAAAGGGGTTTGTAGTAATTATACTGAGGTCATTAATGATATGGATAATAGAGTAGTGACTAGCATTAGGATTGTATGAGAGGGATCTAGAGATTTTTTAAACACAACAGGTGCACATCAAGGTTTTAGTTTGAGTCCTTATCTTTTTACTTTAATGATTGATGGATTTACTAGGAATATTCAAAAGGAGATCCCTCGATGTATATTGCTTGCAGATGATATCGTGTTGATTGATGATTGTAGGAGCAAATTGGAATCTACGTTGGAACTTTGGAGAGCTAGATTAGAATCTAAAGGGTTTAGTATAAGTAGAAATAAGACAAAAGTCACAAAATTTGAAATGTAATTTCAATAATGTAAGGAGTAGTAGTGGAGATAAGATTAAACGTGATAATCAAGAGATTAATAGCACTAATAGATTTGGATATCTTAGATTTATTATACAAGCGGAAGGGGAAATTGAAGAAGATGTAGTACACAGAATTAAAACATGTTGGGTTAAATGGGGGAGTGTATCAAATGTATTGTGTGATTGTAGAATACCCCTAAAATTAAAAGGAAAGTTTTATAAGATAGCTATAAGGCCGGCTATGCTTTATGATTCAGAATTTTAGGCAACTAAGAAGCATGTACAAAAAGTAAAAGTTGCTTAAATGCAAATGTTAAGGTAGATGAGTGGTATAACATTAAAAAATAGAGTAAAAAATGAGCATATATGCAATAATTTTGGCATAGTATCCATCAAAGACAGTATAAGGGGGGGTGGCTTAGATGGTTTGAGCATTTGAAACATAGACCTAGTAGAGCAGCTATGAGGAAGAGTAAGTTAGTTATTGTTTCTGACAAGAAATGGTAAAATAACTTGAAATGAGGTAGTAATGAAGGATTTAATAACTTTTAATCTAATAGTGGAAAGTGCTCTCGATCAGGTGAATTGGCGGAAAAAGATTAATGTAGCCAATCTCACCTAGTGAGACTAAAGGCTTGTTCTTGTTGTTGTTGTTGTCATTGTTTGGATATGTGCTTCATGTGCTTTGAGTCAAATGAAATCGCTGACCATTTCTTCCTTGGCTGTCTGGTGGCTAAGCCACCGTGGATATTTTGTTTTCAGTTTTTGGTGAGGCTGTGCTACTCCCCCAGAAGGATAATTCTTTCTTGATGGTGTGTTACAGAGGCTCTGAGAGAAGAAAGGGTAGGCATTGTGGACATATGCTGTCTTTGCTCTCTTTTGGGCCCTTTGGAGCGAAAGGAACACTGGGATTTTTAATGGCAAAGCTACTCTCTTTAGCCTTCTTTGGGATAGAGTTGTTTTCCTTGCTTTCTTTTGGGATTACTTTTGTTTCTTTCCTGGAACTATTATTGTCAGATCTTCAGAGGGGTGCTTTATTCTAATCATCTTTTTTTTTCGAAGGAGGATCTCTTTTCCTCCGTCCCTTGTAAATTCTTCTTTTTCTTGTTAATGAATTTATTTTACTTTTTGAGAAAAAAAAATCTTTTATTGACTAATCCAACCTATGGGTAGTAACAAACTGGTCGAACTTTGTTGGGAAAGTAACAAGACAACTAACACAACGGATAAATCTTTCCCAAAAATTAAATTTGTGACGAGCAAAAATAACCAACCAACAATAATAATAAATCACACAACACAATAAGAACACCGCGATTTTAACGTGGAAAACCCCTCCAATGTGAAGGGTAAAAACCACGGTGTCTATAAGACCAAATAAAATTTCCACTATAATAGAGGCAAAAAATCACAGCAGTACAATCACCAAAAATGCTCACAAACTTAGAGCAAAAAGGATTCCCGAAAACGATAAAATAAGAATGAGCGGAAAGAAGTCACCCGAATACAGTTACTGTTAGTACTACAAAATCAGGTCCTGCAAAACTCTGAAACAGATCTCCACCGTCCATATTGAAGGTTAAAAAATCCTGAATGTGCTCTCCAAATTTCAGCAAAATCGGATAAAAAAAGACCTTCCGCTTGTCGAGTTGATGAAGACTGCTCAATGCCTCACACACTGTTTCGTGCAGCATTCAAATTTCTTTTTTTTCCCTGTGTTTGCTGCGGCGCCTCACACACACTGCCACTTTTAATTTTGCCCTAATGGGCTTCAACCCACATGGGCTTCCTTCTTTTTTTTTTATATATATTTCATATGTGTGCTAGACCCAACAAATCCCCCACTCCAGCCCATAAGAGGAAGGAGACATTCATTAAGATTATCAAACGATTTTGATACCGAATGCCTTGGCACACAACTCAAGCTTCGCACGAGGCACCGCCTTTATCATCATATCAGCAGCATTCTTATCAGTGTGGATCTTCTCAAGTTCAAGCAACTTAGAATCCAAAACATCTCGAATCCAATGATATCTCACATCAATATGCTTTGATTTACCATGAAAAGTTGAATTCTTACTGAGATGAATCGCACTTTGGTTATCACAAAATAACACATACCTCTTCTGAGTGAATTCAAGTTTATGAACCAATTTCTTCATCCACAATAACTCTTTACATGCCTCAGTAGCTGCAATGAATTCAGCTTCTGTAGTGGACAAAGCAACACATTTCTGCAACCTGGATTTTCAAGACACAACTCCCCCTGCAAAGGTAATCAAATAACCTAAAGTAGATTTCCTTGAGTCTGAATCTCCAACCATGTCTGAATCTGTATAGCTAATCAGAATAGGTTTGTCAGAACTAAAACAGAGTTTCAAATTAGCTATACCACGGAGACACCTCATAATCTATTTCATAGCATTCCAATGCTGTCTACCTGGATTAGAGAGAAATCTACTAACTACACCAACTGCATGAGCTAAATTTGATCTTGTGCAAACCATGACATACATTAAGCTACCAGTTGTAGATGCATATGGAACACTTTCCATGTCTCTCTTTTCTTCATCATTAGAAGGAGATTGTTTAATACTTAACTTGAAATGTGTAGTAAGAGGAGTACTTACCACTTTGGCTTTCTCCATGTGAAACCATTGAAGTACCTTCTCTATATGCTTTTCCTGAGATAGCCATAAATTCTTAGTACTTCTATAATGTGAGATTCTCATGCCAAGTATTTGTTTTGTTGGTCCCAAGTCTTTCATGGCAAAAATCTTGCTCAACATGTGCTTTAGCCTATCAATTCTAGAAGCATTGTGACCAATAATGAGCATGTCATCAACATAAAGCAACAAAATAATGAAATCTTCATTAGAGAATTTTTGAACAAATACACAATGGTCTGAAGCCGTCTTCCTGTAGCCTTGTTGAACCATGACATACTTGAACTTCTTATACCACTATTTAGGAGCTTGTTTCAGGCCATACAAGCTCTTCTTCAATTTGCGAACATAATTCTCCTTACTTCTCACCACAAAACCCTCAGGCTGATTCATATAAATTTCTTCTTCGAGATTGCCATGGAGGAAATCAGTTTTCACATCCATCTGCTCAACCTCCAAATCAAGACTAGCAGCCAAGCCCAAAACAACACGAATTGACGACATTTTCACTATCGGTGAGAAAATCTCCCCAAAATCAATCCCCTTTTTCTGACTAAAGCCTTTGACAACTAATCTAGCATTGTATCGGGGGAGTGAACAATTCTCTTCCTGTTTTAATCTATAGACCCACCGATTTTTCAAAGCTCTCTTATCTTTAGGTAATTTTACCAGCTCAAAAGTGTGGTTGTCATGTAGAGATTTCATTTCATCTTCCATTGCACTAAACCATTGTTGTATCTACTCACTTTAAATGGCTTCTTCATAAGACTCTAGTTCTCCCTCATTAGTTAGAAGAACATACTCATCTATAGGATATCTCGTGGAGGGTTGTCGGTCTCAGGTAGACCTCCTGAGTGAAGCTGTAAGTGGTTTAATATTCGAAGTACCTTCCTTATCAACAGTTTCGTGATCTTCCACCACATGATCATTCTGAACATTGGCCTCAAGTTCAAGCTACTTTAGGCACATGAACAAAGGTTTTGCAACCAAACACACTTAGATGGTCATATGAAACATCCTTCCCATACCAGATTCTGTTAGGGACATCAGTCTACAGCACAACAATAGGAGACAAGTTAATTACATGAACAACAGTATATAATGCCTCACCCCAAAATGATCTTGGTAGTTTTGCTTCTGAAAGCAAACATCTGACTCTCTCTACCAGTGTTCCGTTCATCCTTTCTGCCAAACCATTCAACTGAGGAGTCTTAGGAGGTATCTTCTGATGTCGGATGCCCTGTTGTCTACAGTACACATCAAATGGACCACAGTACTCGCCACCATTATTAGTGCGAATACATTTAATTTTCTTTTCTGTTTCTCTCTTAACTAAAGCCTGAAAATCTTTAAGCATATCAAAAACCTGATCTTTGGATTTCAAAACATAAACCAGAGTTTGCTTGAATGATCATCAATAAAAGTAACAAAATAAAGTGCACCACAAAGTGTCCTTACCTTCAGTGGGCTACAAACATCTAAATGAATCAACTCAAGTAACTCTGTTTTTCTGGAAGGATGATGACTTTTAAATGAAACCCTTTTCTACTTCCTGGCCAAACAGTGAACACATCTTTTTAGTTTTGCACCTTTTAAGCTTGACAATAAATTCTTCTTGGCCAAGCAATCGAGTCCTTTCTCACTTATGTGACTGAATTGCTTGTGCCATTACTCTGATGTGATATCGCCATCAACTACATTCACAAAATTCAAGCAAATAAAAGCATTCCAAAAATATAAATTGGAAAATTTGTTACCTCGGGCCACAATTAAATTTCCTCTGGTAAGTCTCCATTGTCCATTACCAAATAAGTTACAATATCCATCATCATCAAGTCTTACAGCAGAGATCATATACAGACGAACACTAGGAGCATGCCTGACATTATTGAGTACCAATTTTGTTCCATTGCTGGTCTTTATGCAAACAGTTCTAGTGCCAACTATCGGTACCACAACATTGTTTCCCATCTTCAAAACTCCAAAGTTACTTGAAGTATATGAACTGAAGAAATCCTTTTTTGATGTCACATGAAAGGAGGCACCGCTGTCAACCACCCAATTAATTTCATTACAGGCAACGCTAATTACATTATCATCATAAGCAAGAACCAAATCATCTGCAACAGTAGTGGTAACATGATCATTATTATCCCGATCCTTCTTTTCTTGCTTGTCACTATTGCTTTTATTTTCTCTCTTCCACTTGTAACAGTACTTCTTGATATGACCATTTTTACCACAATAATGACACTCAAGATTTTTAAATCTTGAACTTGACTTGCTTCTACTCTTACTTCTACCCCTTTCATTTTTGTATCGGCTTCTCCCCCTATCTTCTGTAACAAGTACCTGGGTATTATCTATACCCATTTCTTTACTTCTGGCCTCTTCATTAAACAAGCTATCTTTAACAAACGATAGGGTCAACACACTGTTTGGGGCTGAGTTGCTAAGAGATACTACAAGAGTCTCTCAACTATCTGGAAAAGAATTTAATAGCAACAAAGCTTGTAGTTCATCATCTAAAATTATCTTCATGTTGGTTAACTAGTTTACCAAATTTTGGAAATCGCTCAAATGCTCAGTAACAGATTTTCTTTCTAGAAGCTTCAAATTTACAAGCTTTCTAATTGCAAAAGCTTTGTTGTGAGCAGTCTTTCTCTCATAAAGACTCCAACTTCTTCCAAAGTATTTGGGCATCTGTCTCTTGAGCCACATGATGAAAAACACTATTATCCACCTACTGTCTGATTATGCCAATTGCTTTCCTATGCATTTTCTTCTAGTCAGTTTTAGTTTGTTTTTCCGGCTTATCGCTACCCAACTCAATTGGATTAAATAAATCCTTACAATAAAGAATATCCTCCATCTTTGGTTTCCAAATTGAATAATTTGAAGCTGTGAGCTTGCACATAGTACCTACGTAGTCTTTGTC
Source organism: Malania oleifera (assembly GCF_029873635.1). Classification (NCBI taxonomy): domain Eukaryota; kingdom Viridiplantae; phylum Streptophyta; class Magnoliopsida; order Santalales; family Ximeniaceae; genus Malania; species Malania oleifera. Next base: position 109,590,153 of record NC_080422.1, on the reverse strand, counting down.
TTCCATATTTTATATGAACCTGTCTCTAATACCACTTGTTGGGAAAGTAACAAGACAACTAACATATCGGATAAATCTTTCCCAAAAATTAAATCTGTGACGAGCAAAAATAACCAACCAACCATAATAATAAATCACACACCACAATAGGAATACCATGATTTTAACGTGGAAAACCCCTCCAATGTGAAGGATAAAAACCATGGGGCCTATGAGACCCAATAAAATTTGCACTATAATAAAGACAAAATCACAGCAGTACAATCACCAAAAATGTTCACAAAATTAGAGTAAAAAGGATTCCCAAAAGAATCGCGATAAAACAAGAATGAGCGGAAAGAAGTCGTCCGAACGCAATTATTGTCAGTACTACAAAATCAGGTCCTGCAAAGCTCTAAAACAGATCTCCACCGTCCAGATTGAAGGTCGACAAATCCCGAACATGCTCTCCAAATTTCAGCAAAATTGGATCACAAAAGACCATATGATCGTCAAGTTGATGAAGACTGCACAATGTCTCACACACTGTTACACACACTGCAGCGCTCAATTTTTTTTTTTTCTGTGTCTGCTGGGCGTCTCACACACACTGCCACTTTTAATTTTGCCCTAATGGGCTTCAGCCCACATGGGCTTCCTTTTTTTTTTTTCATTTCTTATGTGGGCTGGCCCAACAGACTTTTCTGAAATCACTATGGAGGGGGGGGGGGGTTGGTGGAGTTGTTAGCCAAGGAGCAGTAACAAGACTCAATCCATCACAGGATCCTTAGTTGAAGAGCAATTACAAGATTTTATCCTTGCTTGATGAGAACTGTTGGCTGAGGATTCAACATTAGGGCAGTAACAAAGTTCTATTCTTCTATAATCCTAAAGAGAGTGTCACTAGTCAAGAAGCAAATCAGAAGACGCTATCCATTCCAAACAAATAATGCAAGTGAAAAAATAGTAACAAGATCTTATGATCCTATCCTTACTTGATGGGAACCACTAGCTGAGGTTTAGGTGACAAGGCACGGTAACAAGATTCTATTCTTCTTTCATTTTAGATGAGAGTCACTAGCCAAGAGTAATAATAATATTCCTTGTCCTGGATTTGGGATGGCAACAGCACACAGCGAGGACAGTTTCACCTATCCGTCCCCATCCCATTTCCCAACAATTGCAGAGGTTGGGGACTAGTTTTAGAAGCATCCAATCAGGGAAGAAGAATACGAGCTCTTTATCTTTGTAGACTAGGGTTAGTGTTAGTGATAGGTTAACAGTAAGTGTGGAAGACTGGGTGAAGTCTTTGTGTACTCAGTAGGGATGCTGCCATGATGAGATACTGAAACAGCCATTAGCAAATGAAAATGTGGGATTATAGGCGCAGGAGGGGGGTGGGGGGGGGGGGGGCGGTGATTTAGAATCATGAAGGATGAGAGAACTTTAAGAGTAAAGGAGATGATGCGGGGGAAAAGGTTACTGAGAAGTGAAGGATGTGTGAGAATGTAAGCATAATAAGGTTTATATCCATAGGCAGGCCGAGAAGGCTGCTGTGAACATGGGAAGAGGTACTGACTCCAAGCAAGGGGATTCTGATGGGAGAATGGAAAAAATCTTAAGTAGATATGCTGAAGGAAGTTTGTGTGGTCAGAAGGGGGATATAGATGGGAGGATTGGTAAAGGAAAAGAGAAGAAAAAAGGTGGAGAGTGATAGTTCTGACACTATTTAGCTTAATCGTGATGGTGGTCTGCTCCTGAACAAATTTGTGGAAAAATATGGCTATGGTTCTAATTCCTCTGATTTTCTTGGGGACTTATGGTATGTACCTCCATTGCCAACGGAAGGTCTGGAGTATATCCCTATATTCTAGGATGATGGAATGGGCAAAAAACAGCTTTGTGGGGATGAAATTTTTTCTACTCTGGTGGAAGAGATAAATGGGAAGGACCTAGAAGCTTAGCAACTGCTGGATAAGATGTACTTGTGGATGTCCAGGAGGCAACGAAGTTTGGCTGTATAACGGTAAAAGCAAGACGAGAAAATGCCAATGGAAATTAGCTAATCTGCACTTTGGTAAATTATGATGGGAAGGGGTTCAGAGGGGTTTTCTTAATTAGTTTCCCTCTTTTTTATTTTTTGATAAGTCAAGGGAACTTTATTGAAGAGGCATCAAGGGGATGCCAACCCAACAACAACAACAACAAAACCAAGTCTTAGTCCCACTAAGTGGGGTCAGGTATATGAATCCTTTTTCGGAAATTTATGTGATCATGGACCATTTCTTTTGATAGATTCAAGGATATTAAATCCTTACTCACTATCTCCTCCCAAGTTATTTTTTGTCTATCCCTATGCCTTCTTCTACCCCCCATTGTAACTAAGTCACTCTTCCTCACAGGTGCACTATGTGGCCTACGTTGCAAATGCCCATGTCGTCTGAGTTGTCCCACCTAACTTACCACGAATATGTTCATTCCTTAATTTATCTTTCAATGTTATACCACTCATCCATTTAAGCATTCTCATCTCGACAACTTTTACTTTTTGGATATTATTTTTCTTTGTCGCCCAACATTCCGATCCATATAGCATAGCTGGTCTTATAGCTGTCTTATAAAACTTATCTTTCAATTTGAAGGGTATTCCTACGATCACATAGCACACTTGAAGTATTTCTCCATTTTACCCAACCTGCTTTAACTCTATACATTACATCATCTTCAAAGGGTTGTAGCCAGGTTCTCCTCATCTCCACTTTGTGTATGTAATTATCATAAGAATTGAAAATAAAAAATGAAACTGTTTTTGGCTGAAGAGAAGAGACCCTTATAAGCCATTCTAGAGGTGATAGCTCATGCCTTCATCTGTATATGGTACAAGGGAATGCTCCTTTGTTGCGTTAAGAGGAAAAGCAGCAATGAGAGTTGAGAGAAACAGAAGGGAAAAGGGCTTTGTGTGTTTTTCTATTTTTTATTTCTACATTTCAAAATAACTACAAAAATAAAATAATTTGTTTTTCTATATAAATTGCATTAGAAAATGAATTTTCTTTTTATTTTTCTTCTTTTTTTTCTCTAAACAAAATTCTCAATCCAAACAAATCTTTTTCTCCTTTTTATTTTTTTTTAATACAATCGCTACTTATTTTCTATTTTTTAGTTGGAGAGTTTAATGTATTAAGAGGCTTGTAGTTGTAAATACGAATCTAATTTAACTTGGTAGGATAAAGTTTAAGTCTGAGATTTGAATTAAGTATTTTTCAATATATGCGCATGGGTGTAGAAATTAGGTATCACATGTAAATTCTAAATGCTGAGTATTTTTGTATGTATTGGATGTTTATATAAGATTTGTGTTAATTTGACTGTTAGGAGTAGACTCTTATAGTTGGAAAGATGAAAAGACATGGATTTGAATTTTAGCTGATGACTTCTAATCTCAAGTCCTATTACTTTATTGCCACCTTTGTGGAATTAGGGTTAGGTTATGGCAGACAAACAATACATGTGGGGTTTGTGTTTCATTTGGTAATTAAGCATCACATGTGATGGAAACTTCAATATTATCTTTTTTGACTTTACCTTGCTATTAATCAATGAGTGGGCCCAAGCAGTAGCCAAAAGTTGTACATAAAAAAATTATGAAAATATTCACTCCATTTAAAACTCAAAAGGACCGTTTGAATTAAGGGTTTCACTTTAAAAAAAGTATGAAAAAAGAAATTTGAGTCCACAACACCATTGCTATTAATTAATGAGTGGATGAGATTTATCCCAAGCAGTAGCCAAAAGTTGTACATAAAAAAAAATCGACAACATAAACTTAGGATTAAGGATTTTACTTGAGAAAAAGTACGGGAAATGAAAATTGGGAGAAAACTCATTTTTCATTATATTTTTTTGGTTTTGTTTGAAATTTGAAAAATACTAAATAAAGGAAAGAAAATATTAAAAATTCATAATTTTATATTTGATTACCAAGAAAAATGAAAAAGAAAATAAAAAAATACACCAAAACTATGAATATTATTTTGATTTTATGTATCATTAATATTTGACTTTGTCATATTTTTAGTTATATTGAAATAAATATTTATTTTTAATAGTATTTAATATAGAAAAAAATATATAATGAAAAATGAGTTTCCTCCTCCTTTTCCTTTTCTTTCCTTTCCTCAAGTAAAATTTTTGATCCCAACACACCCTAAATTCTATTAAAAAAAGAAAGTTTATTTTTATTTAATTAAAAATTAAGAAAATTAAATATTAATGAAGTGTAAAATCAAAATTTTGTTCATGAATTTAGTATATCTTTCATATTCTTTCTTATTTTCATTGATAACCAAACATGAAACGTTGATTCGTGAATATTTTTCTTTTCTTTTCCTAATATTTTTTGAGTTCCAAACAAGGACAAAAAAAATTAGAAAAAGAAAAGAAAATTATTAAGAAACTCACATCTTCATGTTTAGTTATTAAAGAAAGTGAAAAAGAATGTAAAAAATATACCAAATATATGAACTAAAATTTGAATTTATGTATCATTAACATTTAGTTTTTCTTAATCTTTAGTCATATTAAAATAAACTTTCATTTTTTATAATATTTAATAAAGAAGAAAAATATATGGAGAAATGAATTTCCACTTTATTTTACTTTCATTTCCTTTTTCCAAGCAAAATTCTTGATCCAAATAGACATTACAGGAGCTTGTGCGGGAAAAATGCAAAGAAAATATTAAATACATAGGAATGGATGCAAATCATGTGGGTACTGAATGTGGAGCCTATTTTTGTATTTGTCTAAGGTGAAATACTAATGAGGAATGATTCCTCTACCTATCATTTCAGTTATTTAGAACCCATAATACCATATTAATATATTGACCCAGTAGAGTAATACCGAATTTTATCATTAGAAAATATATTAGGGCACATCTCTTAGTGGGATGGGTCCAAATGCCAACATGATATCATATGACCCATCAGTTCTAAATTGTTCGATGAATGATTGTTCCTTACGAATTTTTTTCTGTTCAAGTGCGGAACACATCCTGGGATACTCGAGGTGATGCAAAATGTAGTATCGGAAACATTTAAACATATATGCAGAGAGGAAAATGAGAGAGTTTTACGAACTTACCTTACCTTTGGAAGCATGGAATTGTGATATTAGATTTGGATAAAACAAAGTATAAAATTGTATCGACTTTTTTCTAAATTTACATAAATCCAAAATCAAGTTTCAAAATCTATGCTCCCAAATACTACCTTAACAGTACACACACCTCTGGGCATTTTCTTCCTAATTTCCAGTAAGGTACTCTCACACACTGGAGGATGGTAAGCCTTGAGAACAAGTCAGCCAATGAACTTGTCAAGTGAACAACCATATTCAAAATTCAAAGCAGTGGGTCTCTTTGCTGACTTAAACCATGAAATCACAGAAGCAGAAACAACCACTCTGGAACGAACAAGCACCAATGGCTACGTTTCCTCAATCCAAACTTTTCCTGCTTTCCCTCTTCATCCTTCTTCCAGCTCAAATCTCTTCTGCAGATGATGTCGCCGTCTACTGGGGTCAAAATGGTAATGAGGGGAACCTGACTGCAAAATGCGCCACCGGTGTATATTCCTATGTGAACATAGGCTTTCTGAACAGATTTGGCAATGGTCAAATCCCACAACTCAACCTTGCAGGCCATTGCAACCCAGCAGGTGGTGGTTGCAAAGCCATTAGCAACAGCATAAGAGAGTGCCAAAGACAAGGCATTAAGGTGATGCTGTCTATAGGAGGTGGCCTTGGAAACTACTCTATAGCTTCAACAGCCGATGCGAAAAATGTTTCTGATTATTAATGGAATAACTTCTTGGGTGGACAGTCATCTTCGCGCCCCTTAGGCAACGCTGTTTTGGATGGTATTGACTTTGACATCAAACTTGGCTTTCGGCAACACTGGGATGATCTTGCAGGATACCTGAAGGCATATAACAGTTCATGAAGAAAGGTCTACTTAACAGCAGCACCACAATGTCCATTCCCTGATTCACTTCTAGGGACTGCGCTCAACACAAGCCTTTTTGACTATGTTTGGATTCAGTTCTTTAACAATCCTTCTTGCCAGTATAGCACTGGCAACACCCAGAATCTTGAGAAAACTTGGAGGCAGTGGACTTCATCATTGATAAATTCAACGATCTTCTTAGGCTTACCAGCAGCACCCGAGGCAGTCGTAAATGGAGGGTTTATTCCGGCCAATGTGCTAACTTCTCAGATCCTTCCAGTGATAAAGAACTCTACCAAGTATGGAGGCGTGATGCCGTGGTCTAAGTATTATGATGATAAGAGTGGATACAGTTCCTTCGTTAAGAATGGTGTGGGATCTAGCCTTTCTTTGCTTGCAAAGTTTAAATAAGAAAGTGGGTGTTGTTATGCTTTTCTATGTTGTGCTTGATTTGAAGTAACAGAACACAAAATAGGTTGTACATATTTTTCAGGATCAATGTGATACATTTTAGTTATGTTCGCAGCCACCAGTCAAGACCCAACAAAGGGTACACCTCGAAAAGAAGATAACAATTCAACAAAGAAGCAAAGCTTGTTGCTTATTATTTTGCTACCCATTGCAGCAGTTTTACTTCTGTTAGGCTCTGTGATGTGTTATGTGTATAGGACAACCCTCGAAACAGAAGGTAACTTCCTAGTTCCTACCACCAAATAGAATTCACCATTACCATTTATATCTATGAAGTTAAATTGACACTTCAGTTTTCCAATACAGGGAGGAGGGTTACAGGCAGAATTTCAATGCTTCAATCAGAATTTGATAAATCAGCCCATGAAAAGCTTAATGATAATGATACTCATCTGCAAGCATTCTCTTTTGCCGACATTAGAGCCTCTACAGAAAATTTTTCAAGAGAAAATAGGCTTGGAGAGGGTGGATTTGGACCCGTTTACAAGGTAAAACATGATAATCTATCAGCATGCTTTGAGGCCTAAGATAAATATAAGATGCATAACACGTTTGCAAGTCTGAAGATAAATTTTGTTTAGCCAAGTGGCTTTTGACAATGTTCATCATATTCATGAGAACTCAACTCCCCTTCTTTTCTTTGGATATATTAGAAAGAGAGAAAGAAGTACATCAAAAGAAAAGAAAGACCTCATCGGAGTCCTCCAATAAGTCAGTGAATACAACAAAAGAAGAAGATGAAAAGAAAAAATCCACAGTACATCTCTAATAGAACAAAGCAAGCCAATCTCCATGCATGTCTTCATGAGAAAACATTTCTAAAAGATCAACTTGCAGAACACCAAAGTGACACATGGAAAACTAATCTGCTTCAAACCAAATGATGAGATTAACACCACCCTTAACAATTCCTGCATTTTTTTGAACCAAATATACCAAGTGATAGCAAGAATCATACAGAGTACATCTGCACAATTGCTTTCCTCTCCTACCCCCTGCGAAAGCCTCTAAACTTAACAGCACAGAAAGCATCCGAAAATGAAGGGCAAACCCAATTCTCTCCGATAAATCTAAAAACAATTATTCCAGAATCCAAATGATCCATTCAAGAGGACAATGTAAGAACATGGGACACATGCATCCAGTGGCAGGTCTCAGCTCCACCATTTCCCTCATATGTGTACCACAGAATGACAATTTTGGTACAAAATGTGAATCTTGTTAAATCTAAATCTACATTTTCTGCAAGATATACCCAGTTCACAATTGAGAAGTCAAAGACAATTAATATGTGTGTGATGCATCAGCTGTGGGAAATATTCTTACTGATCCACACACATTAGTATGGACATACCGAAGTAGGCCATCCACACTGACCCAGAACCATAATCAGTCTTCTGGCTCATGTCTAGTGGATCTCTCACCTTAATTTTTAGTGCAGTCATCTGTAATCCAAGTGTCTCAATTGCCTATGCCTCACCAAAAATAATGTTACTGCTTTTGTTGCATTTCTTGGATCACTTCCCACTAACAAAGAACAATTTTTTTGATTTTTTTTTTGTTTTCACTCTCCAGTCCAATTAAGATAAAATGGATCATTCTCTTCTTTGATCAAGTGGTTACTGAAACTAAAAAATTCAAACATAGACCAAAAGAACTTGACAATCAATAAGTAAATGTTCACTCTCTTTGGTTCTTTTTCAGAAAAGAATTGACTCAATTTCCCCACGGACGATTCTCAGTGTCCTATCATCCATTTGCCATATCATCCTGCTGATTACCAATTTCTCTATAGACCCTTCGCGTTGCTTTGTTTTGTTCTTTTTCTTTTCTTTTTTTTCAGTTTCTCTTGTTGGTTCTGTATTTTGCTTTTCTATTTTTTTGGTTTTTATTGATATGTAACTGAGGTAGATGATGGTAATGTTTGTACCCTGATAAAGTCCAAGGTGGATAAATTCTTACCACCGGACCATCCACATGCAGCTTTTGTTCTCTTTAAGCACTGGGTCTTCTGTTGAATGATATTATAATAGTTCGGTAACTATATATTATTACGATTCAATAACAAACCTCATGTCCACATATATATCACAGATTTATCATTTTCGGAAGACACTATGAATAAGTAAATCTACAACAAAGTATAGAACTAGCTGCCAGACTTAAGAAGCATGAGCTACACCATCAGGTCCACCACCATTAGTGTACAAAAGCGGTGAAAATTTATGACTCCAAAGTTGATTCGTGACTACTTCCATGTTCACTGAGGTTCAGGGGATATGCTTTTGGATGCTCTACCAGGCAACAAACAAACTGATTAAGATAGTTTACGCCTACAAATAAGAATAAGCATTCTTTTTCTCACAGTTACATGAAACAGCAAAGAAATCTTTAGTTGTGTATAAATGCACCAGACTCCCAGCGGATCCCTAAACAGTAAAAGAAACATAAGGAAAACAACAAACAAAAAAGAAAGAAAAGAATAAAAGCAAAGCAAAGAAAAGAGTTCAGAGAAAAACTCCATCATCCGGACAATTCTTTCCAAATTTAAACTCTAGCATATCCATCTCTTTTTTAGCAGCACAGTACATAGTATTAGATGAGATACCAAATAAAAAATAAATTCATCAACAAATGAGCATAGAATTGGAGTTTTCTGATTATTAGATTTAATTGAGACATGTCAAAATAAGCTGCAAATGTGGTTGCTTTTATGGAAAAACACTAAGAAGGGATGCTGTCTTACAGGGCAAATTACTGCAAGGAGAGGAAATAGCAGTGAAGAGGCTATCAAGAACCTCTAAACAAGGACTCGTGGAGTTCAAAAATGAGGTCACACTCACTGCAAAGCTACAACATGTAAATCTGGTGAGACTTTTGGGATTTTGCAACGAAAGGGAAGAAAAGATGCTGATTTACGAGTACATGCCAAACAAAAGCTTGGATTTCTACATCTTTGGTCTGCAATTCCTTCTACTTGTAGTTAATAAATGTTTGAAAAAATTTTCCTGTAACAGATTTATGGACCTACAAAGAATGCCATGAAACGTACTCATCATTTCCCTAACAAAGAAATTAATTATTGTTTCACAAATCTACTGGATGCAGATTCAGATAAACGATTGCTACTAGATTGGAAAACACGCGTTCACATCATTGAAGGGGTTACTCAGGGACTTCTGTATCTCCAAGAGTACTCAAGATTAACAATAATTCACAGAGACTTGAAAGCCAGCAACATTTTACTGGACGGTGAGATGAAGCCTAAGATATCGGATTTTGGCATGGCTAGAATATTTGAGAAAGACGAGGATGAAACAAACACAGGCCGAATAGTTGGAACATTGTATGCATACTTTCTATCATAAATCTATTTTGCACACATGTTTTTCAACGTACTCAATTTAATTTATTTTATTTTTTTTAACTTTTGGCTGCAGTGGATATGTCCCACCAGAATGCGTGAACAGAGGTGCATATTCCATGAAATCTGATGTTTATAGCTTCGGAGTCTTGCTATTACAAATCATAAGTGGCAAGAAGAACGTATGCATATATGGCTCTGGCGAAAATTTAAACCTATTGGAATATGTAAGCCACCTCAACAGACCTCTCTACCATTGTCGCGAGTTGAAATTTTACATTTGAATTGCAAGATGACATTTTTAGACTTTTCAGGCATATGAGCTGTGGAAAGATGGCAAAAGCATGGAATTTATGGATCCCTCTTTGGATGACGCTTCTTCACCATGTAAACTAGCAAGATGCATGCAGGTGGCTCTACTATGCGTCCAGAAAAAGCCAGTGGATAGACCATCAATGCTGGAAGTTTATTCAATGCTCAAAAATGAAACTGCATCTATTGCTACACCCAGAAGGCCTGCTTTCTCGATAAAAACAGATAAAGAAGAGGAAAATATATCTGTCTTGCAGCGAGAAAAAATTTCAGTTAATGATGTCACATTTTCTGAAATGGTACCCAGATGATAGTGTGTTTGTGAGGCATCGTTTATCATGTTCATTGTTTAAACTGTTGATTTCCATGTCCTGGAACTAAGCAAGGAACAGTCAATATTGTTCTTCTCAATGAATAGCAGTAAGACATTACATGTTCTCCAATGAGAACTTGGAAAAGATTAGAGAAAGGAAAATATGAACGAACCCATTTTTTTCATTTTTCGTTATGAAAATGAAATGAAATTGAGAAAAGAGATAAAATATATAGCAAATCAATGAATAAATTTTGACTTCACACATCATTAACATACTATATTACTAATTTTCAATCATATTAGAACAAAATTTTATTTTTAATGGTTTTGATATAGAGAAAACATGCAATAGAAAATGGGTCTCCTTATTTTCTTTCCTCTTTTTTTCCCTGAAACAAAATATTGATCCAAATGGAGCCTTAAAGATTTGAAGTTTAATACGTGTACTTGATTGAAAGTGGTCAATGGCTGGAAGTCCCTCACTGACCCACCAAGCAAAGGAGTTTCCATGCACCCACACTCTGGATTGGCCAAAGCAGATGAGCCCACCAGCGGTCAAGGTTCTAAAACATAATTAAAAGATGTTTGCACAAGCTAATGCAACATTTTCTAGGTCTTTGGTTTTTGGTTCCTTCTTCTTGTTTCTCAGAAATATTCAAAACTAGATAGCACAAGCTACTTAAAAATACAAGTTTCTTTTAATTACACGATACTATGATTGATGTAATTCAAAACGGAGAATGATGCTTGTTAATAAGAGCTTTACAGATTAAGTAATGATCTGGCATAATGTGCTCTAAACTTCGTTAGCATCAAAATTTTGTTCCTAAAAGAAAAAGGGAAGAAAATTCATTTTCTATTTTCATTCTTTTCATATCAAACAGTATTATAAATAGAAATATGTTCTAATACAAGTAAAAGATTATAATCATAGAGGTTAGGGCTCATTTAATTTTGGAAAACGGTTTTCATTTTCCATTTTAGTTTTCCAACAAATTACAAAAAAGGTTAGTTAATTTTTTTTTGATACAAAATTGTATTAAATTCCGGAATGCGGACACGACTTCCGTTCATCAGTTGGACATTCGGCCAACCCAACCCCTAGGACACATCTTCATTACCATCCACGATCCCCACTGATTCACAGAACGAACTCTCACCATCCACGGTTCCCGTTGGCTCACAGAGTAAATTCTCACCATCCATAGGTACCGTTGGATCCGTGAGTGTATCTACCTAGAATTGAACCCCCGTACTCCTTCTTACGTGCTGATGTCTTTCCACTGTGTCATGCCCATGGGGGCGGTTAGCTAATTTCTCATCTTTACGACATTTGTATAAAATAAGTAAACAAATAAACAGTTTTGGCACTATTTACTAGTGAAAATGGTTTTATTTTTCACTTCTAGCTTTCCAAATATTAACAAAAATGCCACGTTTTCTAATTTTCCAAATTTATATGAAAAATTCAAAAAACATTTTTCTTTATTTTTCTAAATTTCCAGCCCTTCTTTCCATATGTAAGCATGGGATTCGAATCTTGGAATTAAATTGTTGTGGATTATGCATAGAATTTTTTCTAAATCCACAAAAATCTAAATGCAAACCCAAAAATTCATAATTCCATATATTATTTTATATAAATTTTGGAAAATTGAAAAACAAGTTAACTTTTTTGTGACTATTTTGAGACATAAATATATATATTTAAAATTTAAATAAATTATTTATTTTCTATCTTTTTAATACAAATTTTGAAAATTTTTTAAAAATTACAATCTTTTATAAAACTTGCTAGAGTTAGAGAAAGAAAATGCAAAGATTTAGGTTTCGTAAAATGTATAAAGACGAGAATGATAATGTCATAATTAGAGAAGAAAGCATTAAAAAAATGTGACAACGATACTTTGATAAGTTGTTCAATGAAAATCAAAATGAAAGATTGAACTTGGAAGTGACAAATGAAGAGAATATTAAAAATAGAAGATTTATTTGTATAATTAGAGTCCTTGAAGTTAATATGACATTAAAAAAGATGAAAAGTGGGAAATCTATAGGATCTGATAAATAACAATTGATGTTTGGAAATGTTTAGGAGATAAAAGAATTATTTGGTTAACTAATCTATTCAATAATATTATAAAAACCAAGAAATATCATAAGAATGGAGGAAAAGTACGTTAATACCTTTGTATTAAGACAAAGGCGGCATTCCAAATTGTAATAACTATCGTGGAATTAAGATTATGAGTCATGCGATAAAATCATGGGAAAGGGTAATTGAACATACAATAAGATTAGAAACGAAGATTTCAAAAAAATCAATTTGGTTTTATGTTTCGGAGATCAACTACCTTGAGTCCTTATTTTTTACTTTAGAAAATATTCAAGATGAGATCCCTAGGTGTATGTTGTTTTTAAATGATATCATGTTCATTGGTGATAGTAGGAGCAGAGTGAAATTTAAGTTAAAACTTTGGAGAGCCACATTACAATCTAAAAGGTTTAGGATAAGTATGGATAAGATTGAATATATGAAATGTAATTTCAGTAATGTAAGGAGTAGCAACAAAGAGAAGATTAAACAAGATAATCAAGATATTAATAGCACTAATAGATTTAAATATCTTGGATGTATTGTGGAAAGTGAAGGGGAAATTGAAGAAGATATAGTACATAGAATTAAGACGGATTGGATAAAATGGAAGAGTGCATTAGACGTGTTGTGGGATCGTCGAATACCATTAAAATTAAAAGATTTATAAAATGTGTAAGAACCCGAACTGTGATGTATGGGTTTATTTTGTGAAAGAGGGGTACAAGTGGAAATTGAACAGACTTCATCGATGAGGTCATAATTCGTCGACGAAGCTAGTGAAGAACTCGTCGACCAAATTCAGAGGCTCGTTGACGAGTAAATGCCGAGGGGTTCAGGAAAATTTAAATATCAGGGTTCGTCAATGAAGTCACTACCTCGTCGACGAAATCCTTGAAGACTTCGTCGACGAAGACACCAATTCATCGATGAAGCCTCTCGGGTCAAAGGCTTATAAAAGATATTTTTGGGTTTCTTCATTGCTAAGTTTTGGAAATCCTCTCTCTCTAGATTTTGAAACTCTCTCTCTCTCTCTAGCTTTCTTCCCCGTACGTCGTCTGATTCGCAAATCCAAAGTTATAGTAAGGATCAGTGCAAGATTCTCTACGTTTCTAGTGGATCGGAATTTTGTTTCGGAGGATTTCGAGTTTCGAGCTAAAATCAAGGTAAGGTTCAGTTTTCATTTTTGATTCGGTATATGTGTAGTAGTACGGATTGTAAGTATGTATTGTACTGTGGTTTGTAGATTTTGGAGTCTCGGTTCGTAGTTTTGAAGACCATAGAGTTCGTAGTTGTATTTCAGGTTAAGGTAAAAGGATTCAGTTTATATCAGTCCATTTTTGAAATCAGGATCGGTAAGCTTATAGGCTACGATCATATGTGTGTTTTGGCTACTTATTTGGGGAAATCTATTAGGTAAAAATGCGGGATTTTTGGGTTACAGTTTTTGGGAAAAATTAGAGATTTCGGGTATCATCTCTACTTTGTTTGGAAAAATGTTGGTTATGCTAAAATTGTATTATTGAGGTGACCGTAATATTTGCATAAACTGTATACTTGAAATTGTAAATGATATGATTTGCCGTAAACCAAATAAGTGTGGTATGTATGGATGTATGTATTTGTTCTAGGTATTTGTAAAACAGCTATGTGACGGCTAATTACCGTACGCTGAAATGTATAGGAACGTGAGTTCCAAAATGATTTTAGGGATTTGTAAAACAGCCAGGTATCGGGTAGTTACTGTGGCGAGAGTGGCCGGCTCTATATCCGGGGTGTGAAATATCACCAGTATGTTTCGGCTAGTCACCGAAGGTGTGTTCTACATCGTATGTGGCAATGGATTCACAGTGGGCCTAGGTCGTCACAGCGTAGTTTTGCATGTGGCAATGTAATCGAGGTGAGACTGGGTGACCTTGTGTAGTTGCATATGTAGCAATGGATTCACTATTGGGCCTGAGTCGTAGATCTTCGTAGTTGCATGTGTAGTAATGTAATCGTTGTGAAACTAGGTGACCTTGTGTAGTTGCGTATGTAGCAATGGATTCACTATTGGGCCTTGATCGTTGCAGCGTAGTTGCATATGTGGCAATGTAATCACAGTGAGATGAGGTGACCTTGTGTAGTTGCGAACTAGTGTGACGACACTGACCATATGTGTATATGTACGTATGTATTTAGGTATTGTATGAACTGGAATGGTTTTTGTGAAAATACTGGAACTGTATGGAATTGTATTGAAACTGTATGAATTGTTTCAGCTGTATCGTATGTATAGTGTTATGAAGTATGTAAAATGACATTGGTATGCCACACACTGATATAACATGTTTTATCGTATGTATAGTGTTATGAAGTATGTAAAATGACACTGGTATGCCACACACTGATATAACATGTTTTCTCCCTTACTGAGATGTGTCTTACCCCGAATATATATAAATGTTTTTTCAGGTCCTTCAGGTAGCCGCAACTAGCATCCTAGCGTCTGGAAGCGAGGGGTGTGGTTTAGCTATTGCTAGTACCTATTAGGTACGAGTTTTGGTATCCAGGTTGTCGGGATGGTTTTTGTAGACACCTGGGGTATGTTTTGTACATGGGAAGGTATATCCTAACTTGTATAGACTCTGGTATGATACTGGTTATGTATAAAAGACCATATTTCGCTGCGTATTTTGGTGAGTATGGATTTTGTGTGTATGTATATAGGGCATCCGCTCACCCCACGGGGTCGGACCCTCTTTTTATGTCGTATCATGTATGTTTTAATTGATACAGAGACAGGTTAGGTTACTTTATTCACACCTGGGACCCATATGCGGGTTCGGGGCGTGACAAAATGACTGTAAGGTCAACTATGTTTTATGGTTCAGAAAGTCGGGCAACTAAGCAACAACACATACAAAGAATGAAAGTCACTGAGATGCGAATGCTGAGGTGGATGAGTAGTTTAAGATTAAAAGATAAAGCAAAAAAATAAACAAATGCGCAAAAATTTAGGCATAGCGCCGCAGACATAGTAAAACACATGTGATAAGAGAGTGAGTTGCTTATGGTGTCAGACATGAAAAGGGTTAGAGGTAGGCCTAAAATTAATTGGAATGAGGTAGCGAAGAAGGATTTAATAGCCTTTAATCTAATAGAAAAAAATACTCTGAATGGGGTAAATTAAAGAAAAATGATTCATTTAACCGACCCACTTAGTGGGCTTAAAGCTTCTTATTGTTATTGTTTTTACAATCTTTTACAAAACTAAAAGTAAAACAGAAAATATTTTCCAAAACTAGACAAGGCAAACACAACTCTGTTCCCAATTCAATTCCAAGTAAAATTGATATAAAGGGGTCTTCTGTGCGCTCACCTGTTTGGGAAGCAGAAAAAACAATATCACAAATCTAACTAAAATCAAATGCTGAAAACAAAATAACAATTATAGTTGTTCACACATACCCAGTTGAAAAAACCTCGATCTCGATTTGAAGCAAACAATTTGTGGGCTATCGCGAAAACTTTCAGGACAACGTTATCAACCCTTTTCGTTCTCGATTCGGAATATTCAACTTCATTCGCAATCTGATCATTGGAAGAGCTCCACTCTCGATTTTCACGTTTTTTATGTTACATTTTCAGTAGCTTCCGCCAAAAGCAATGTAATTTTCTCAGGAAAATTCCAATAGGAATGCCGCCTTTGACAACTAGTGGCAGTGCAGAGAGATTTTCTCAGGAAAATTCCGATAGGAATGCCCCCTTCGGCAACTAGTGGCCGCGCAGAGAGATTTTCTCAGGAAAATTCCAATAGGGCTTCAATTCTCCTTTTTGTTTTTATTGTGACAAATTATTGTCTTAACATTTTTTAATATTCAGAAATTATTTTTAGATTAAATTACTTATTTTATGTATAATTTTTAATTAAATGACCATGTGACCTTAGAAAACAGAACTGAAATAAAAATGTCTACAAATTTCTAAAATTATGAAAAATGATAAAATTAATTCAATTTTTTTTTTATTGGTTTTCAATTAGCATGTCCGATGGGTTACTCTTGGAGCACATAAAAAGTGAATTTTAAAATACCATAATTTAGTAAAATATTTTAATTAATTTCTATTCTTATTATATAATATTTTGAATTTTATTTATTTACACTTTTCATATTTAATTATATTTTCAAAATATTTATTTGATTCTAAGAAAAAATAAACATTAGTTTAGCTAAGTTGTAAATTATTTTAATTTTACATTTTTTTTACCAAACAAGTCATTAGTTTTAAGTTTTTAATTTTTAATTTTTTAGGTTTAATTTTAATTTTAATTTTTTTTAATAATATCTCTTTAATTCTCATTCTTCCTAGTGGATTCATGTATGATATTTTAGTTGAATTCTTACAAAAAAAAATAATACTAAATTTAATTGTGCCCTTGAAAAATAAATGAACTCACTTTATAAGTTATCTTTCTACATGATATATGATATGACATTTGATTGGTACTCAAATTTTTTTTCAAACTCTTAGAAGCATATGATTTAGGTTATTGAGGAATATATTTGGTGCAATGGCTAATTAAAAATATCATTATCACAAGGTAATGATAGTCATTTCATCTCTACATATATATATATATATATATATATATATATATAAAATTCAAGGGACTTCAGTCATTATCGCGCCATTTGAACACTATGATGTGACACCAAACTTGGGGGGTGAAAGCAACCCACCCGTTTGGCGCATCCCTGATAATTTAGCGAGTTAAACTCTCAAGAGAGAATCAAACTTGTGACCTTGCGGTTACCAAAGTTACATGTCAACTTATGTAAATTAACATGTTGTTTGTATGTATATTATCTGAATTGTAGTTTGTTTATAAGGGGTATAAGTGAGCCAAACCTACTTGATAGTTACTCGGACTTGACTCAACTTGATTCTACTTGAGTTCAAGTCAAGTTCGAATTGTTCAAGTATTTTAGCGAGTCGAGTTCAAGTTAGTTACTCAAGTCAAGTTTCAAGCCTAATTGAGTTTTTAAATTTTAGTATTTTTATATTATATAAGTCATATAATATATATTTTATAAATATATCCAATATTATATGGACATTGTATATTTATACATGTATTTAGTATTTATTTATAATCTAGTCGAGCTCGGATTTTAAGAACTTCTAGTAAAATCGAGTTTGAGTTTAACCATGTTTAGATTGATCGAGTTTGAGTCAAATTTTGAACCTAACATTTTCAAACAGAATCAAGTTGAGTTCGTATATTTTACTGTATCAACTCAACTAAACTCAAATTCACCTGTACGTAATGTTCATGAAACTATCAAGAAAATAACTTTTTAATACCTACAAAGATCATATCCCCCACTTAACAAGTATTCTAACTAGCTTTTGTTCATTTTTTTATAATAATTTTTTGCTTACAGTTAATAGTTGAAGATTTTAGTAATTAACATGATCATGTGTTGAATTATTAAACATAATTTCTTTTATCGAATCCTATAAATCGAACTCAATCTAATATTATAGCAAGTTTCAAATACAATACAATGTATTTAGGTAAATTGCTATATAAATAAAGAAAGGGTAATTGTTTTGTTGAGATTATATTGGCGTCATGTATTTTATTCAAATTTTTTGGTTGAAAATTTAGTCATGGTTGCAAGCAATGAAGTATGATGGATACTAGAATCTATACTCCTAAATTCAGAGTATCTAGGTAGAATTTTAAATAGGGATATATTTGAACCGAGTTGAGTCTATACAGTAAAATACTCGAGCTCAACTCATCTCGAAAATGTTAAGCTTAAATCTCATTCGAACTCAATCGATTTCACAATTATTGAACTTGAATTTGACTCAACTACAAATTCATAACACTCGAGTTTAGCTTGATTAAACTTGACTTGATTATAAATTAATATTAGATACATACATACATACATACATATATATATATATATATATATATATATATATAACGTACATATAAAATTAAATATAATTATGAAATATATATTTTATGACATATATAGTATACAAATAATAAAATTCAAAAGTTCAATTAGATTCGAAACTCAACTAAACTAATATTACTAAATTCAAACTTGACTTGTTAAAATACTTGAATAGTTCGAACTTCGAACTCAACTCAAACTTGAGTCAAATTGAGTTGAGTTAGGGGAAGAGTCGAATTTGAGTACCTCGTGAGTGAGCTTGACTAACTTGCACCCCTAATTTTAAGGGCAATATATATTCATGTATTTATAAGAGATTTATGTATCTTTTTTTATTTTTAGATTCGAAAGTTTGGTGGTTTTATAGATTTAATTTATTGATATGCCTTAGACTTAATCCTTTTGCATAGATAAAATAAGTATTTTATTTAAGTAGGAATATTTTTGAACCGAGACGAGTCGATATAGTAAAATACTCAAGCTCAACTTATCTCGAAAATGTTAAGCTTGAAACTCGCTCGAACTCGATCAAGTTCATAATTATTAGACATGAACTCAACTTGACTATAAGTTCATAAAACACGAGTTTGACTTGATTAAACTTGACTTGATTATAAATTAATATTAGATACATAATTTACATATAATATTAAATAAAATTTTAAAATATATGTGTAGAAACCGGAAACTGAAAATTAAAATAAAATAAATATAAAAGAGTGAAATAAAGGAAAACAAAAGAAAAAGAAAGAAATTGGTTTGGCAGGACCCAAATCGTCGACGGTTTTCTAGAGCTTAAGAAAACCGTCACCGGTTTCAGTCAATTGGGAGAGTCAACTGTCAAACCGTCGACGGTTTTCCTACGAGTATGCTTACTTAAGGGCTAACCAAGGCATATTCTTTCATCTCTTTTAGGGTTTTTGGGACTCTGTCTCTCTCCTCTCTCTCTCTCTCTCTCTCTCTCTCTCTCTCTCTCTCTCTCTCTCTCTCCCATAAGCTCACTCGGAGCCCGTGCTCGGTCTTCGATCACTCTCCTCCTCTTTCTTGGCTCACCGGTTTGTTTTTGGTGGCGGATCGAAAAGTTAGGGTTTTCCGTTTTTCGAACGAAATTGGTTTCTTTTTCAGGAACCAGTAAGGGAATTAACTTAAGTCAGATTTTTATTAAGTTTGAACCGATTAAACTATTTTATATATAAGTATACTATGATTTCAAAGGTTGTTTCGAAAACCAACCGTTCAAAAAAGGATTTTTCAAATATAGGATATATGATACAGTATTTTGCATAAAATGAACGGTGAAAAGTTTGCTTATTAACTAAATATACTGTGAGGTACTATGTAGTGACTCGAAGAATAATATTATTTTAATAATAGAAGGAGGAAAATGGAAATAGGAACAGAAGGAGGCAGTAAACTTCGTCGATGAAATTGCATTTTGGGGATGATCATAATTTCAGGAAATTGCCAAGCTTCGTTGACAAACATAGGGTTTCGTCGATGAAGGTCTTCAGGATTTCGTCAACGAACACAGGGCTTCATCGACGAGAAAATACCGAGAGACGGTTCGGGTTGCTATGAATTTTGTCAACGAATACAGGGTTTCGTTGACGAATTTATTAAAGGATTCGTCAACGAAGTGACATGTCTCGTCGACGAATTTGACCCTATAAATAGTGAAAAATCGGGATTTTTATCATTTTCAGCACCGCTCTCTCTCCTCTCTCTCTCTCTCGCTCTCTCTCTCTCTCTCTCTCTCTCTCTCTCTCTTTTTCTCTACGTCCCTCTCTCATTTCTCTCTTCGTTTTAGGGCCTGTTTCTCGTCGGATCGAAGATCTGAGGCTACCACGACGCTTCTGGGAAAATTTGGTTTTGCTGTTGCCAGAGCTTTCATTGAAAAGTTGAGTTTGAATTTCATCCCAATCTAGTGTAAGGTCTTTTTTTCAGTTTTTTGCTTCCTGACAAGTGTAGAAAATTAGGCCAAGAAATATTGATGTTTTGTTATGAGATTTATGGGTTTTTTCAGGTGAAGAGTGGGAGAACCTTGCGGTTGGTGGCCCATTATCGTAGGATAATTTTAGCAGGAACAGTAGGGAAATATGCTAATGCTAGGTTTTTGTATGAATAGAAACACACAGACCAGGTTTTCCGTATGAAATTATAAATGTTCCACCTAAGTATTGTGTCCAGCAAGATTATCTAGTTTTACCAAACGTGATTAATATGTTTTAAAATTACTGTGTGGCTTGAGAATCTGTAAATAGATAGAACAATGGTTTTATAGTATTTCCCAGATATTGTTTTTTACAGATATTATAGATAGTGAATGGAGTTTACGCAATTACAGAAATACCATGATTATTGTTTTTACAGTACCATACAATTCATATTCATAGTTATTAACAGAAACACATTGATATAGAGTATAGTGTTTTCCAAGCATATGGTTATACAGTTTTTATGAAGCAGGTAAACAGATAGTTTATACGAGAGATGTGATTAATAGTACAGATCCTGTTGGACATACAGTTTTTACACGAGCCCAGTACCAGTAACTACCATACAGTTTATAGAGTGCAACCACCTATTCAAATAATCTGTATAAAGGTCGATTGGCATAGAGCCCAGGAGTGGACAGACTCCCCATCATTTGGGGTTGAGGAGGGTGATCATACCTGGAGTATGTGAATTAGTTCGGTTGCCAGCCAGGGTAATCCCTCCTCGAGCCCACAACCCTGTCATGAGGGGTTAAATCATAACACACAGTTTTATCCACGGAAAGTTTTACAGTTATTATTATGTTATACAACTTATATAAACAAAATATAACATATATTAGCAGTATTTTTGAATAGAACCTTAAAGTAAGAAATGTTAAGCAACAGGTACAAGATGGAAACTATATTTCTAGTATTGTGCTTTACAGATTCAGTGATACATGATGATATGAAAACAGATTTGCATTATATTGTAACTCATTTGCCACACACTAGTAATAGCATATTTCGTCTTACTGAGCTATGGCTTATCCCAGTGTTGAATCATTTTTCAGGTGATCCAGGTGGGCGAGCAGACTAAGCTCGCAGATAGAGAGGTCACAGTACCACCTGTCAGAGAGAGAGTGAGTATATTTTTGGGAATATTTTTGTATACCCCTCACTGATTGAGGATATTAGGGAAACAGTGATATGTGTATATTTTGGAAAACATGTTAGCACTCTGGTATTGTATTGTGTATAGATGTATATGGATATGTGTATTTGAATTCCGCTTCTTGTTGCTTAGGTTAATGATTGGGTTTACTCACAGAATGGTATCAGAGCATGTTATATGTGGCAGTATAAAATATATATATATATATATATATATATGTAAATTAAGCAGGTCGTTTCATACTAGTTGGTTATTTATGGATTATGTTTAAATACTGAAATCGTGTGACAGGTGAATAATCGACATAGTTATTGTGTAACCAAATTTGGGGTATTGTTGTGAAAATACAGAACTGTTTGTGAAATATACTGGAACTGTCTTTGCAAATATTCGCCTTTGCTCTGCTGGCCCGCTGTCCTTGTTTTCTTTCCCGTCCCGCTCGGTTTTCTTTCCCTCTCGCGTGGGTCTGGTTTTCTCCCTGGCTAGTTCTATATGGAATGAGATTTATACTACAGTTTTAATGATTTAAATTGCATGATATGGTTTAAGAACCCTAAGGACCAGTTGTATTGTGAGAACGATACCGTTACTAAGGGTTTATATTAAGACCGTGTGCGCCCACACTGTACTGAGAGGTGTAGGGTGGTCTCCGCCATTTAGCCTGTGTAAGGAAGAAGTACCTTTCCTAGGGACCCGGGCCAAGAAGTGGTAAGGCTAGCGGACCTGCAACTTAGTTGTGGATGCTTGTAGACGTACTTGCAAATGGTTACTTTGACTGTGTCTGGGCTGATACCCTAGGGCATAAGTCCAGCCTTCAGACCACACAACTCGTACCATGGGGGAAGTAAATGGTGTTTGTCCCAAGGAGTCTCTTCTACACATATCTGTTTTGACTTATGTCAAGGTTTATTATTTATTGAACTTGTTTATACGAAGAGCAAATGCAGATTCTTCAACTGTACAATTTTTATGACAACGTAACTCTCCGCCTCGAGGGCTTGCTGAGAAAGGCGCGTTCCCTCCTTGATAAAGTATCATTTGTAGCTGTGATGACCCAAATATATTATATATGATTAAACACATAATAATAAAATAATAAAAATGGTCATTAAGTTAATTTAATACATAAGTGTTTTTCTTTAGGATCCTGATTTTCATGTTTGATGTCCTAAGGAAAGACCTTGTCAAGCGAGTGCTCAGAGACCATTGCGGCTCAGTCGCTCCCTAGAGTCGGCCTGGTTCCAAAATGGAATTTTTATAAGATACAGGATGCACTGTTTGTATACGTAAATCAGTATATCTAATTATTATATATATATATATATATATATATATCAAATAGAATTTTGACAGACAATTTGTCAGAATCACTAATAAGATAATAATAATATAGGTATCCTATGCGGGACCCACAGACTGTGTGGGGCTCACATGATTCCCCGCAGCCATATGGAGGTTTTACAACGATGCTCGAAACTGTTAGGCTCATAAAATTGTATGAGAAATTATTGGGTTCGTACTATCCATTGGGTCTCAAAGTTTTGTGGGGCCACAAAGACTACGTGGGTCCCCCAATGAGTTTTTTTTAAATTTAAATTTAATTCTTTATTCAAAATAAATAAATAAAATAAAATAAAATAATACTAACAGTAGTTTCCAATTAAATACCAATGATAATAATAATGATAATAATGATTAAGAAAAATAATAAAATAATAAAATAATTAGTTAGGTATGGATTAATTAATTAGGTAAGTAATTAATAAAATTTATTTAGTGGGAATGGTGGCAGCACTCCCAAATTGCCTCCACTCAGTTTCAAATTAATAACAATGATAATATAATGATAATAATGATTTAAGAAACTATAAAATAATAAAATAATTATTAGGTAATGAATTAATTAATTAGGTAAGTAATTAATTTAAAAAATTTTTTAGTGGGATGGTGGCAAGCCTCCAATAATATAGCCTCCCTCAACCCTACCTTGCCCAGTCGGTAATTTTTTTTTTAAAAAAAAGTATAATTTCACCATCCCCCATACTTTCATAAATTTCATTTTCTTCCCCAAAATTTTTTCTATAAAATAGGGAGCTCTCAACCTTGCATTTCACCACAATTTCCAAGGAAGATAAGGATTATGAGTGAAAGAATGTGTGGTGGAGAGGAATTTTTTGAATAAATTCTCAATCACCCCCTTTTTCCGATGCTCATTTCTTAGAATAATTATTGGTTTCGTAGCCACGGTAAAGAGAAGGTAAGTAAATTTTGATTATGTGAGTTTTTTTTTTATTTAAAATTTATACTAGAGTTTTATTTTAATAAGTAAATTTCAAATTATGTTACATTCGTTCTACAAAATTTTTATGAATTTATTTTTACGTGTATTAATTATACCAGGTCTATCTTTAATATACTTGCATCTATTGTTGGGTTAAGAAGTTCTCTCCCCTCTGGTAAATTTTCACATTTCTTTCTATTCAAAAATAAAATTATATATATTTTTTAACACAACAATGTGTTCCATGAGTTTATTTTTACATTACAATTTTATGTAAATAGGAGAAAAGATGAGATTTTTAACAATATTATTTAAAGTGCATAAATTATAATTAGATGATTTTACAACCCCCTTATGGCAACGAACAGTTTCAAAGTTACCGATGCTCGTACCGCAGTCTTAAAGTTTATACTGATCAGAGTGCACCCACACTGTTTAACAGAGTGTTAATTTATTTTAGTGGATTTCTCCTGCGTGCACACCTAGTGCCGGACCAGGACTTAATAGGAAAATCTTACTTAAAGTTTTACGTAGTTGATTTAGTTTGGTCGGCATCCAGCTAAGTCTAGTCCTTCTGACCGCACAACCCCGTCATGGGGGTAAACATGACTTACAGCAACAGGCCTAAGAGGGTTTATATATATGTTTTATACATATGTAATTACTTGTGACAAAGTTACTGCTGATTTGAAAGGAAAAGTGTAAGTTTACTGAAAAGGATCATTTTGGTGCTTAAATTCCGATCCTAGGAAACGTCTAAGGAAAGTAATTGTATGTTTATCATTACATTTTTACAGTTTTACAGTTCAAAAGTTCATTTTGCAATGTTATAGTATTAATGGTTTAAAACTTTAACTCTTGAAATTGATGAAAAAGTTTTATGCCGAAATTTTAAACTATATTTTATTCTATAAAGCAGTCTTGAAGTTATAGTATTAAATTTATTTACGAAATTCGTTGGGAAAGTTCAATTTTGGCCACACACTAATAATAATCTTATTTACTTACTGAGCGTCGTCTCACTCCATCATATTTTATTTCAGATAACTCCTGCAGAAACATATTGGAAATCATGCTTAAAGCATACGGGTTGGATAGAAAATAAAGTATTGATTAGAAAATATAGTATGTTTTCAGATATTTATGTTTGTGGAAATTTTTATCTTCTTTTGAATAAATGTTGTATTGAATAAATTAGTGCTCTGGTTTAATAAAAATTGAGTTTATTTTACTTCCGCTGTAAATCAGTAGTAAAAGGTTAATATTTTAGGCCCCTCGGGGTCGGTGTTACAGTAGCCATACCAGATTGCATAACGTGTTAGAGTAAAGGAGTGCTACATGTATGGACATGTAATTTCCCTTATCCTCAGGAACTTTCACCTATAAATAATTTTGTGTGTGTGTGTGAGTGTGGTTTTGGGGAATGATTTTATAACTGTGGTTAATTAACAAATGATGATATTTTGTATACACTAAAATTCATGGTGGCCACACACTGATATTAACTTAATCTGCCTTACTGAGAAGTGCCTCACCCCAATATACAAATCGTTTTTCAGGACTATTTCAAGATAGAGCTTAGCAAGCTCCGAGGCGGGGTGATAGCCAATTTAGTTTTTGTGAGTGTCTGTAAGACTTCAATGATTTAGTTATGTTTGAATTCTCTGGATGTGGTATGGACTTAGTTGTTTTTGTACTGTATTTATGGTTTGTCATATGAATATTTGGAGACATTGTTGTGTAAAGACTAGTTAGACCTTTGGTAATGTATTTTGGAGCATGTATCATTTCTTTTTGCTGCATTTGTAATCATAAATAGGTATTAGGTACACAGAATCACTCAATTAGGCACTCGAGTCCCACGTGGCGGTTCCGGGGCCGTTACAATATGTTTTTGACATATATAGTAATCAAATAATAAAATTTAAAAGTTCATTAGACTTAAACTCGCCTAAACGACTATTACTAAATTCAAACTTTGACTTGTTAGAATACCAAGTAGTTCAAAATCACTTGAACTTAATGCAAGATTTTCTCAAGGATGGATGTCAATTTTGCTCCCACCGAACTTGGAGCAAAATTGAGTAAGGGATGAGTAAATTTGAGTATTTTCGGAGTAAACTTGACTCACTGCCCCCCTAGTTTTTTTTAATGTTAACATATCTTCAGCATTTATAAGAGATTTATGTATCTCTTTCGATTTTAGATTCGACAGTTTGGTGGGCTAATGAATTTAATTTATTGATATGCCTTCACTTCATCCTTAATTGCATACACAAATTGGTATTTTATTTAATCTTATATTTTTAAAATTTTTGTAATTACAAAGTTCATATAACCTTTTAATTTTTCCCATTATTTTAATGTCATTGTAATTTTCAAATCATCAAATCATCAAATTATAAAATTATCATTAGATCCAAAGGCATATTACTTTTTGTTTGTTTTATATTATTATTATTATTCATTATGTAATGAAAAATGGTTAGTTTTATTATATATGTTGGATCTTAGTAGGATTTGTCCCAAGTATTTAAATTAGAGAATTAATGTGTGGGATATAGAATAGATATTGCTACTTATTTTCATTTCTTTCGTTTAAAAGTTTTGCATTTAGTTATGTATGGAGTTTAATCTTTTGAGTAAATAAAAAAAGTATGAGATACAAATGAGTATTACGTTGTGTAGTCCGAAACTTACCGATTCTCCCAATGGATGAACAAAAAACAAAAGTATAAAGTTTATATATCTAGGAAGATGTATAATATTGGAGACACGGGTCATGTGCCCCAGTGGCTTTGTCTTAAACAATCTATCAATACTAGTGTGTCTCTTAACTATTTTCAAAATACATATTGGAAATGAGATAGTGTATGGAATAATCCCATTTTTTGAAATGTTGCAATGAAAGTTAGTCACTCTATCCTTTATTTGTATTCTCTAAGCCGAATTACGTACTTCTGGACTACCTCATTTAACTATGTCTTCAGCAACGAGGTTTGAAATATGAAAGACCCTGATTGAAGTTTCTAAGATCAGATGGCGATAAATGCCAGCTCATGACATTTAATTTCAAGACCCAAAACTTTGTTAGGACCTGTTAGATTAAGTTTGAATTCATAAGTACTTTTGAGAATTTTTGTGTGATTTGCGTATTATACTTATTTGACCAAACCCTTTTTGCTTATTAAGTAAGAGACTTACAAGAATTTTTAAGAGAAAATTTGTTGTTTGCAGTAGAAATTCAAAAATTCAAAAAGTAAAAGTTGTAAAGAAATTGAAGTTGTAGAATGTACAGTTAGAAAGGAGAAAGTTGAAATTAATTTCTAAGAACAATGGATTGACAAAGAATTAAGAGGGTGGTAAACAATGGCAAAACCTTGATAATATATTTTTTAAAAGGATAAATTTGACGTATACCAAATTGATTTTATTGTTTTATCAAGTATTTAATTCCAAAGGTACTTTTATAGAATACCCTATGAGAACTTTTTAATAATTTTGAGTAGTAAAAAAATAAATTTTTTAACCATTAATAACTTTTTAGTGGATTGTTTATAGGCAGGGTTAGTTTTCTAAATATACTAAATTTTAGTAATACTTTATCATTTTATTAAATCTATTAGAAAATGGTTTACTATTTTTTATTGTTGCAAATAATGTTTTATGACACATAATTGAATTTTTTGAATGAATAAAAAATTTATTGATTAAATGAAATTATATTGAACCAATCAAAATATTAATTTCCCTTAACATAAGTTCCACAAAGTTAATATGATAATCAATATATTATAAAATATACATTACGAATAAGTTTATTATTAATGAAAAACATGACATTTTATTTTATTTGACTTAATACATTAATTTTAAATGTTCATTAAAATTAATATTAACATTATTATTACTTAAATTCTTGCTGAAAAATATTTATATTTTAAATTTAAAAATATTAAACAATAATCATATAATCATTTTGTTATGTATTATAATATATTCTTATTGGTTCAATTTAATCAATTTTGGAATGCAAATAAAAAGAACCAATTTAAGCTAAATTAACACTATACTAAGTCAAACAATGTTAATTTTATCTATTAACACTATTTTAACATACTTAATTTTGATAATTGTATCTATACAAATAGATCTTATAGCCTGATTATATTATTGAAAACGGATTCTGTTTTTTTTTTTAATTAATAACAAATATATATTAATAAAAATTTACAATTTATAAAATTTTTTTTTTTTTTTTTTATTATAAAATCTATTTAAAAAATAATTGTATATCCATTTTGTAATTTTTAATATTTTATTATTTTGACATCATATTTATGAAAAAGTAATTCCCTCTTAAAATGAACAATAACCATTTTACTAATTAAAATTGTATAAGTATAATTTTCATTTAATAAATAATATTATTTTTAACGTAAATTAATATGATAGTCATATGTTATAAATATGCCTTAAGACAAGATTATATTAATTTAAACTAATAATCTTATGTGATTTTATTAATTGATAAAAAACTTTTAACTTAATAAAAAAATATTACATAATTGATTAATTAATATTCATTTATAAATATTATTACTTTTAATTTCAAATATATTAAATAATTAATATACTTTATTATATACTATAACATATTCATCTAATTATGAAATTAACAATATAAATTCATATAGATCTAGAAAAACTAGGGCATTGAAATAAATTTATTTTAAATATGAATAAATATCATCAATATAGTTTTAGAACTTTTCTAGTTTAACATTTATATTAAAAATAGTTTTTTTTATAAAAATACTTATCTGAAAAAATATTATTTAGAATGCATCTGAAATACTTATTACAAGCACCTATTCAAAAAAATTTTTATTACAAGCACCTTTGAAACATATTTTTTAAATTTTTTTTAATAAATACTTATTTTAAAATAAAATTTATAAATATTTTGAAAAAAAAAAAAAACTATTTCTTATTTTTTTAAAATATGACACCAAAAGTTCCCTAACTTTAAAAATATTAATTGAACGAAAGTGAAACCATCCCTGAATCATCTCTGATAAAATTCAGCATTTAAAGATCATTTATTTTAAATGTGAATAAATATCATAATATCTTTTTGTTGAAATATCATTTATATTTTTAAATACTTTTTTCTAAGTTAACATTTATATAAAAAAAATACTTTCCTTAAAAACTCTTATTGAAAAAGTAATTTCTAAAAATATTTAAAAATTCAGTTATTACAAGTATCTATCAATAAATTTTTTTTTTTTAAAATATTTTCCAACGAACCATTAAAATAGTTTTAAAAACATTTTTATTTATTTTTTAAACTTTAAAAAATCTCCCTACTTTGTGACATATTAATTTAAACAGAAGTGACCTCACTGGTTGGATCATCTATGTACATGCAGATAATGATGGCACATATCTACACTTTTTGTCTAGGGGTGAGAATAGTTTGGTTAAAATTCGCATTTACTCAGAACATTGGATTGGTTCGTCTTGCTCGGTTAAAAATTTATTCGATTCGACTCGAGTTTCATCGATTTTTGATTTTGGGATTTGATTTTTGAGTTTGGTTATTAGGTTTACCCGAGTAGTATAAATTTAATAATAAATAATTATATAGTATATTTAAAAATAATTTGTTATATTATATACTACTACAAATTTATTTTTTTATATATTGTCTCTTATTACAATATTAATCAGTTAATTAATTTAATTGAAATCGACTCGTTTGGAAGTTGCTTAATATGGTTTTCAATTTAATTTGGTTAATTGAAACTTTTTAAATTTCAAATTGTCGCACTCAATCAATCAATCAATCACATGCTCACCCACATTCACTGCACCTCGCATTTTCTCCGTCATTGTATCTCATATTTTATAAAAGACATAGGGAAGAGAGATGTGGATGACGTGCGGGTTTGCATGTGCGTCTACACCACGTTGATAGTGAGATATTTGACTTATGCTCACTGTCCACGGTAAGGGCCTTGGCACGATAGATCACGTGGCATAGGAAAGGAGAAAAGGGGGGGAAAAAACAGGAAAAGAAAAAAAAAACAAAAGAAAGGGCAACAAAATGCCTCTTCACCTCCAACTCCCCTTCTGGTGGTGTTCGTGTCATTCCGAGGTTGTCGCCCCTAGATTTGTCATCAGACTTGTTCGTTGTCCTTGTCCGCCATCTTTATCCTTTTTCGTTTATCTTGCGTCGCTGCGCAAACTTTTCATACTTTTTGGTAGAAAATAATTTTTTAATAATTTTAGAAGAAATTTGTGCTTTTTTAAAATTTTAAGGAGATTATTAATATCTTTTGCCCTTTTTTTTTTTTTTCTCAAAGAGCAACCTCGCTTCAGTTATTTATTGATAAGTCCTCACTTTTGGTTGAGGGTAACTGAAATTACATATAAAATTTTTATATTTACCCTGGTTACAGACAAACTGAATATTACCCTAGAAAAAAAAACTTTGAAGGCTCTCAAAAAATAACACGCAACATCCGTTCAAAACAGGCTACAAGTCCAACAAACAAAACAAGGACCTACAACATCAATAAATCTCCCGGCACAAACAAACAAGAAAAAAAAAACCTCAATATAAATCAATACTCACAGGAAATAAGCTTAAAACATATCTCATATAAGCCGTACTCATTCTTCTCTAGTTTATAACAAACCATTGATACCTCTAAGAGTTGACTACTATTTGTAATAAACTATTTTTCCCCATACAACTTTCGAACAAAGCATCTGTCATTGTGTTCCTTTCTCTATACTAATCTTTTCGCCTATATTATACAAGTTTATGTTTATATAATATATATGTATATATATAATATATATATATATATCGATTTATTTTTTTGAATGCATACATAATAAAGATTATTTTGGTATCTATAAATAACTCTTAAGGCATTGACATTAATACATCACTCTCTTATATCATTAATCGGTATCCTTCTTTCATGTTTATAGGGTTTTAACAAGTAAAGAAATGTGTTTTTTTTTTTTTTGTGAAGTTTGTACCTTCCATTTGTACAGAATATAAGAGAGCATACATTCAATCAGGCTATTGTATCTTGAGGGAGATAAGTCTTAAAGAGTTGATTTTACACCATACGTAGGTTAAGTTAAATTGGGCAAGGGCTTATTTCTTAAAAAGAGTGAGATATATGTCTCAGTCTCAGTTGTGAAATCGTGTTTATATTTATCTTTGATTTGTATTTAAGTTTTATTGTTTTATTAGATTTCCTAACAATTTTAAGGAGATTCAATATATGGACCCTACAGTTGTAAAATCAAATGAAACATGATTTTTAGAGCTCTCAACAAGTCCTTTTCGATTTAAGGGGAAGCATACCTTTTAAGAATGGAATATTAGGAAATCGCGAAGACTTTGCAGAATAAGTATGATACAAAGAAAGCAAAGAGTAAGATGCAATTCTATATGCAGAAAGTGGTAATACCATAACGTTAATATCACAAAGGTAAATTTAAATGCTTTGACATAATACTTTGTCCAAAGGTCTTTTTCCTAAACCCTCAATTAAAGACTAGAGTATAAATATGAAAAATATAGTAGACCCTTACAAATGAATAGTCATGGATAATTAGTGCTATGGTTTAATAAAAATGGAGTTTATTTTACTTCCGCTGTCAATCAGGTAGAAAAGGCTAATATTTAGGACCTCGGGTGGTCGGTGTTACAGAGCCATACAGATTGCATAAACGTGTTAGAGTAAAGGAGTTGCTACATGTATGGACATGTAATTTCCCTTATCCTCAGGAACTTTCACCTATAAATAATTTTGTGTGTGTGTGTGAGTGTGGTTTTGGGGAATGATTTTATAACTGTGGTTAATTAACAAATGATGATATTTTGTATACACTAAAATTCATGGTGGCCACACACTGATATTAACTTAATCTGCCTTACTGAGAAGTGCCTCACCCCAATATACAAATCGTTTTTCAGGACTATTTCAAGATAGAGCTTAGCAAGCTCCGAGGCGGGGTGATAGCCAATTTAGTTTTTGTGAGTGTCTGTAAGAACTCTAATGTATTTAAGTTATGTTTGAAGTCTCTGGATGTGTATGGACTTAGTTGGTTTTGTACTGTATTATGGTTTGTAATATGAATATTTGGAGACATATGTTTGTAAAGATAGGTTAGAACTTTGGTAATGTATTTTGGAGAATGTATCATTTATTTTTGCTGCATTTGTATAATAAATATGGTATTAGGTACACAGACATCACTCAAGTAGCACCTCGAGTCCCACGTGGCGGGTCGGGGCGTTACAATATGTTTTTTGACATATATAGTATACAAATAATAAAATTTAAAAGTTCAATTAGACTTTAAACTCGCCTAAACTACTATTACTAAATTCAAACTTGACTTGTTAGAATACTCAAGTAGTTCAAAATCAACTTGAACTTAAGCAAAGATTTTCTCAAGGATGGAGTGTCAATTTTGCTCAACTCGAACTTGAGCAAAATTGAGTTAAGGGATGAGTAGAATTTGAGTATTTCGTGAGTAAACTTGACTCACTTGCACCCCTAGTTTTAAGGGTAACATATATTCATGCATTTATAAGAGATTTATGTATCTCTTTCGATTTTTAGATTCGAAAGTTTGGTGGTCTAATGAATTTAATTTATTGATATGCCTTAGACTTAATCCTTATTGCATACACAAAATTGGTATTTTATTTAATCTTGATATTTTTAAAATTTTGTATTACACAAGTTCATATACCTTTTAATTTTTCCCATTATTTTTAATGTCATTGTAATTTTCAAATCATCAAATCATCAAATTATAAAATTATCATTAGATCCAAAGGCATATTACTTTTTGTTTTGTTTTATTATTATTATTATTATCATTATGTAATGAAAAATATTTTAGTTTTATTATATATGTTGGATATTAGTAGGATTTGTCCAAGGATTTAATTAGAGAAATGAATGTTGGGATATAGAATAGATATTGCTACTTATTTTCATTTTCTTAGTTTAAAAGTTTTGCATTTAGTTGATGTATGGAGTTTAATCTTTTGAGTAAATAAAAAAAGTATGAGATAGCAAATGAGTATTACGTTGTGTAGTCCGAAACTTGACCGATCTCCCAATGGATAGAACAAAAAAACAAAAAGTATAAAGTTTATATATCTAGGAAGATGTAATAAATATTGGAGACACGGTACATGTGCCCCAGTGCATTTGTCTTAAAAATCTAATAAATACTAGTGTGCTCTTTAACTATTTTTCAAAATACATATGTGGAAATGAGATAGTGTATGGAATAATCATTTTGAAGTGTGTGCAATGAAATTTAGTCACTCTATCTTTATTTGTATTCCTCTAATCCTAATTACGTATAATTCGGACTAACTCATTAACTAGGGCTTACAGCAACGAGGTTTGAAAGATGAAAGACCATGAGTTTGAATTTCTAAGACAGATGGCGATTAAATGCCAGCTCATGACATTTAATTTCAAGACCCAAAACTTTGTTAGGACTGTTAGATTAAGTTATGATTCATAGGTACTTTTAGAGAATATTTGTGTGATTTGCTTATATACTTATTTGACCAAACCCTTTTTGCTTATTTAAGGTAAGAGACTTACAAGAATTTTAAGAAAGAAAATTTGTTGTTGAAAAGTAGAAGATGCAAAAATTCAAAAAGTAAAAGTGTAAAGAAAATTTGGAAGTTGTAGAATGTACAGTTGAAAGGAGAAAGTTGAAATTAATAAGTCGAAGAAAAATGGATTGAAAAAGAATTAAGAGGGTGTAAACAAATGGCAAAACTTTGAGAATATATTTTTTAAAAGGATAATTTTACGTATACCAAATTGATTTTATTGTATTTATCAAGTATTTAATGTCAAAGGTACTTTTATAGAATACCCTATTGAGAACTTTTTAAATAAATTTTGAGTAGTAAAAAAATAAATTTTTAACCATTAATAACTTTTAAGTGATTGTTTATAGGCAGGGTTAGTTTTCTAAATATAATAAATTTTAGTAATAACTTTATAATTTTATAAATATATTATAAAATGGTTACATATTTTTTTATTGTGCAAATATGTTATTAATGAAACATAATTGAATTTTGAAATGAATAAAAAATTTATTTATTAAATTAAATTAATATTGAACAAATCAAAATATTAATTTAATTAACAGTAATGTTTCAACAAAAGTTAATATGATAATCATATATTATAAATATACATTACGAATAAGTTTATTATTAATTGAAAAACAATGACATTTTATTTATTTTACTTAATAAAATTATTTAAATGTTAATTAAAATTAATAATTAACATTATTATTACTTAAATTCTTGATGAAAAATATTTATATTTTAAATTTAAAATATATTAAAAAATAATCATATATCATTTTGTTATGTATTATAATATATTAATTATTGATTAAATTTAATTCAATTTTGGAATGAATAAAAAGAACCAAATATTAATCTAAATTAACACTATATAAGTCAAAAATGTTAATTTAGCTATTAACACTATTTTAACATAAATTAATTTGATAATTGTATGCTATAAATATATATTAATAGCATGATTATTATTAGTTGAAAACGGTATTATGTTATTTTAATTAATAAAAATATATATTAATAAAAAATTTAAAATTTATAAATTAGTAAAATATATTTAAAAAATAATTGTATACCATTTTAATTTTTAATATTTTATTATTTTGACATAATATTTAATGAAAAAATGTAATTCGACTCTAAAATGAACAATAACCATTTACTAATTAAAATTAGTATAAAAATTATAATTTTCAATTTAATAAATAATATTATTTTTAACGTAAATTAATATGATAGTCATATGTTATAAATATGCATTAATGACAAGATTATTATTAATTTAAAATAATAATCTTATGTGATTTTATTAATTGATAAAAAAACTTTAACTTAATAAAAAAATAATTAACATAATTATTAATTAAATATTCATTTAGAAATATTATTATTTTAATTTAAAATATATTTAAATAATTATATATACTTTATTATATACTATAACATATTCATTATTAATGAAATATAACAATATAAATTCATATAGAATCTATAATAAAACTAGGCATTGAAATATAATTTATTTTAAATATGAATAAATATCATTAATATAGTTTTAGAACTTTTCTAGTTTAACATTTATATTAAAAAATATTTTTTTATAAAAATACTTATCTGAAAAAATATTTATTTAGAATAATCTGAAATAACTTATTACAAGCACCTATTCAAAAAAAATTTTTTATTACAAGCACCTATTTAAAAATATTTTTTAAATTTTTTTTAATGAAATACTTAATTTAAAAATAAAATTTATAAATATTTTTAAAAATATTTATTATTTTTTAAAATATTACAAACAAAAAGTTCCCTAACTTTAAAACATATTTAATTTGAACGAAAGTGAAACCATTCACTGAATCATCTCTGAATAAAATTAAGCATTGAAAGATCATTTATTTTAAATGTGAATAAATATCATTTAATACTTTTTGTTTAAATATCATTTATATTTTTAATACTTTTTCTAATTTAACATTTATATAAAAAAAATACTTTCCTGTAAAAACTCTTATCTGAAAAAGTATTTATTAAAAAATATTTAAAAATTATTTATTACAAGTATCTATCCAATAATTTTTTTTTTGAAAAAATATTTTCCAAACGAAACATTAAAAATAGTTTTAAAACATTTTTATTTATTTTTTAAAACATTTAAAAAATCTCCCTAACTTGTGGAGCATATTAATTTAAACAGAAGTGAACTCACTGGTTGGATCATCTATGTAATGCAGATAATGATGGCACATATCTACACTTTTTTGTCTAGGGGTGAGAATAGTTGAGTTAAAATCGAATTGACTAAGTAAATTGGATTGGTTCGGTCTTGCTCGGTTAAAAATTTATTCGATTCGACTCGATTTTCATCGATTTTTGATTTTTGATTTGATTTTTGAGTTTGGTTAATTAGGTTAACCGAGTAGTATAAATTAATAATAAATAATTATATAGTATATATTAAAATATTTTTTATATTATATAAATACTAAAATTTTAAATTTTTTTATATATTGTATATATATTAAAATATTAAATCAGTTAATTAATTTAATTGAAAATCGACTCGGTTTGGAATTTGATTAATATGGTATTTCAATTTAATTTGGTTAATGAAACTTTTTAATTCAAAATTGTCCAATCAATCAATCAATCAATCAAATGCTCACCCACATTAAACTGCATCCTTCGCATTTTCTCCCCTTCATTGTATCTAAATATTTTATAAAAGACATAGGGAAGAAGAGATGTGATGACGTGCCGTGCCATGTGCGTCTACACCACGTTGATAGTGAGATATTTGACTTATGCATCACTGCCAAGGTAAGGGGCCTTGCACGATCATATTCCACGTGGCAGAGGTGTCCCCCAGATGTCCATCAGACTTGTCAGTTGTCACTTGTCAGCATACGTTAGCATTTTTCGTCTATATTTCGTCAGCTGCGCAAACCTTTCTCATATTTTTGTAAGAAAATAAGTTTTTAATAAATTTTAGAAGAAATTTGTGATTTTTTAAAATTTTAAGGAAGATTATTAATATCTTTTAGCCTTTTTTTTTTTTCCAAAGAAGCGACACCTTCATTTATTTATTGATAAATCCTCACTTTTGGTTGAGGGATACCCTGGTTACAAGACAAACAATGAGATATTACAATAGAAAAAAAAAAACTTTGAAGGCTTCTCAAAAAATAACACCAACATCCGGTCAAAACAGGGCTACAAGTCCAAACAAAACAAAACAAGGACCTACAAATCAATAAAATATCCCGCGCAACAAAACAAACAAAAGAAAAAAAAAACCTCAAGTATAAATCAATACTAACAGGAAATAAGCTAAACATATCTCATATAAGCCGTACTCATCTTCTCTAGTTTATACAAACCATTGATAACTCTAAGAAGTTGACTACTATTTGTAAATAAACTATTTTTCCCCATAACAACTTGTCGAACCAAAGCATCTGTCATTGTGTTCCCTTCTCTATACTAATCTTTTAGCCTTAATATTATAAAAAGTTATGTTATATATATATATATATGTATATATATATATATATATATATATATATTATTTTTTGAATGCATAAAGAATGAAAGATTATTTTGTATCTATAAATAAACTCTTAAGGCATTGACATTATACATCAATCTCTTTATATCATTAATCGTGTAATCCTTCTTTCATGTTTATAGGGTTTAACAAGTAAAGAAATGTGTTTTTTTTTTTTTTTTTGTGAAGTTTTGTACTC
This sequence comes from Malania oleifera, assembly GCF_029873635.1. Taxonomy (NCBI): domain Eukaryota; kingdom Viridiplantae; phylum Streptophyta; class Magnoliopsida; order Santalales; family Ximeniaceae; genus Malania; species Malania oleifera. Next base: position 109,552,799 of record NC_080422.1, on the reverse strand, counting down.
TTCCATTTGTACAGAATTAAAGAGAGTCATACGATTCAAATCAGGCTATTGTATCTTGAGGGAGATAAGTCTTAAAGAGTTATGTTACACCAGTACGTAGGTTAAGTTAAAAATTGCAAAGGGCTTGAATTTTCTTAAAAAGAGTGAGATATATGTGCCTCAGTCTATTTGTGAATCGTGTTTATATTTATATTTGTATTTGTATTTAAGTTTTATTGTTTTATTAGATTTCCTAACAATTTTAAGGAGATTCAATATATGGAACCTACAGTTGAGAAATCAAATGAAAATGTTAGAGATCTCAACAAGTCTTTTCGATTTAAGGGAGCATACTTTAAGAAATGGAAATATAGGAAAATCTAGAAGACTTTGCAGAATAAGTATGATACAAAGAAAGCAAGAGAGTAAGATGCAATTATATATGCAAGAAAGTGGTAATACCAATAACGTTAATATCACAAAGGTAAATTTAATTGCTTTTGAACATAATACTTTGTCCAAAGGTCTTTTTCCTAAAAACCCTCAATTAAAGACTAAGAGGAGAAATATGAAAAATAATAGTAGACCTTACAAAATGAATAGTGGCAACCTTAATCAAAAGAATTTGAATAAAAGACCCCCTTACAATCAAAACAACAATGTTTGTTATGTTTGGGGCAAAAGTAGGCATATTGCTCAAATTTACAAACTTCGAAAACGTGAACCTATTCTTCAATCTAATATAGTTGAGGAATCATTTGTGGCGATGCTTACTAATATAAATATGGTCCACAGTATTGAGAGATGATGAGGTTAAATTAAAGTTTGATTCTTGCATGATTGAGAATGGATATAAAACAAATGAGTTTGACAAGTGTGTCTACTATAAATCTTGGGAAGATTCACATGTTATTATTAGAACCTAAGTGTATGACTTGCTCATTTTTTGTTCAAATTTGCACATCATAAATAAAACAAAAACTATATTCAAAAAATATTTTTAGATGAAAGATTTAAGTGAGGATAATGTTATTCTAGGCATAAAAATTACAAGATCATGCAATGATATATTTCTTGATCAATCGCATTACATTGAATTTTTTTAAAATAAATATGGTTATAATAATTGCAAGTATGTTACTACTCCTTTTGATTCAAGTAATCACTTATTTCCTGTGAAGAATGAAAATTGAGGGGTTAATCAAAAGAAATATAATAACATTAATGGTAGCTTGAGATATGCAACTGATTTAGCTAAACCGACATTGTATATGCAGTAGAAATATTTAGTAGATTTTCAAGTAAGTTGGGTAGAGAACATTGGAACGCTCTTGAACGTGTAATGAAATATTTAGTTGATACAAAAATTATGACTTATTTTTTACTAAGTATTTTTCTATACTTGAAGGTTTGTGTGATGCTGATTAGAATATTTTGTTAAGTGATGCTTTAATGACCTCAAAAATAATATGTATAGAAGTGTAAAATAAATAAATAAATAAATATATAATATAATATAATATAATATAATAATATATATAAAAGGTAAACTTTGCTGAAGAATTAGGAAAGTTAATTTCTTGAGAACACTCCTCCTCACATCTCTCGGCTCTCTCTCTCCTTGCGCCTTCTCTAGATTCTCTCTCTCTCTCTCTCTCTCTCTCTCTCTCTCTCTCTCTCTTAATTTCTCTTCCATTTCTTAGCGGAATTGAAAAACTAACATTCCCATGATCAATCTGGTCAGTCATCTCAGACCTGGAAGTTACAATTTTTGCATCTCTTTAATAAGATAATCTAGTATGTTAAGTTGATGATCTAAGGACAAAAATTTTTGCAAGTGGAAAAGTTTGGATAAGGCGTTTTGTGTAAAAACCCCAAAAAGAGATATAAAATATTAGTAGAATGATTTCAAAAAATATATATATATTAAAAAAAATTATTAATTAAGTAATTAATTAAACAAAATTTTTTTAAAAAATAATAATAATAAAAGAAGAAAAAAAATTAATTAAAATTAATTTTTATTTTATTTTAAAAAATATTATTATTAATATTAATTAAATATTATTATTATTATTATTATTATTATTATTATTATTATTATCCTCCTGAAACTTGTTGAAGCTTCAGGAGATTCAAAATTATATATATCATTATTATTCTATCTTCTTCTTATTTATTTATTTATTTATTTTCTTTCTTACAACCTGCAATCTCTCTTTCTCTCCTCACATTCTCTCTCCCTCTCTCCTCGATTTCGTGACGAATTTTCGCCCGATCGAAAATTCGAAGATGCCACTGGACTCCATTCGCCGTTGCCGTCATTTTTATCTGAGCGGATCGGTGGTAGGAGCGGCGTAAGCGTATTCCCTGGGGTAAACCATTTTTTCCTTTTTCTTTAATTTCTTTCAAAATATAAGCCCAATTGACGAACGGATACCACTACGAGAATCTAGGGATGATTCTCTACAAGTCTGGTGGGATAGAATTCTCATGGGGGTGTTGGGCCAAAACCACAAATTTGGAGTGCAGGGGTTATTAAGGGGCTTATTTTTAATTAATTAGTATTAATTTAGAAATGTTAAAATATTAAACATCTAAGACTGAAGTAAGATTTCTGGAATTTAGGGCCCGGGTGAGCGCCGCGGGTGTAATTTTGGGACCCGCAGGCAAAATTTGAAAAATTAAATGGGGATGTTAAAGTTTAAATATTAATTTGAGGTATATGGAGTCTAGGGAAGGCTAGATGAGTATTATTTTGAAGAAATAGATTAATTAATCTGAGAAAAATGTAAATTACAGGAGTTAAATTTCGGGCGCTAAGGGCATGAAATTTTGGGTCCTAACGAATTTCTTAGTAGTCAGGTAAGGGAATAAACTAAAGCAGTAGTTTTCCATACAAATTATTCTTGATTATGAGTAAATTTATTTTCAGAAAAGTATATGTTATATTGTGTATTACGAATGAAATGTACGATTGAGAAAATATTGCTATGATGATTAAAATGTATATGTATGTATGAGATGTAAAGAATTCACGATTTTAGAATATGAAGTATGGTTTTTTTTTTTACAACACATGTATGACATGAATATTGTTTTACGTGAAATGTATTATGATTTGAAAAATTTTACGAATGAAACATGTTTTCAGGTATTATGAAAAGATGAATTATGTTGTGATGGTTTTGACGATTATATGATAAATGATGTATTTTTAGAATATATATACCTAAAACAATTTTGGCGCAAGGCCATATATTTATGTTATCGGCACGAGGCCGTATTTATGTTATTGGCGCGAGGCCATGTATTTATGTTTTCGACACGAGGCCGTAATTACTATATTTTCGGCACGAGGCCGTAATGATGTTATATATATGATCATGTATTATATGTTATCACCACCAGGATGTTAGTTTAGTTCAATTCAGGGGCTCGGTACCGTAGCTATATGTGTAGATCAGATATCTACGTCAGATTAGTGCTAACCATCCCACGAGGGGATGGGAGATGGATAGTTGATGTGACTTTCAGTAGAGTGTGGACGTCCACCTGGCAGTCCGGACCAGGGTGTGGCGGGCTCATCGTACTTATAGACATATTTGATTCGGCAGTGGTCGGCCAGCCATTGTCGGGTCCCGCCTTCGGGCTGCACAACCCGTCATGGGGGGTAATACATGACACTAGCTAGCTAGTCATCCTGGGTTTGTTTTCAGTACTACAGTTATAACGGATAATTTTATGTATGTTATGATTTATTAACAGATGTAAAAATATATGTTTACCCAATACGATATAATGATGTTTATAGAATTATGAAATGTACTGTATACGTATAAATGCATTAAATATTCATATTGCAACACAGTTGTATTTAGTTTATTTTCCCTTACTGAGAAGTGTCTCACCCCCAACATTAATTAATTTTTCAGGAGGACCTGAGAGACCGGCTGGTCAGGGCCGTCGTTGAGCTAATGAGATTACCCTGTGAGAAGGGTAAGATTTTGTAATAGGGTCAAAGTTATTTTATGTTTGACCCTAGAGATATTTTGATGTATATGAGGATGTATAGAAGTACAGTTTTATAATGTTATAGAAAGCTCTGGTATTATGTTTTATGATTGGATGGTTGAGATTTTATGTTTACTGCTGCTAGGTTTTTCGCTGTGTTTGACAGGTGTCCCCGCTACCCACGGGTTCAGGTTGACCATTTGACATATTATGTGACATTTTATGTCAAGAAATTGAGGGACGCTATATTTTGTTTGCTTGGAGGAAAAACCCAGATGTGCAGTTGATGGATTTGGATTTCCTTATTTGGTGGCTAGATGAGTTTGTGAGTGCTTGCCTTTGTTTTTGAAAATTGAAGAAAAGCACTCGTTACAAAAGTTGGCGAGATAAATATTTGGGTAAAGACTAAAGAAAATTAGAATGGTAAGCTTATAGAGTTGAATTTACAATTGAATAGAAAATGTTCTTGTAAGAGTTGCAGGCGATTGTGGGTTTGGAGAAGATGAGTGTAGTTGTGGCTTAATTTGAAAATAGTCCTCCCAAAGTTGGAAGGAGGATCTAACTGGTTGTTCAGATTCAATGAAGAGTGGGAGACAATGTGGAAATTTCAATGGTTCTGAATGAGTATCGTTCTTTATATATGTTGAAGCATTGTTAGTTATAAGAGAAGTCTTTCTTTTGGTTAATTCAAAAAGAGGTCAGCTAGTGAGAAGAGTTAGTTGAGGAAGAAAAAATAGTTGTGGTCTCCTTCAAGCTTATTTATGGTGATCTTATTGTGGTCATATCTTCATGATTCTAGGATACTATTGCTTAGGAAAGCAAGATTCTAGGTTCTTTAGGGAATTGAAATTTTTCCTTAATTAGGTTCTTAATTTAGTTTCCTCATCTTTCAAGCATAAGTCTATGAAAGCTCGTATAAGTTAGTTTTGAGAGATTGTAATTGAGAATTTAAGTGGTTGGATGTTGGTCTTGCATCACTGTATATAGGAGTTGTTGGCTTTTTGAGTCCGATCCCTATTTTGATATTGACAAATACAAATGTGTCATGTGTGTGCTTAGTATTTTGAACAAATTTACAATTTAGAATGCACACACAAAAGAGGAAGATGGTAGTCAGAAAGGACTTAAAAGCTCACATCATACTGGCGTATTCCATGAAGAGAAGAGCAAAAAAAGAAGACATGTTTTGAATTGTATTGCATTTAATTTTTATCTTTGGTTTGTAATAATGCATGCATCTGTATGATATGAATTGAATGCTTGATGACCGTAGATTGACCTTAGGGCACCTACACTTCATATAAAACCTTTTCATAAAAAGATAAAATCTTACAAAGATTTTAGTATAACTTTAGAGTCAAATTAGGGTTTACAAAGATTTCGGTCGATCGACATTAGATTTTTGGGCTAAATTTAAAAGTCTAGTCGACCGAACCCCTCCAGATATAATCAGCTCAATCGACCGAACACACTATAGGCCGAAATTCAAATGTTTGACTAAGCCTCGGTCGACCGACCTTTGGTTTTATAAATGCCTCGATCGATCGACCAAGCAGGAAATCAAATCTTTGACTTGGCTCGGGTGACCGACTCAGATTTGAACTAATCTTCCACAGTTGACCAAACCTCAAAGCTGACTTTTTCTACTTGCTTCGGCAGACCAAACTATCAGTTCAAAATACCCTTGGTCAATCGAACATACCATCTCGGCAAATCGCCCCTCACCAGGCGACCGAAACCACGAAGCCCTAGGAAATCGCTTGGCTCAGCCGACTGGCCATTGGCCATGGTCGACCGAACTGGAAAGTTGCCTCTGGGCCATTGTGAGTGTTCGAGCAACCGACTCTAAGCGTCGGGCGACTGAACCTCTCGGGTTGCCAATTATTTACCACAGTTAACGAAGGTTAATTTTAATTAAAAGTCATTAATCTTTTTCCAAAATGACTTCCGTGTCCCCAACGATCATATTTTTGAGAAAAACTATAAATACCCCTTTCATTTACTTAGACTAGCAACTTTGATAAATTTTAAAATTCTCTCAAATATTTTTTAATCAAAGTTCCCCCATTTGAATTTCTATTTCAAAAATCTTTTATGGGGTAAATTTTATACTCTCCAAACCCTCTTTATTACTCTTTAGAAAATCATTTGAAAGAGAGTATTCATTTTTGAGTGGGCATTTATTTTATCAAAACATTTTACTCTCATAAATTCTTTTATCGTTTTAAATTCATAATTGAGAGTAAATCTTGGTTTCTTCCGATTATTTTCTTGATAAATATTTTCAAAGAAACTTTTTGTAGGCTTTAAGATATTTGAAGTATTTTATTACATATTCTATTTAAATCAAAGATCATATACTTTTCCTTTGTGCAAAGATTTCGTTTATATATCATACTCAAAGATTGCACAATTATTTTGAAAACACCCTTACTCTACTGAGTATTAATTTCATATCATATGAGAGTGCATTAGAGTTTTTAATGTGTACATTCATGCTCGTATTTAGAAGTATTTTTATATGTACAAAAATATTTTTATTGTAACGGTTGGGTTCAGCTCATTAATTAAACTGGAGAGTCTCAGCCCTGTAAGTGAGACTGGTTCAATTCAGCTCGAAAATTGAACTGGAGAGTCTTAGCCCCATAAGTGAGACAAGTTAGGCTCAACCTTGTAATTGAGCTGAGGTTTACCTTGCCCCGTAAGGAAAGATTGTAACCGCTTCTGCTCTGCCCGTTTAAGTGAGCAGAGATAGTGTAATCCTTGGGGGGCATGCCCAAGGCGAAGACGTAGGCTGATTTAGCCGAATCTCGATAACAAATATCGTGTGTGTGTGTCTTTATCTCATTTACTTTCTGCACTTTAATTTCCATATGTGTATGCTTGTTTATTTACTGTTATAATTATTTGCATGCATACTTTTGAGTTAAATGAGATATGCCGCACGTGTATGTTTGAACGTAACAGTTTCATTATTTTTCATACATGCTATTATATTGAATGAGATATGAGTTGTGGTGAATCAGAGTAAATGTTTAAATTAGTTGAAATATTCTTAAAACCCAATTCACCCCCCTCTTGGGATCACACCAAAGTCAATAGCAATGTTGCTTTGCCTTACGGTTATGTTCTCGTATTTAGGATTCCCAAAATCCTTATTGATGTGATACCGTATAATGAAAGCTTAGGATACTTTAGTCTTGGTGAGTTTTTTTTTTTTTTTTTTCATATTTTCTTAAATCCACTGTTCAAAATAAAGCAATTACTATGGAGGTTCACCATTGTATTTTGTTTCAGAAGTTGAATTTGAAGTCGATGATAAGGTTCTGGTTAAGAGTCATTCTGTAGATAAACCAAATGCACTGGGGAAAATATTTGATAACTCTTGTTTAAGCCTTGGGGGTCACTTAAGTTGAAGTTGGCCCATTGGACAAGGCTTCCACTCATAACAAGGTCCAGAAAAGTGGATGTGCGGAGCTTATGACAGTTTGTGGTCTGAACTTTATGTAATTGGTGTAATGAGATTTTAGTGATGTATTTTAGTGGGAAGTGGAGTCAAAGATGCATGTGCGTAAAAAATAAATGAAAACATCCATATTATGCGGTGGATTAAATTTTATCTAATTTATGTTCGGATATATATGCGTGTGTGCACACAAGAATATAATATTGGGGTATAAATCGGTAATAAATCAATTTTGAGTGCTGTCTATGACGATGATTTCCTATTGTCTTCATGTGTAATACAAGAATTTTTTAAGATTGGTACCTACTTTTATTATTATTGTGGGATAAGATTATTGTTGTGGTTTCCCTATGGAGTTCTGTGTTAGGAGATTTTAAAGGAGAATTTAGAACATATTGACTGCTGAGAGAGAAAGGTTATGTCATTGTTAGATTTTGAGGGACTGAAAATGAGGATTAAAGTTATTGGTTGTTGATTCTGTAGCAAGTGATAGAATTTTTTAAGATTGGTACCTACTTTTATTATTATTGTGGGATAAGATTATTATTGTGGTTTTCTGTGGAGTTCTGTGTTAGGATTTTTTAAAGGAGACTCTAGAACATATTGACTGCTGAGAGAGAAAGGTTATGTCGATATTAGATTTTGAGGGATTGAAAATGAGGATTAAAGTTATTGGGTGTTGATTTTGTAGCAAGTGGTATTAGAGTAGGTTATCCAAGTCATCTGTCAATGTTAGCTATCAATTTTTTATAGGATTGTTTACGAGTTTTAACTCACACTTGTTGGTTTGACAATGAATTTTATTTGGAGTTATGTTTAACAAATTTTAAGGATGAAATTTTTATAAGAAGGGAAGAATGTAACGACCCCAAAAATAATATGCATGGAAGTGTAAAAATAAATAAATAAATAAATAATAAATAATTATTAATTAAATAATATAATATAATATAATAATATAAATATAATTATATATATATATATATATATATATGGTAAACTTTCCTGAAGAATCAGGAAAGTTAATTTCCTGAGAACACCCCCTCCACGTCTCTCAGCTCTCTCTCTCTCTCTGCGCCCTCTCTGCATTCTCTCTCTCTCTCTCTCTCTCTCTCTCTCTCTCTCTCTCTCTCTCTCTCTCTCTCTCTCAATTTCTCTTCCATTTCTTAGCGTAATTGAAAACGAACATCATTTCTGGGTCCTAACTCCGCTTCTCAACGTTTTAACTGGATAGATTTCGTCGTTTGGATGACGTAGGCACTACTCAAAGGTTAAGGTAAGTGGACTAGATTATGTTAGATTTTCATTTTAAAAATATATTATGGATTTAAATTTATTATATGAATTCGATTATTTATATATGCCTGAATTAAATTAAACTGCGGGAAAATGATATGATTATATTTTTATTTTAATCATATTCAATTAAATTTGAATATATGAATTTGGTTATACTAGTTTTATTTAAATATTTATGTGAGTAAAATTGAAGTATACAGATTTGATAATGTCGTATTTTATTTAAATATATTTGAGTTAAATTAAATGTGTGGAGTGACCATACCTGCATTTTTATTAAAATATACCTGAGTATATTATTATATATTTTCTCTGGTAATTTTTTAAATTATAATTAACATACAAATTGTGTGACATAAGTTTATATTATCTTATTGCATAAATGAGCAAGTTTGGGGATGTTTGCGGAGTATATTTATTACGTGTGATATTGTGAATTTTACAATGATATATGTATTACGTGTTTGATTGTAAATAATGATGAGATTTATTATAAATTTTATGTCGAGAAAATGACGAGATTTTATGGTGATATATTTATTTTGTGGTTGGTTGTGAATAATGATAAGATTTGTTTGCAAATTGTAAATTGGGAAAGATGATGGGAATTATTATATTTGGAAAAAAGATGAGATTATTATATTATTTTTAATTGCATAAATTGTATTACGTGTTCTAAGAATCTTGATGGACCCGTGGATGCTCGGTACCGTAGCTATAGACGAGAATCAATGTAGCCACACTATTTTGAGAGTGTTGGTGGATGAAAAATCGATTTGGTTAGAGAAGGGTTGTGTACCCTCCTGAAATCCGGAGTAGGAAGCGGTCGACAAATTGAACTTACAGACGAGTTATTTTGATTTAGTCTTGGTAGGTAAACAAAGACTAAGTCCAGTCTTCGGACCGTATAACCTGTCATGGGGATTAAACATGTCGGTAGTTCAAAATAAGAGATTCTTTTATCATATTTGTAGATTTATGTAATTGGGGCTATTACTGAGCCGGAGTTATTATTTGAAGGAAAATAAGTATTTTTTTTTTACTATATAGGTGTGAGTTAAATTTAACAAATGCCATTTTTATTTAAAGTTAAATTAATAGATATATTTTGCTTACATAAAGACTCATTTTTGCCACACATTGATAATAATCTATTCCTTCTTACTAAGAAATGTCTCATCCAATTATTTTCATACATTTCCAATACCCTAAGGAGCATAGCTGAAATGGTAACGGAAGTGTGAGTGAGATAGAAGAGTTAGAAATATTTAATTAGTTATGTTATAATGTTTTGGAATTTTAGGGTTGTTAATTTTGATATTGGAGATATTATGTAATAAAGGTTTTAATACTTTGGTAAATATATTTGAGATCTTCCACAGTATAAAATATCGGGTGGTTACAAATTCCCTCTCTACCAATGGTTATATTTTTACTTTAGGTGGTGGTGATATTTTTTGGAAATCTAAAAAACAAACAATAATTACTAACTCAACTATGGAAGCTAAACTTATTACTTTAGCATCAGCTATTGAGGAAGCAAGTTGTTTGAGAGACATGTTGTATGAAATTGCATTTTGGGAAAAATAAATACCATCTATCCCAATTAATTGTGATAATATTGCTGCAATTGGCAGAGTAAATAACCATTATTATAACGATAAATCTAGACCCATAAAAAAAACACAATATTGTGAGATCATATGTGAGTAGTGACATCATTAATGTGAGTTACATAAAATCTTATGAAAATCTTGTAGATCCATTAACTAAGGCCTTAGCAAGAGAAATGGTATGAAATACATCGAGGGAGATGGGATTAAAGCCTGCAAAATCATGAACCACACATGAGGATACCCAACTGAAAGAACGGAGATTTTGTAATTGGGTTCAATGAAAAAAACGAATCATATGGTGGTCATAAGAAATGCACTATTATTTTTAAACTCATCCTCATGGTATAAGTGTATTTATTTTGTAACGGAGGAGGTTAAATTTTTAAAAGTCATTAGTGGGGTGTTAGAGTTATAGGAGCACGTCGCTCTCTATGAGAATTGGACTTATTCTCAAATATGCTCATGAAATCAGAATTAGCACAAAGCCGAAACATGCTGGCTGTTAAAGCTCATGTCAACACCTGAATGATTATGTGTGAGCAGTAATACTTTATTTCACTTAAACAGTCATAGTTCAAGTTTGAGACCATTACTGGTTCTGGAGTAAAAGTTATTGTTCATTAAGTGAATGTTTAATATAGAGCACATCTTCATTATGCATTATTATTCATCTTTGATTGTTAAACTTTTTACTTGCATGGTACATACATAATATTAAAATGAAGGGGAAATTGTTAGTATATTTTAATATTATCATTATATTTATTATCTTGGAAAAGAGCATGTATCTTGGAATGAATTATGTTATCTACATTTAATTAAGTCATTCTCATGTATCTCATAAATTTATAAAATTAATTATGTGACTACATCTTAAAATTAGGTATGTACCTATGTAATATATATACATCTTATTTATTAAGTGCATGAAGAATGAAAAATCATTTTGTGCCTATAAATAGACTTTTAATGCATTGACACTACTCACCATTCTCTTCACATTATTCATCATTTATCATTCTTTCAAGTTTAGAGAGTTTGACAAGTAAAGAAAAATGTTTTTTTTATGAAGTTTTGGACTCTTTCGCTTGTACAAAATTAGAAAGAGTCATATGATTCAAATCGAGTTATTGTATCTTAGGGGAGACAAGTCTTGAAGAGTTATTCTGCATTAGTTCGTATGCTAAGCTAAAAATTGCAGCGGACTTGAATCTCCTTCAAGAGAACGATATATCCGTGTCTCAGCCTATTTATAAATCGTGTTTATATTTGTATTTTTATTTATGTTTAAGTTTTATCATTTTTATTTTATTAGATTTCCTAACAAGTTACATTATTATAAATGTAGTAAATAAATGAAGAATTTTAAGATTGAGGACATTTTTTAAATTTAAAATTGATTTTAAAGTATAAAATATATGATTTTTAAATTTAAATAATTTGTTTTATTTAATTTTTTTTGTTTTGTTGCGTCTATGAGTCAAGCTAATTTTTAAATTTACATTATATATATATATATATATATATATAGATAGATAGATACATATGACGAACATATCGTTGAGAGTTGGTCATCGCTGCAATGCCAGCTCCCTCCAGTGGACTCCAAAGGACCAACGCCATCACTTTTCTTCTTCTTCTTCTTCTTTCAATTTCAAACCAATTTCGCCCTTCAAACGCCCAAACATGGATCAAATCCGGCTACTGGTACTACGGCAGCAATTTTCTAGTCGCCGACATAAACTCTGCCCTCTACACCCACCTTCTCTGCGCTTTCGCCGACATCAACCCCTCCAACTACGAAGTCTCCGTCCCCTCCGCCATGCAACCCCAGTTATCCACCTTCACCGAAGCCGTCAAACGCAAAAATCCCGCCGTCTCAACCCTCATTTCCATCTGGGGCGGCAGATTGAACTCTTCCCTCCTCTTTTCCATGGCTGCCCAATCTTCTCGCAGAAAATTCTTCATCGATTCTTCAATCAAAACCGCCCGACGTTACGGGTTCCACGGCGTTGACATCTGGTGCGCTTGGCCGGGCTCCGGCGGAAACACCACGAATTTTGGTAAATTCCTCGACGAGTTCCGACTCGCAGTGAACTCCGAGTCGGCAGCGTCAAAAAACTCGCCCTTGCTCTTGACAATGGCCGGCCGGTACATTCCGTTCCTCAGTTCCGGCTCCGGCTCCGGCGAGGATGACTTTGATTACCCAATTGGGTCGATTCGGAAAAACTTGGATTGGGTAAACATTGTGGCGTATGATTATTATTCGCCCTTAAGGGACAATTTCACCGGAGCTCATGCGGCTTTATACGACCCATTTAGCCGGATTAACACGAATTTTGGTATTGGGGAATGGATGAGAAGGGGGTTGCCGGCGAGTAAGGTGCTTCTGGGATTGCCGTTCCATGGGTATGCGTGGACCCTTTTGGACCAAAGAAACAATGGGTTGGGGTCGCCGGCGAAGGGGCCAGCGGTGACTGCGGACGGTTCAATCAGCTACACCTTGATCCAGTGGTTCCTTAAGACCTACCCAGCTGTTCCGGTGTTCAATTCTACCTATGTGGAGAATTTTTACAGCCTAGGGTCGATTTGGATTGGGTATGATGATGTTGAGGCCGTAGGGGCTAAAGTTTCTTATGCAAAGCAAAAAGGACTGCTTGGTTACTGTGTGTTTCAGGTCCCCAATGATGATAACTGGGTGCTTTCTCGGGCTGCTGGTATGTAATTCCTGCACCTATTCTCTCTCTCTCTCTCTCTCTCTCTCTCTCTCTCTCTCTCTCTCTCTCGGTTCTTTCCTTTTCACAAAGTGGTAGACACTAGATAGTGGGGTCTGGTCGGCATATGACAATTTTATATAGTATTTATTTGTTCTCTGTGCGTGTTTGTGTGTGCCAAGAGTTGACAACGTACAAATGGTTGACAATAATAACATACAAATGGAAATTTTCTAATCTAGAATAGTTTAAGTTGGCAGAACCTTTGTTGAATTTTTTTCTATAACCCAGTAGTTTAAATTTTTATTTCATTTTCAGCGAGGAATGGCTGAAAAAAAAGGTCAATTTCAGCATACTTTTACTGCGCGTTTGGAGCAGAAGAAAGGAATGGAATTGAATTTCTCACTTAATTTTATCTCGGTCATTTCATTCCTTTCCTATCTTATTTCTTTCCTAAAATCAAACATGCAGTTACTAGTATCACTTGCCTCCCGTCTGTCTGTTCGTATGGCCGGCTGGCTGCTTTTGTTTCCCGCTTCCTCATTTGTGTAGGGATCAGATATTTTAAGCTTGTGATGGAGTTGTTTAGCCAACAATAAGATTGTACTTGGGAGCATAGATTTCAGGCCTTGTATTTGATTTGGTATGGATTTAGACAAAGCTCAATACAATTTTGTACTTTATTTTGTTTATATCTGCATAGATCCAAATTCAAGCTCCAAAATTGGAGCTCCCAAACATAGGGCGGAGGCAAATTTATTATTCTTATGTTGGACTGAATATGTTTCAGTGGTTAGGCTCAGGACTATTAGCCTATGTTTGGTGCAATACACCAATGCAATAAGACTGGTGGCACTGGGTCAGCCATCTTAATAACCAAAAAATGGACAAGGATGCCCTTGTATGTCATTTTCTCTCCAACACAACATGCAGCACTGTCATCTTTTCTGGCACCTCTTTGATTCTTTACGATCCTCCACCCAAAAATGCAAGGAAGAGATGAAGGGATTGCTGGAGTTAAGAGGGGTTGGAAGTCCATTGGGTCAACAAAGAGGTCTGCGAATCGATACAGAGTCAAATGAGACTGTCTAAGTTTTGTTTGGCATTCTGGCCATGATTTTAGATCTGTACCCTAAACGTTAGCCACCAAAACAAGTCTCCCAACTAGAAGGAACTTCAGTATTGCGTTGTAGTGCAAGATTTTCTATTTTAAACAAACAACATGGCAGTGTGCCCTCATCCTCTGTTTATTTTTCCACCTAATTGAGGGAAATTTTGTGGCAAACTTTTTGCCCCAAGTTTTTCTGATGTATTTTTGAAAGAAGAATGCTTGTCTTCATGGAAGTTAACTGCCTATTTACAAGTTTCTTGATTGGATATGTTTGGATGGAATAATGCATGACACACAAACAATGGGAGATTGTCATGTATTGCAATGAAGAAAATGATTGCTGTAGGTGGTTGCAGATATTGGCTAATGGTGAAATAATTGGGATGACATATTGTCTATTTTACACAATGTGAATATGATGTTATGTATCTTTGGTGACATGTTTGTTCACTAATGAACTTACAGCTCAAGTTGACATTAAAGATGGACGGAACAATCGGCGACTGTTGGTAATTATTGTGGTTGCAGTTGCTGTTGGTGTTCTTATTCTAGGCATCATGATTTTTTACCTGCAACGAAGACTACTCAAATCAAAAGGTAACTTTTACAAAGAATCAAATTTGTCATGTAAAGAATGAAAAACGCATGGAATTCATTATTTATCACTTTGAAATGGAGTTGTTGAAAATTTTCCTTTCCCTTTGCCCTTTTGTTTTTATAGTTATGATGGGTATGAATGAGCAACCATTAGGGGCAGCCGAAAATCTGAACAACGATGATCCTCGTCTACAAGCTTTTAGTTTTGCAGACATTGAGGCAGCCACAAATAACTTTTCATTTGAAAACAAGATTGGAGAGGGTGGATATGGATATGTTTACAAGGTAAAATTTAGTTTTCTGGCTGTTTTTTCTCTGTTTATTGAACTGTTCTTTGTTCCTTGGATAGGCTGGGTTTTTGGGTGGTGGTTTGAAATTTAGTTATTTGTAAGCTTTTTGCATTGTTTCCCTATTTTGTTCTAAGAAAAATTATTCTCTTACAACCCCCTTCTCTCTTAGACATGCCCCCACTCCTCGAGTTTTTTCTTAGTTTAACTTTTTTTTAAAAAAAAATATATATATATATATATATATATATTAAATAATACCCAATTCTGGGAAGTATTTTTCAGAATGACTCTGACGTAATCTCTTAAACAAATCTCGCTACTTCGTGTAACGAAATTTGCCACGTGTATGACCTTATGCAAATCTCGCTACTCGGAGTAGCGAGATTTAGTTGCCTCGCATCTGTGCCAGATTGGGCTGACATTTAAATCTCGCTACTTCGTGTAGTGAGATTTGCTTAAAACTCACTACTTGGAGTAGCAATATTTATTTAAATCTCGCTACTTGGAGTAGTGAGATTTTTTGTGCACCTATTTATTGTTCCCTTTATTATTTATTTATTATAATAATGATTAATTAAATTATTTTTTGAATTATTGGAGGGATCTATTATTAATTTAATTTTCACGTATAATAAATTACAGTTTGTAATTTAGTTAAAAATATTTTTTTATCATAAATTAAAATAACAGTCATACACTATAAATATACACTAATTATATTTAATTAAATAAAGAAATCTTCTATTATTTTATTGAGTAGGAAATATTTAAATATTAATTGAAAATAATTAATATTGAAATAGTTTAACATGTTCCAAATAGAGCTTATGCTTCTTCTGTTGTCGTTGTCTCTGACACAAAGAGAGCCGCTGATTCTGTTACCCAAGAAGTTGCTGTTGCTGCTGGCGTTGTCAGCATAAATATTTATAGAAGCATAACGCTTCTTTTATTCTCTTTTGGTTCTCCTTTCGTTCTCATGTTTTCTTTTACCATTATTCATTTTTTTTCTCTGACAACGAGTTTTAGTGATATTGTTCCCTTATGGAGTTAGGATTTTAATTTCCGCATTTATGACATTTCCTATCTTGGGTTTGTTCGTTTATTATCCTCTCTCTCTCTCTCTCTCTCTCTCTCTCTCTCTCTCTCTGTTCCACCATTTTCCCTATAAATTCTAATGTCATTTTTATTTTGCTAAAATGGGTGTTTCGATTTTCTTCTGTTAAGTGTTAATCGTATTTTTTTAAATTGCAGAGAAAATTGAAATGATGAAGAGTAGAGGATAAAATCTTGATTATTTTCATATGTTAAATACCGAAGTAAAGTTTCTAATTTTCCCGAATTTCAAAACCCGCCAAAAAAAACCTATTTATTAAATTATTATTCCATTTTTGTTGCAAAATTAATCTTCTCGGCAACCAGCAAAAACATATATCAACTAATCCTCTAGAGTTATTTTTTTCTGTGGAGTTTTGTGTAATTGAGAAATTGTACCTCTCTCCTAGACCGTCTCTTTCTTACTACCGTGAAACCATTCAAATTTAGTTAACTTTGAGAAGGGTAACTCATGAGGATCTGCCTCCATTAATTTGGATTGTTAAAAGATTGAGATCATGGCTGAAACTGAAAGATTGGGATAATTGTTGCTTCATGTCACTGTTTATTCTCTCTCTCTCCATGTTTTAACTAATATATTACTCATTAGTCATTACTATAATTAATTTTGTTCCTTGGGAGCAGTTAAGTTGTGGGATGGTCGCCTATAAAGGCTTATAGGATGAACAAATTGGTTAACCAAGCAAAGACTCTGACCTCTGAAGAAGATGAGACATGCGAGGATGATAAATTTAAGGATACTTCAAAGAAAAAAGTGTACAATGGTAGCAATAAGAACAATACTGCTGCTATGGAAAAAGGACATCTTGGTTTGTTAAGGTTAACATGGATGGATTGCCAATAGGGAGAAAAGTGGATTTAAATGCTCACGCTTGCGTTAAGACTTTAGCCCAGGCACTGGAGGACATGTTTTTTAATCCCACCACGGGCATCACTTCCATTCGTGAGTTTATTCTTTATTTTCTATATTTTTTTATCAATAATGTGTAATTTACGTATTTTCTATCAATTCGATCTTAAAAGTTTTGATGTGAGACTATTGTTAAATCATTGCTGCATCTGTCTCCGCACAGGTGGCGAGAAGGTGGGAGTAGGGAAAGTGTAAAGTTTGCCACTTTTCGTACGAGCATTCGCGTCTCTGGATGCTTAAAGTTTGGACGTTATTCCCTTTACGTGGCGCCAACTGTGCAGTTGTGATGCTAAAACTACCCCTCGACCGGTTGAATGTCGTGACTCGATGTCCGGTCGCCTTCAGCTTCCTTCTTTCTATCGCTAGCAATATATACAGAGTGACTACATTTCCTCTAGATATTGCGTTACGAGCAGCCTCCCGTCGGTTATTGAAATAATGTGCAATGCGATAAAATATTAGTTGCACAAGAGCCGTTATGGGAAGGCTACGAGCGCCTTTCAAGACGGCGTTGAAACATTCGACAAGGTTAGTGGTCATGTTCTCATACCTTTTTCCACTGTCGTGGCACTGAGTCCACATATGAGGAGGGATCTGATCGAAGAATGACTTCACTGGCTCCCTACCCTCATCGAATATCCTCTCCATCCATATGTGAAATTTTCTCACCTGATGCTCCCTTCCCGCTCGCTCAGCCATTCGCTTAAGATTGACATTCCGTACTTTCGTATTAAAGTTGCTCACCACGTGTCGAAGGCAAAATCGGTGGTGGGCACGTGGTGGTTGCCAACCAGGATTGCGCTGCACTGCAGCGAGAATTCCTGCATGCCAATCAAATATAAGGCAAATGTCGTCTCTGTTGGTAATGGAACGAAGACAACACAGAAACCAATTCCATGTGTTCAGGCTTTCCTCTTACACAATAGCGAATGCAAGGGGAAATGTTTGCCTATTTGCATCTAGGCACATCGCAATTAGGAGTTTGCCCTTGTACTTACTGTACAAGTGTGTCCCATTCACACATATAACGGGAGGACAGTGACGAAAACCGTGAATAGATGCTACAAATGACCAAAATATGGATACGAAAATTGCGGTGTTCTCGCTACCTGGAATAGGAGTCCACCTCCACCTGACTATAGTCCCAGGATTGTATGCGCACATCGCTTCCATCCATTTTGGCAACGTTTCATAGGATTTCTCCTAATCGCCGAATACTTGGGCAATTGCCTTCAGTTTGCCCAACCAAACCTTCTTATACGAGATCGAATAGCCGAAGCGACGATCTATAAACTCCTTCAATGTGGCGATCGACGTCGACACATCTCCCCTTATCATATTCACTATCTCCCTAGCAATAAGGGACGATGTGATTTGGTTATGGTCTTGCGAGAGAAGTTTGTTCAGACACATTTGCAGACCACCATATTGGGTGATTTCGAAAAATCGGTGTTTCATCCGATACATTGCACGCAATCTCCATCTGCAATTGTGGTCCTTACACCTAGTAACCCATAAATCTGGGATAGATCGCACAACGTGGAAGTCATGGTGGGTTTGAGTGTGATACATTCGCACTGCGGCAATCAACTGAGCCTTCGACCCGAAGAGCATCTGTAACATCCTTCAATTTCTTAATATAAAATGTCACATAATAGATCAAATGGTCAACCCGAACCCGTGGGTAGCGTGGACACCTATCAAACACAGTGGAAAACCTAGCAGCAGTAAACATAAAATCTCAAACATCCAATCATAAAACATAATACCAGAACTTTCTATAACATTATAAAACTATACTTCTATACATCCTCATATACATCAAAATGTCTCTAGGGTCAAACACAAAATAACTCTGACCCTATTACAAAATCTTACCCTTCTTACAGGGTAATCTCACTAGCTCAACGGCGGCCCTGCCCCGCCGGTCTCTCAGGGGCTCCTGAAAAATGAATTAAGTTTGGGGGTGAGACACTTCTCAGTAAGGGAAAATAAATTAAATACAGATGTGTGGCAACATGAATATTAAATGTAATTATACGTATACAGTACATTTCATATTTCATAAACGTTCATCATATCATACTGAATAATCACATGCTTTCATATTTTCTAATAAGTCATATCATACATAAAACATCTGTTATACCGGTAATACTGAAAACAAACCCAGGATGAATAGCTAGTTGGTGTCATGTATTACCCCCCATGACGGGTTGTGCAGCTCGAAGGTAGGACCCGACAATGGCTGGCCGACAGCTGCCGAGTCAAATATGTCTGTAAGTACGATGGGTCTGCCACACCCTAGTCCGGACTGCCAGGTGGACGTCCACACTCTACTGAAAGCCACATCGACTATCCATCTCTCATCCCCTCGTGGGATGGTTAGCACTAATCTGACGTAGATATCTGATCTATAATATAGTTACAGTACCGAGCCCCTGAACTGAACTAAACTAAACTAAACTAACATCTTGGTTGTGATAACATTTAATACATGATCATATATATAACATCATTACGGTCTCGTGCCGAAAATATAGTAATTACGGCCTCGTGCCGATAACATAAATACATGGCCTCGCGCCAAAATCGTTTCAGGTATATATATATACTGAAAATAAATCATTTATCATATATTCGTCAAATTCATCACAACATAACTCATCTTTTCATAATACCTGAAATCATGCTTTGTTCGTAAAATCTTTCACATCATAATACATTTCACATAAAATAATATTCATGCCACACATATGCTGTTAAAAGTCATACTTCATATTCTAAAATCATGACTTTCCAGCATTTCATACATACATATATATTTTAATCATCATAGCAGTATTTTCCCAATCGCACATTTCATTCATAATAAACAATATAACATATGCTTTTTTGAAAATAAATTTACTCATAATTAATAATAATTTGCATGGAAAATAACTGTTTTAATTTATTCCCTTACCTGACTACTGAGAAATTTGTTAGGACCCAAATCCTACGCCCTTGGCGCCCAAAATTTAACTCTTGTAATTTACATTTTTCCCAGATTAATTAATCTATTTCTCCAAAATAATACTCATCTAGCCTTCCCTAGGCTCCATATACCTCAATAATATTTAAACTATTATTTAACATCCCAACTCAATTTTTCAAATTTTTCCTGCAGGTCCTAAAATTACACCTACGGCGCTCACCCGGGCCCTAAATTTCAGAAATCTTACTTCAATCCCAAATGCTTAATATTTTAGCATTTCTAAATTAATACTAATTAATTAAAAATAAGCCCCTTAATAACCCTTGTACCCCAAATTTGGGGTTTTGGAGCGACACCCCCACGAGAATTCCGTCCCTCTGGACTTGTAGAGAATCATCCCTCGTGGTGGTGTCTGTTCGTCAATTGGACTTATATTTTGCAAGAAATTAAGGAAAAAAGAGAAAATGACTCACCCCAAGGAATACACCTACGCCGCTCCTACCACCGATCTGCTCCGGTAGAAATGATGGCAGCGGCGAATGGAGTCTAGTGGTATCTTCGAATTTTCGATTGGGCAAAAATTCGTCATGAAATCGAGGAGAGAGGGAGAGAGAACGTGAGAAGAGAGAGAGAGATTACAGAGGCTGCACAGGAGGATAAAGGAAAGGAAAGAAAAGAAAAGAAAGAAGAAGATAAGAAGAAGGGGGGGGGGGGCGTGAAGACTATAAGAATCCACCTGAAGCTTCAGGTGGTTTAACATATATATATATATATATATATATTAATATAATAATAATAATATATTTAATTAATATTAATAATATATTTTATTAATAAAAATAAAATAAATTTTAATTATTATTTTTTTCTTTTTCTTTTTAAATCCAATTAATTAATTAATTAAGTTTTTCTTTTTGGAACCATTCCACTAATCTTTTATATCTCTTTTTGGGGTTTTTACATTCTCCACTCCTTATAAAAATTTCGTCCTCGAAATTTGTCATTCCCCTATTTCCCTTCCTTAGTAAAAACACTTTCAATTTCTATTGATTACCCTCACTTATGGCGAAGGAATACCGTGATCTCCTGTGTCAAACTCCAATTCTCACCGACGAGTATCAGCATAACTCTTCTGCCGGCTCTGCGTTGTCCTGATCCTATCTCTGATGAGCTTGACTTTATCCTGAGTCTGCTGTATCAGCTCTGGTCCCAATACCTGTCTCTCTCCAACCTCATCCCAATACAACGGGGATCGGCACCTCCTGCCATAAAACGCCTCATACGGTGTCATCCCAATGCTGGCCTGGTAGCTGTTGTTATACCCAAACTCAGCCAGTGGTAAATACTGCATCCAACGACCTCCAAAGTCCAGCACACATACTCGTAGCATATCCTCCAGAATCTGTATCGTCCTCTCTGTCTGTCCATCTGTCTGAGGATGAAAAGCTATGCTGAACGATAATTGAGAACCCATGGCCCCTTGCAGACTCTTCCAAAAACGAGATGTGAACCGTGGGTCTCTATCTGAAACTATGGACACTGGGACGCCGTGGAGTCTAACTATCTCCTGGATGTATAACTCATCCAATCTGTCCATGGAGTAGTTAACTCTGATCGGCAAAAAGTGGGCAGTCTTCGTCAATCAATCCACCACTACCCAAATAGCATCCTATCCATGCAATGCTGGCGGTAATGCTGAGACGAAATTCATCGCTATATGCTCCCACTTCCACTCAGGAATGTGGAGTGGCTGCAACGATCCCGCCGGTCTCTGATGCTTAGCCTTCACTTGCTGGCACGTCAAACACTGATCCACAAACTGAGCTATCTCCCTCTTCATATTGCTCCACCAAAAGGACTCTCGGAGATCCCTGTACATTTTAGTGCTACTCGGATGTACAGTATATAGGGACTGATGTGCTTCCTCCAGAATGACTTTCTTGATCTCAGGATCAGCAGGAACACATAACCTGGTATGGAACCTCAGGGCTCCATCATCTGAAATGCTGAACTCTGGTTCCTAACCATCCTATACCTTTCCCATAAGCTCTACTAGTTCTACGTCATTCTTCTGGGCTACTTTAATCCTCTCCTGTAGAGTCGGCTGCAAAATCAAGTCAGCAATGAACGCCTGGTGATCACCCCTATCAGCTCCACACTAAGCCTCTCCAGATCCATCTAAATTGGATGCTGAATCTCTACTGCAGATACAGATGATTCCACTGATTTCCGATTCAAAGCATCAACAACCAAACTAGCCTTTCCCGGGTGGTAGCTGATAGTGCAGTCGTAATCCTTTATTAGCTCCAGTCATCTCCTTTGCCTTATATTCAATTTCTTCTGCGTGAAGAAATACTTTAAACTCTTATGGTCAGTAAATATCTCACACCTACCCCCATATAGATAGTGCCTCCAAATCTTCATCGCGTAAACAACCGCCGTCAACTCTAGATCGTGGGTAGGGTAGTTCTTCTCATATTTTTTCAACTGTCGTGAGACATAAGCTATTACTCTCCCCCGCTGCATCAATACACATCGGAGCCCTTTATGGGATGCATCACTATAAATTACAAACCCCTCTTCTCCTGAAAGAATCGTCAACACAGGCGTAGTGATAAGTCGCTACTTCAACTCCTGGAAGCTCTGTTCACATTCATCAGACCACTCAAACTTTGCTCCTTTCCTGGTCAATCTGGTCAATGGGCCTGACAATCTAGAGAAGCCCTCAACAAACTTGCTGTAGTACCCAGCCAATCCCAGGAAACTCCTGATCTCGTGCACGTTCTTTGGTCGTACCCAGTCTACTACCTCCTCAATCTTACTCGGATCAATAGAAATACCACCCTTGGATATAACATGTCCAAGGAAGGTAACCTGTTCCAGCCAGAACTCACACTTCTTGAGCTTCGCATATAGCTTCTTCTCTCGCAACACCTGCAACATTATACTCAAATGCTCCTCATGCTCCTCTGGACTCTTCAAATACACCAGTATATCATCAATAAATACTACCACGGACCGATCCAAGTACTGGTGAAAAATCCTGTTCATAAGATCCATAAATACTGCAGGAGCATTCGTCAACCCAAACGGCATAACTAAAAATTCATAGTGACCATATTATGTTCTGAATGCCGTCTTCGGAACATCTTCCGCCCTAACTTTCACCTGATGGTACCCGGAACGTAAATCTATCTTCGAAAAGATCTGTGTCCCCTGTAACTGGTCAAATAAATCATCGATACGCAGGAGCGGGTATTTATTCTTGATAGTTACTTTATTTATTTCTTGATAATCGATGCACAACCTCATCGAGTCATCCTTCTTCCTTACAAATAAAATCGGTGCTCCCTAGGGCGACACACTGGGCCGAATAAACCCATTATCTAATAGTTCTTGTAATTGCTCCTTCAATTCTTTCAGTTCTATCGGTGCCATTCTATACAGCGCCTTCGAAATCGGCGCTGTCCCTGGAGCCATATCAATAACGAACTCTACCTCACGATCAGGAGGTAGTCCCGGCAAATCCTCGGGGAATATATCAGGAAAATCCCTCACCACTGGGATATCCTCCATCCTCAGTTCCCCTTCTGATATAGCCTTCACATAGGCTAAATATCCCTAACAGCCTTCTAATAGCAATCTATGTGCCTGAATAGTAGATAATAACTAAGGTGGGGTGCGCACACGTGATCCTATGAATCTGTACTCCTGTTCCTCTGGAGGTCTGAACACTACCACTCTCTGATGGCAATCAATGCTAGCATAATGGGCAGCTAGCCAATCCATGCCCAAGATTACCTCAAACCCATGCATGTCTAAAACCATCAGATTAGCTAACAAAGACCTCCCCTGAATACCCATTGGACAGTTCCTGAGTACCTTTCTACATACCTTTACGATCCCAGTCGGCGTAGTAACATACAAACTAATTTCTAACTGCTGAGGCTCAAACCCACACAATATAACATAATCTCGGGCGATAAACGAATGCGTCGCCCTAGAATCAAACAAAACAGTAGCTTTAAATGACAGCATTGAAACAGTACCTGTCACCACATCTCCTGCCGCTTCAGCATCTCTTGGCGTCAAAGCGAAAACTCTGGCTGGGGCCATATTCCTCTGCTGGCCTCCTCCTGGTGCCTGATAACCTCCTCATGATGCCTGATAACCTCCTTGGGCAGGTCTAGGAGCAGTACCAGTCTGTGTCGGACACTCCCTCATCATATGTCCTGGCTCCCCACACCTGTAGCAGACACTTCACCCAGCACGACACTCTCCCAGTTGTCTCTTCCCACAAGATGGGCAAGTTGGAGATGGCTGCACACCCTCGAAATCGTGATTCCCGGTCTTCTGTCTCTGGTCCCTATAATAGCCACCTCTCTTCCACGCTGCACGGCTGACTCCCTGCTGGGAACCAGAAGGTGTAGACCTCTTCTTTTGTCTCTGCTCCTCAGCCTCCAACCGCTCTCCAATTTCTGCTATAGTGGCTCTATCCACTAGTTTAGTAAAATCCTGCAACTTCAGAATCGATACCTACTTATAAATTTTTCTCCTTAAGCCTCTTTCAAACTGTCGTACCTTCTTCCCCTCATCTGGAATAATGTACGGAGCGAAACGAGATAGCTTGATGAACCTCGCCGCGTACTACTGCACTGATAGCTGTCCCTGCTTCAAATTCAGGAACTCCTTAATCTTAGCCTCCCTAGAAGAGGCTGGAAAATGCCTGTCAAAGAATGTTTCTTTAAACCATTCCCACGTCATCTCTACAGGTACAATCCTCTGCTGCTTTAATACTCTTACCACCGACCACCACCTCTCGGCCTCTCCAGTCAATTTATATGTGGCAAATAGTTCTCTCTATTCCTCAGAATACTGCAAATATTTTTTCTATCTCCTACACCTAATTCTCAGCGACTGCAGGATTCGTTCCCCCTAAGAAAGCTGGAGGATTCATCTTTATGAACTTCCCTATCGAGCTACTGTGGCCTCCAGACGGACCATCCTGTCCCTTTGAACTTCTAGCAATTTCTGCCATCACTTGCTGTGCTACGCTGTGTAAAACGGCATCTGAATCACTACTCGCAGCACCCGAGGGTCCAGCACCCTCACTTCCACTGGCGTGGGCACTATTGCCTCCAAGGTCCATCTTGGAAAACATGTAACTTAACTCAAAACCTCATTCTCTATACATATCACTCAGCTCATATGGTATATTTTCCTAATTAACTCGTCACTCTTGATCTTAATTCAAGGTTCAATCCTGCAACCTAAATACCCAACCCGACGATAGTTTACAATGAATTTCCTGAAGTCGTCACCCCAAGAAAATCACACAAACCACCACGGAAGTCGTGCATCTAGACTCCAAAACTAGACCTCAGATTCCCTTATCCTATACTCTGGTATTATTACTATTGCACTCTAGAGTCTACAGAACCTAGTATCCTAGGCTCTGATACCAAATGTAACGTCCCTTAATTTCTTAACATAAAATGTCACATAATAGATCAAATGGTCAACCTGAACCCGTGGGTAGCGGGGACACCTGTCAAACACAGCGGAAAACCTAGCAGCAGTAAACATAAAATCTCAAACATCCAATCATAAAACATAATACCAGAGCTTTCTATAACATTATAAAACTGTACTTCTATACATCCTCATATACATCAAAATATCTCTAGGGTCAAACACAAAATAACTCTGACCCTATTACAAAATCTTACCCTTCTCATAGGGTAATCTCACTAGCTCAACGGCGGCCCTGACCCGTCGGTCTCTCAGGGGCTCCTAAAAAATTAATTAAATTTGGGGATGAGACACTTCTCAGTAAGGGAAAATAAACTAAATACAGCTGTGTGGCAACATGAATATTAAATGTAATTATACGTATACAGTACATTTCATATTTCATAAACGTTCATCATATCATACTGAATAATTACATGCTTTCATATTTTCTAATAAGTCATATCATACATAAAACATCTGTTATACCGGTAATACTGAAAACAAACTCAGGATGAATAGCTAGCTGGTATCATGTATTACCCCCTATAACGGGTTGTGCAGCCCGAAGGCAGGACCCGACAATGGCTGGCCGACCACTGTCGAGTCAAATCTGTCTGTAAGTACGATAGGCCTGCCACACCCTGGTCCAGACTACCAGGTGGACGTCCACACTCTACTGAAAGCCACATCGACTATCCATCTCCAATCCCCTCGTGGGATGGTTAGCACTAATCTGACGTAGATATCTGATCTACAATATGGCTATGGTACCGAGCCCCTGAACTGAACTAAACTAACATCTTGGTTGTGATAACATCTAATACATGATCATATATATAACATCATTATGTCTCATGCCAAAAATATAGTAATTACGGCCTTGCGCTGATATCATAAATACGACCTCGTGCTGATAACATAAATACATGGCCTCGCGCCAAAATCGTTTCAGGTATATATATATATTGAAAATAAATCATTTATCATATATTCGTCAAATTCATCACAACATAACTCATTTTTTCATAATACCTGAAATCATGCTTTGTTCGTAAAATCTTTCACATCATAATACATTTCACATAAAATAATATTCATGCCACACATATGCTGTTAAAAGTCATACTTCATATTCTAAAATCATGATTTTCCGGCATCTCATACATACATATATATTTTAATCATCATAACAGTATTTTCCCAATCGCACATTTCATTCATAATAAACAATATAGCATATGTTTTTTTGAAAATAAATTTACTCATAATTAATAATAATTTGCATGGAAAATAACTTTTTTAGTTTATTCCCTTACCTGACTATTGAGAAATTCGTTAGGACCTAAATCCTACGCCCTTGGCGCCCAAAATTTAACTCCTGCAATTTACATTTTCCCCAGATTAATTAATTTATTTCTCCAAAATAATACTCATCTAGCGTTCTCTAAATTCCATATACCTCATATTAATATTTAAACTATTATTTAACATCCCCACTTAATTTTTCAAATTTTACCTACAGGTCCCAAAATTACACCCACGGCGCTCACCCGGGCCCTAAATTTCAAAAATCTTACTTCAGTCCCAGATGCTTAATATTTTAGTATTTCTAAATTAATACTAATTAATTAAAAATAAGCCCCATAATAACCCCCGTACCCTAAATTTGGGGTTTTGGTCTGACACCCCCACGAGAATTCCGTCCTACTAGACTTGTAGAGAATCATCCCAAGATTCTTATGGTGGTGTTCGTTCGTTAATTGGACTTATATTTTGCAAGAAATTAAGGAAAAATGAGAAAATGACTTACCCCAGGGAATGTGCCTACGCAGTTCCTATCACCGATCCGCTTCCGGTAGAAATGACGGCAGCGGCGAATGGAGTCCAGTGGTATCTTCAGATTTTCGATTGGGCGAAAATCCGTCAAGAAATCGGGGAGAGAGGGAGAGAGAACGTGAGGAGAGAGAGAGAGAGAGATTACAGAGGCTGCGCAGGAGAGTAAAGGAAAGGAAAGAAAAGAAAAGAAAGAAGAAGATAAGAAGAAGGGGGGGCGTGAAGACTATAAGAGTCCACCTGAAACTTCTTTGAAGCTTCAGGTGGTTTAACATATAATAATAAGAAGCTTCAGGTGGTTTAACATATAATAATAATAATAATAATAATAATAATAATAATAATAATAATATATTTAATTAATATTAATAATATATTTTATTAATAAAAATAAAATAAATTTTAATTATTTTTTTTCCTTTTTCTTTTTAAATCCGATTAATTAATTAATTAAGTTTTTTTTTTTTGGAATCATTCCACTAATCTTTTATATCTCTTTTTGGGGTTTTTACAGCATCCCCCTACTCAGCTCAGAGGATTCATCCCAACAAGTCACGCGTATAGGAAGCTCATCCATTGCAGTTAAATCTGTAGCATTTAGGTCAATATGACCGTACATTGGAGGCTCGTCCATGAATTGGGCATCGAACGTTGTGTCATCCATGTCACCGAGGGGGGGGGGGGGTGGGTTCACATCATCGAGGGCCTCATTTAACCCTTCACCCATTTCCTGCTTGTACGTGTCTTCATCTTCAAGATGAACATCGTTCATAATGTTCATGCCCTCATCCAATGCGTCGTTCACAATGGCAAACAACGATGCTGGATCCTCTGTCGGGACTTCTTCGTAACCTCTCTGCGGATACGTGTCATGAACAGGTGCTTCGTATGCCAGTGGCTTGAATGACGATTCCGGATATTCGTTAAAATCGACACTAGGCATACCACCAACCTCCGCACTCACATCGAGATGATGTGTTTGTTGGGTGTCTTCCTCGACTTCATCCAAATGCTCAACTGGCGCCTTTGGCTACCTAGCCGCGATTATACCCATTTGAGGAAAAATTTCGACACATAATTGCACCGTTAAATACGTCTCGCCTACGTAGTGTGTGTTCAACTCAATGCGCAGACCATAATCATCATATATGGGAACAACCTTGTAGAGGACTATATTATTGTACCCTTGCAAAGGGTATCTTGCGGTCACTTGCAATGCATATTGATCTGGATCAATATGCAAATATTTATAGATTTTTGTATATTTATTTAATTTATACCTATGGCCAATTCGAATTGGTCGAACTGGCAAACTACTATAATTAACACCATCTGCTCCGGTTATGATGTCCCTTCCTATATACAACAATACTGTCACTGGAGCACTGCTTGAGTTTCCTACCATTTAGATCGGCGCTCGGGAAATAAAAAAGACCTACGCAAAACAAAATTATATGTATAAGTGATATGTGTTACTTATAGTAATCAAGAATTAATTTCACTAAGTTTAGTCATCTTATAAGTCTATTATGATCATTAAACTCTCTTATAGCTTTTAAATTATTGAGTATATGGATTTTAGAGTGTCTTTATTTCGTTAAAAAAATTTTAGATCTTAAATTTGGATTTGGATGTATTTGAATAATTTTTAATTTAATTTTCCATTAGATTTTATTTAAATCCAATGCAAATTCACATTCAAATCTGAGGTCTCTCCAAAGATAAGTTAATAATATTTTTTATCATAAATACCCTTAGTGACATTCATTTATCTAGTGCAAACTCACTTCTTTTTTAATACTCACCAAAGTATATTTATTTTTCATAATTACGTAAAACAAACTTAATAATATTTATTTTTATCATAATTTTTCAAGTTGTGTTATTTTATAATTTTATTATTTTAGTCATATTATTTTGATTATTGTTTGATTCATAGGCAAAACCCAACATTTATTCAATCAAGTTTATTTATTTATTTATTTTAGATTTAAAAATATTAACTAAACATGTCGTTGGTTTTCATCGATAAAGCATACCACAAGCCTATAAGTTTTATTAATTTAATACTTTTCAAATGGTTTAATTTTGATGATTATATTATTCAAATTTCATCAAAATCTTTGTCTATATATGTCATAAAAGTTGAAGCTAAAATTTTAATAATTTTGTCTACATAATTAGAATTTTGAAAAGTTAAATGTGATTCATAAACATTTTTAAAACTTACTATGCAATTTATCTATGTTGCCCTCATTCGCCAATATGTCATTATATTTTTGACTAATAAAAATTTTATTTAGACATTTGACTTGTATTTAAAGAAAAAAAATATTTTGAATGAATTTTAAATATTGAGATCTTCACACAATGCATCATGCTTAGATTAGGCGCATCTCACAATTAACATGCTATAAACAATTGAATTTTATGAAACATTCTTACAATTAAAATTTGAGATTCTTACACTAAAATTTCGCGTTCTAAACCAAAACAACAGAAAAAAAAAAATACAAAATCTAAAATAATTACCTCTTGTTCTAAATTGCACACATTTTTTTTTATCCTAATCTTTGTCATGTGAAATGGCATCAACTTAATGAATAATGTTTTATAAATTGCCACTACATAAACATAATATATTAAAAAACAATTATTCTTAAATTTTATAGCAAAAATGAATCAAAATGATTATTCTTATACTTTGCAACAAAAATATTTATTTTGAGACATGGCAATATTGGACAGCTTTCTTTGTTTCAGAGTATGTCTTTTATGAACTAAATATGACAAACTACTTGATTTAAATGTCGAGCAAATCTTCAGCATGATAAAATAATATCACGGGTGTTTGTGTTGAAATGCATAGAGAAAAAATAATTATTGGAGATCTAGTAATACCCATGCTAAGTCGATAAATCCACACGATTATAAATCTATAGCTCTACTCAAAATCTTTCATAAGCAATGCACAGTATAAGAGTCATAGCCTTTTAACAATTGTAGGATATTCAAGTTTAGAGGTGGCAAAACAGTTCAAAACCCAACAAGTGATCTATTATCTCATCCTCTTTTGGTTTAGACTAAGTTTGGGTTTGAGAAGAGAAAACCTATTTATAATTACAAGTCATATAACTAAATTTATTGAAAAATTAAAGAGGGAAAAATGATAATCAAAAGAGGTGATAAATTATATTGATATAGGTTCTGTTTTATAAATTTTCAATCTTATTTCTTTTTTTTAAAAAAAATTTAAAGAGATGTAATATTTTTAAAATTTTTAACCACCATAAATAAAGAAATTCAACATATAATAATCCAATTAACTGAAATAATGTGGACGAAATGGTTTCAATTTTTCAGCTATTGTGTTATGTTATTATTATATGGTAATATTATTATTTTTATTTTTCTTGATTTATATTATGTTATAAGGGAGCATAAAAATCCAATGGGATTCATGTATAAGGCATGAGAAACAACATGCATTTCAACTTAATAAAATGATACCTCAATTTAGATGAAATAAATTAAGATAATAAACAACATGCATTCAGAAATAAAATTATTACTATATCAAACAAACATGATTCTATAAATATGCTGAAGAACATAGAAATACAAAAACGATTATATAATTCAAACAAATAAATTTCATGCATGTTTTTGTTTGGGCAGTATCATAAAAAAAAAAAATTCAAATACAAAAAAACCCTAACCTTAAAGAAAGGCATTTCCAAACGAAGCCTTCTGAACAGCACACTAAACTCAATTCGGATTATCAAATGAACTTTTCGATCAAATAAATTAATTTAAAATTTATGAACAAAGTAAATGATGAACCAACGAAGTCTTACCCCATCTCCTCCTCGAGTATATATAGCAGCTTCTCAACGGTTAGGCAGCCTCTCGTCGCAACAGTCACCTGCGCAACACGTCCGGCCTCTGCCTCCTTCAACAGTAACCTGCTCTGCTTTGCTCCTCTCCGTCTCTCTGCAAAGCCTCTATAGTACTCTCTGTTCGCGAAGACAATGGAAGGAGGAAGGGCTCTGTAATGGCTTAAGCAAATCTTGCTAGACGAACTAGCGAGATTTGCCACGCGTCGAACGCCAATTGGATGGGCATTAAGTATCCGAAGCAAATCTCGGTGGATGAACCAGTGAGATTTGCCATGCGTCCACGCCAGCATGCTTTATCAAAAGAAAATCTCGCTACTTAGAGTAGCGAGATTTGCTACGCGTTCACACCCGCATCGTTTCTCAAAAGCAAATCTCGCTACTCCGAGTAGCAAGATTACCTCAGAGTCATTCTTGAAAATACTTTCCAGAATAGGGTATTATTTAATATTTAAAAAAAAATTAAACTGGGAAAAAACTCCCCCCTCCTCCCTCTCTCTCTCTCTCTCTCTCTCTCCCCCCCCCCCCCCCCGCCCCCCCCAAAAAAAAAGAACACCTTCCAAAAAAAAGGAAACAATAAAAAATAAGCTTCTTCCATAGCACACATAAGAATGCATAAAGCCATTGTTCTTGTATGATTGGTTCTGTATAATGTTTCCCAAGAAAATAGGCAACTTTTATAATCATTCAACATACTCCTGAATCTTAGACGGTGGGGAATAAACACACCAATACATTTTCTAAACAATTCTTTGTAGTTTAAACTTTGAGGTAGCTGTGCAAACAATTTTTTTTCCAGGAATCAGAAAATTTATTTCCTATTTCTATATTTGGTGCTTTATACCAGCCTCTGGTAAGACTCGGGGTAAACTTGTACTTGTCATGGCCCCTGTGCCTGCACTCAGGTGTCAGCTGGCAAATGACTGGAGTGGGTATTGTGTGCTTGCTGGTATATTAGTTTGTAAGCTGAGTATAAAACAGTTGTGAGTAGTAGTATTGATACAACCTTTAATACCTAAATAAGGAGGGGCAAATTTGGCTTGAATTTGGCAGCAACCATTGACCATGACCCTCCATTTTGTTAGGGTACATTGCGGAGAGGGCGGGATATAGCAGTGAAGAGGCTGTCACAAACTTCAGAGCAAGGGCTAGAGGAGTTCAAAAATGAGGTCTCACTCACTGCGAAACTACAACATGTTAATCTAGTTAAAGTACTCGGATTTTGCACCGAAAGGGAAGAAAAAATGCTGATTTATGAGTACATGCCGAACAAGAGCTTGGATTTCTATCTCTATGGTATGCGATCTTTATTATTGCTTCATTTTCTGTAAATGGGCATATTTAGAGTGTAATTCAACATGGAAGTTTGAGCTTCAGTTCACTGGGGATGATAAATACATCCTATTGAATAGGAGGACATAGCAAGAATAACTGGACCACCTATTCAACTTGTTGAATAATTAATCAAAACAATTCACATGATATAAAGAGCAAAAAACTTTTCTTCTTCTTCTTCTTCTTCTTCTTGGCCAAGTTTGTGTCAACTTCTTTGGCAATATTATCACTGTCCTAATGACATGATGAGGCATGCTTCCTAGTTACAGCTAGAACCAAAGGGGCACAAATCTTAGGCTTTAGTCTTAATTTTGATGCTTGAATAGAACCCAAAGTAGACCCACTGTATGCTTGTAGTGACGAATTCTTCCCTTTTCTTTGGAAGATGTTAATCAGTTACTTTAGAAAGCGATGGTTATTTGTTCATAAATGTAATTAATTTCATGCAGATCCCATCAGAGCTAGACTGCTAGACTGGGAAAAACGTGTTCAAATCATTGAGGGGATTATTCAGGGGCTTTTATATCTCCAAGAGTACTCAAGGTTGACAATAATTCACAGAGATTTGAAAGCTAGCAACATTTTACTGGACAGTGAGATGAAGCCCAAGATATCAGATTTTGGTATGGCCAGAATTTTCCAGAAGGATGAACACGAAGCGAACACGGGTCGAATTGTTGGAACATAGTAAGTTAACTGCCTCCCCTTGCACATGTTTTCTTATTAATACTTCATGTTTTTGGTTTTTTTTTCCCCCTGTTATTTACTTATTCTTTTTTCCCTAAAAAGATTTTGGATTAACCCGATGCAGTGGGTATGTTCCTCCTGAGTATGTTAAAAAAGGTATCTACTCCACAAAATACGACGTTTACAGCTTCGGAGTTGTAGTTCTCTTAATCATTAGTGGCAAGAGGAATACATGCTTCCATGGCCTGTTCGAGAATTTAAACCTCCTAGAATACGTAAGTTAATTTGACAAGCTAGACTTTCAATCACCGGTCATTGTGGTCAAAATTTTTGCATGTGAACTTAGACTTTGCATAAAAACAAATTATGTTTCAGGCATACGAGCTGTGGAAAGATGGTAAAGGCATGGAGTTCATGGATCCATCATTGGATGATTCAACCTCACCATGTAAACTCATGAAATGCTTGCAAGTAGCTTTGTTGTGTGTTCAGGAGAGAGGGGAGGACAGACCATCCATGTTGGAAGTTTATTCGATGCTCAAAAATGAAACTACAGCCATCAATACTCCGAGAAGGCCAGCTTTTTCAACAAAGAGAGGTGAAGATGGGGGAGAGACATCTTCATCGCAGCAAGAAATATGTTCAAATGATGCATCGATTACTCAACTTGAACCCCGGTGAGTCGGTGACTGTATCTGTTATGTGAGAATTTTACTTGTAAAAATTTGATGCCTTGGTTTTGGCAAATGAATGAATATAGGGCACAACTATGTAGTAGAAGTGCATATAGGCAGGATCAAATTACAGTAGTAAAATTTACTATTCTTTCACACTTCCTGAATAGAAAATACAATTTACTTTAGTTATTATTATTATTATTATTATTATTATTATTATTATTATTATTTTATATTAGATTTACAGTTGGATCGATTTATTAATGTATGTAAAGAATTTACCATTGGTGTACCATGTTCTCAACTTATAATAGGAACATTTCTTTTGGCTACAATTAAAAGAAACATAGGCACCCTCATGGAAATTATAATCTTAAATGTATACTTGTGCAGGTGCAGGGCCATTTCATTTACAGAAATCTAGTTTGACTTTTTATTTTCAGTCGATATCATTTTTTTTTCTGCTTTTTTAATATTTGTTTAGGAGTTGCAACATAGACTGCCAGTAAGGGAGAGTAAATTAGTTACCATGAGGGACAATAGAATGGGTAGGGTTAGACCCAAAATAACTTGAAATGAGATAATGAGTGAGGATTTAATAGTCTTGAATTTATGGAAATAAATTATCCATGATCGCATAAATTGACGGAAATGGATGGATTCATGTAGCTGATCCCACCTAGTGGGAGTTAAGGCTTGGTTTTATCGTTGTTATTTGTAATTTTTGTTTCGGAAAACAACTATGCAAATATATAAAATTCAGAAATTTCATTTATTTTTAAATTATTATTATTATTATTATTATTATTATTATTATTATTATTATTATTATTATTATTATGTGCTTGGTGGGCCATTTCTATGTAGGGTGCCATTTTGAGAAAACTTAGTCGGTATAATTGTTATTGCGTGCCTGGTGGTTATGGGTTTTGCCGTTGAAGACATAAATAGCCTTCGAAAAATAAATATAGTGTACTATAAACTCATTATGATCCCTACCCCTTCCTCGAAGCCTTATCCTTCATGAACAATCATTTCATTATTGAGGATGTTTTTGAGATGTATTAGTTTTTTTTAGTAATGGAGTTCTCTTTATGTAAAATCAAAAAATTGTAAAATAAACATTTGAGGTGCCAAAAGTATTAACACAAGTTCCAAAGAATGTGTGCATATCATCATCACTTGTGGAACAATTTTATTTTAGATTTTAATTTTCCTAATAATTAAAATTATATATATATATATATATATATATATATTGTTTTCTAAATTGTGTAGAATTATAATTTTTTCAAAATCAAAATTTCTTTTAGCTCAACTAGTCAAGGCATAGCTTGTGGAGAGACTTCGATGCGGCATGCATTCGTTGCGTTCGTTGAGATTGAGATGCTAAATGAAAAAACGTGAGATATAGTGCTTGGAGACTAGCTTTATATTACGAAGTACCATTCAGGGAGTTGATCTCTAGCTTGGAACTCAAACTCGAAACTCAAAACTCGAACTCAAACTCATTTAAGTCTTCCCTTTCCCAATTCCTTGATTAGGAATGGCGAGAACGATAAAACTGGTCTTATACTTTTTAAGTTTCTACTATATTCCTAAAACTACATTTTATAACCATTTCCACAATTAATAATTATAAAAGAAGCAAATGCATCGGGTAAGAGTTTCTTTTCCAATTATTTTAACTTGACATTAACTATGTTGGGGAGCTTAGAAAATTTCTATGAAATTGTATAAAATAAAATATAAATTTATATTTAGTTTCATTTAAATTCTTAAAAATCTAAAATATAAAACATATACTTCCAAACACAGCATAATTAATATCATCTTATAGAAGGAAAAGTAAAAAATTATTGATGAAAAAAATAGTATGAGTCATTGAGCAACTGCCCATCCTCAAAATTTCAAGATCGGAAATTCATATTCTCAAATTTTCTTGAATATTAAAATTTCTACTTAAGCATCTTCAAATAATTTTCGACGAACAAAGACTTTCTTCTCAATCTTCAAACAAAAATCCTTGCTGCTGAAATATTTTATAATAAATAAACAATCAATCATGAAGATTAAGAACTTCAAGGTGACGCTGATGAGAATAATCTTTTTCATCTTATTTTTTACACACTGAATTGAATTGGGTTCAAGCCATTTTCTATAGACTTGGAATGATCACATAATTTTGAAAGCATATTGATTATTTACCAATAACACAAATATATTTCTATCTCTAGAAAGCACCAAATTAAATAACTTTCATATTTAATCTTTCTATTCCCACCAATAACTTCATAAAATATTTCCATTTCAAAACCTAGATCTTATGAGAATTTTAATGTGCATAATCAATATACATTCTTCTAAAAATAACATAAATTTTCATGTATTTTGATATGCCCATAATAAATCATGCTAATAAGGGCAGGTCAACGCCTATCTCATACTTTCTCCAGGTCTGACTTTTTTACGAGTGATTAGCTCCAACCTAACAAAAAGGAGGAGAGATCCACGCCAACGCCCTTTATAATCGAGTAATAGGCGCATGCACTTATGGCTGGAGAGCGATTCACGCCCCCATGCATTAAATTCGAGCCAACCAGTGGTCAACTCAAGCTCCTATAAGAAGGGATTTGGAGTACAGGCAAAGGTAAGTCATAAAACACTACTCTACTGTTGCATTTATCCTCCTTAAAAGCTTTCCTCTTACTTAGGCATCGGAGAGATCCCCCGGAGTACACCCCGGGTCCTCCAAGCCTCTCTTCTCATCCTATTTCAGGTCAACGAGAGTCAAGGTGCATTCCAACCATTTTTTTACCCCGCAATAGTTGGCGCCGTCTGTGGGAAGTTACTTTTAGGAGGCGATATTATCTTACTCTCGACTTTCAACATTCCAACAATGCCGACCTCACGCAATTCTACCTCCTTCCCTGATACAAAAGAACCATCCCAGTCCATCCAATGGACCTCGCCGACTCATCTGGTGTCAGCAGGGAGGAGTTCCTTGCTTTCCAGAAGGAAATAAAGGACATGCTCAAACAACTCTTACAATAGAAGAGTCAAAAAGGGCACGTCCTTCCCCAACCGCAAGAGAATCCCAGAGCAGACAAGCAAGCGAACGAACCAATGGAGAAAGAAGAGAAAACTCGCCTCAATAAGAAGGTGGAAGATGCAAATAGCGTGGATGTCAACCAACAAAGATCCACCGAGCTCGAGGAAAGAATAAAGAAGATAGATTACATAGAGAAGATGATGAAGAAGGGCAGAACCAAGCCCTACTATGGGGAAACATCCCTAAGGTCCACGGAGCCTCCATTCAGCAAAGAGATTATGGGGGCTCCATTACCCAGTAGATTCAAGATGCCCACCTTTGAAAGATACGAAGGTTTGTCCGACCCCATTGATCACTTGGATAATTTCAAAATGTTAATGCAGTTACAAGGAGCTCCGGACGCCATCATGTGCTGAGCATTTGCTACCACCCTTAAGGGAACCGCCAGAGACAGGTATCGAACCCTTTGACCAGGATCTGTTGGTTCCTTCCAAGAGATGGAGCAAATGTTCACTGGCCACTTCCTTAGTAGCCGGAGAGTTGCTAAAACAACAGGCCATCTAATGAGTATGGTCCAAGGGGACCGGGAAACTTTAGAGAACTTCATGCACCGGTTCAACGCTGCCACCCTAGAAATCCGCAACCTAGATATGGGGGTAGCCTTGGCCGCCTTGACAACAGCTCTCCAACCAGGAAGCT
This sequence comes from Malania oleifera, assembly GCF_029873635.1. Taxonomy (NCBI): domain Eukaryota; kingdom Viridiplantae; phylum Streptophyta; class Magnoliopsida; order Santalales; family Ximeniaceae; genus Malania; species Malania oleifera. The sequence goes on along the minus strand of NC_080422.1, from coordinate 109,515,020 downwards.
TTTTATACTCCTTAGGGAAAAAACCACCGGTGGACATGAGGGAGTTAATGATCCGAGCAGAGGAATACATAAACTTGGAGGAGATGATGGATACGAGAGGAAGTCGCCTAGAGCGGAAAAGGGGAAACAATGGCAGAGAATCTGGAGACACCTATAGATCTGCAAAAAGGCATGAAACTAGTGCGCTGCAAACAGGTAAAAAGATGCGAGGACAGCACAACAAGTTCTCTACCTACATGCCCCTGAATGTACCACGCTCAGAGTTACTGATGCAGATCAAAAAGAAGGACTACGTCTCGTGGCCTGAACCTATGCGAACGCCTCTACATAAGCGGAACAAGTCCAAGTTCTGCGCATTCCATAGGGATGACGGTCACGACACCGAAGAATGCATTCAGCTGAAGAAAGAAATCGAAGTCCTAATAAGACGGGGACATCTGTCAAAGTTTATCAAGAAAGAAAATCCACAGAGGGAACCATTCGAATAGAGAAGGCAGGGCGCAGCAGAGAAGGAAGAGCAGGTCATTGGGGAAATTGTGGTGATCTTCGGAGGATCCCCCAGTGGAGGAGATAGCGGGAGTGCACGCAAGAGATATGCTAAACAGGTGCTAACGATGGATAAGGGGGAAACCAGTAACAAACGAAGCAAGAAAGATGACGTCATAACCTTTGACAGCGGAGATGAAGAAGGAGTGCAGCAACCGCATGATGACGCACTGGTGCTCTCCCTACTCGTGGTCAACTACATGGTCAGACGCATACTGATAGACAACGGGAGCTCAGCCAACATCATGTTCTGGTCGGTCTTGGTAGGAATGAAGATCGGCAAGGAACGGCTGAAGCTAGTCTCGACCCCCTTGGTAGGATTTGGGGGAGACACTGTTCACCCCTTGGGAACAATCATGTTACCGGTGACAATAGGGACGACCCCGCAGCAGGTAACGACGTTGATAGAGTTCCTGGTGGTGGATCGACCTTCTGTGTACAATGTCATCTTGGGTCGCCCTTTCCTTAACGCAGTTCAGGCGGTAACATCAACATATCACCTCAAAGTTAAATTCCCCACACCACAAGGGATAGGATCCGCCAAAGGAGATCAGGCTGCAGCTCGGAGTTGCTATGTAATGGCCTTGAAAGGGAAGATGGAGGCGAAAGAAGCTCTAACAGTGGAAGATCTAGAAGTCAGAGGAGAGTATCTCCAGATCAGTACATTACACGAAGATATCAAACACATACCTCTGCAAGGCCACCATGAGAGAAGTATACAGATCGGGAATCACTTGCCCGACACCTTGAAAGCAGAGCTGACTGAACTCTTGGACGAATTCGCTGACTTGTTCGCATGGTCGGCCGCAGACATGCCTGGCATCGACCCTGCTGTGATAGAACATAGATTGCAGGTCAATCCCAACCACCGACCTGTGAAACAGAAAAAAAAAAAAAAAAAAAGCTTCGCGATGGAGCGGATCAAAATAATTGACGAGGAGGTGACGAAGCTGTTGCATGCCAACTTCATCCGAGAAGTAGACTACCCAGAGTGGTTGAGCAATGTGGTCCTAGTAAGGAAGCCCAACGGAAAATGGCGCACCTGCATAGACTTCACGGACTTGAATAAAGCGTGCCCAAAGGACAGCTTCCTTCTCCCTCGAATTGATCAACTAGTGGATTCGACCTCGGGGCACGAGCTCCTTAGCTTCATGGATGCTTACTCAGGGTACAACCAAATCCCTATGAGTCGAGCTGATGAGGAAAAAACTTCTTTTGTCACCGAAAGGGGTTTATATTGTTACCGGGTGATGCCCTTCGGCTTAAAAAATGCGGGGGCCACATATTAGAGATTAGTGAACAAGATTTTTAAAGAATAGCTCGGAAAGACAATGGAAGCGTACATGGACGATATGTTGGTGAAAAGCATGGAAGCAGGGCAACATTGTAAAGATTTGAGGGAAACGTTCGAGCTCCTTCGTCGGTACCACATGAGGTTGAACCCCTCGAAGTGTGTGTTTGGCGTTTCTGCTGGAAAATTCTTGGGCTTTATGGTGACTCATAGAGGTATAGAAGCAAATCCGGATAAAATACAAGCGCTGATGGAGATGGAAGCTCCAAGGACTAAAAAGGAGATCTAAGTTCTGATTGGGAGGATAGCCTCCCTCAACAGGTTTATCTCCTGCTCAGGGGACAAAGGCTTACCTTTCTTTAGAGCACTACAGAAGAAGGGAGGATTCAAATGGGGGGAGGAGCAGAATGAAGCCTTCGAGCAGCTTAAGCAATATCTCGAATCCCCTCCTCTCTTGACAAAAGCAAAGAATGGGGAAGACCTCTATCTATATATAGCTTCCACGGAAAATGCCATCAGCTCGGTCCTCGTTTGGGAAGAAGGTAGGAAGCATCAGCCTATATATTATACAAGTAAGGTGCTAAGTGGCGCCGAAAAGAACTATTGCTTGGTGAAAAAAGCCGCCTTTTCCATCATCTGTGCAGCACGGTAATTAAGACCCTATTTTCAAGCCCACAAGATTGTCGTGTTAACAAATCTGCCAATGAGACAAATTCTACAACGACCGGAGAGTTCAGGAAGGATGACTAGGTGGTCGGTAGAATTAAGTGAGTTCGACATACAGTACCAGCTGAGGCCCGAGGTAAAAGCTCAGATACTCGCTGATTTTACAGCAGAAAGGCTCCCCGATTCATCCACCAAGTCGGAGGAATGGACGCTGCATGTTGATGGGTCCTCTAATGCTGCAGGAGGAGGAGCAGGATTCATCCTTTCTGACCCAGAGGGCAATGAAACTCTCTTCGCACTAAAGCTGGAGTTCACAGTAACCAACAACGAGGCGGAGTACGAAGCTTTGTTAGCAGGCCTGCATCTGGCAGAAGCATTAGGGGTGGCACAGATCAAAATATTGAGTGATTCCCAGCTGGTGGTAGAGCAGCTTAAAGGAGAATTCGAGGCTAGGGATCCAAGAATGAAGAAGTATCTCTTCAAGGCAAGAGAATACCAAAAGGCATTCGTTCAGTTCAACATAGAACACGTACCGAGAGCAGAGAACAAAAAGGCGGACGCACTAGCGAAGCTAGCTTTGGCGACCAGTTCGGAATGGAAAGACATTATCTATCTTGAACGCATAGGGAAGCCCTCGTACGAGGAGGAGAGAATTAGCTCAGTAACGTCTAAGATCAGCAAGGACGACTGGAGAGCGCCTCTATTCGTATACCTCCAAGATGGATCCTTACCAGAAGACAATAAAGAGGCTCAAAAGGTGAGAAGGAAAGCTGCCAGATATACGTTGATGGGCCGGGAGCTCTACAGGCGATCCTTGACATTGCCCTACCTTCCCTGTTGTCACGGTCCGCCTTTTTCACACCGTTGTGAAGGGCCGTGCGGCGCTAGCTAAAGCACTCTTGCTTAACTAGCCAGCCTTTTGTTTACCAACATTCATCCACGGAACACTTTCATTAACATTCAATCAGATAGCAGCGGAAATTATAATCAATTCATGAAAGCCGTGGCAACCAAGCAGTAAATATTGAAGCAAACGTAATTCATTAACAAATCCTCCGTTGACATGTTGTACTTAGCGAGGGAGGCAAGTAGGCTAAGCACGTTGACAATTGCTAGTGAGTTTTACAATGATTGATGAACACTCACCCTCCCCTAAAGAGCTTTCTAGGCCATTCTCACTCTAGCACTAGGAAACATCAAAGTGACCGAGGAGTCATACTGCCTTATTTGGCTTACAATGAAAGAAATACTAGAAAATAACCCTACACTAGTATTTACATGATGGAAACCCATCCCAAACACACGAGATAAGCGGTCATAGGCAAGCATAATGCCCTGAACAAGCTTAGCCCGTGACATTCTCCCCCACTTATGCGGTCGACGTCCTCGTAGACTTTTGGCGGTAGGTACACTTCAAATTTGTCCACGAATAGTTGAATATCTTCCGCAGAAATCCAGCTGATTTCTTTGTCATTAAGGCATTTCCACTCCACTAGGAACTTCTGCCGCTTCTTCCTTGAGGATATGAACATTCTGTCTGCAAGGATCTCTTCAACATCATGTCTGTCAGGTGGCACTGTCTTTAACTCTACGCTGTTTGACTGACTCCTGCTCAGGTTGTTGGTGTTGGCGTTGAATGGCTTGAGGAAGTTGACATGAAACTGCGGTCTTCTCTCCTGTTCTGCCCATTTCTTCATCTGCTTAGAAGCTTTCTCCAGATAGGCTTGGGCAAAGTCTGCATTCTGTCTCCCTTCACTGGTGAAGATGTACGCCTTAGGACTCATTCGTCTGTACGGCTCGCCCACTGTGTGAGGTAACAGCGGCAGCTGGTCTGTAACAAGCTCAAAAGGGCTCTTTTTGGTTGTTGAGCGCCTTTGGGCGTTGCCACAGAACGGAGCCACATCAAGTAGTAGCGCGCCATTCTTCTGGTTGTCGTTGACAAAATGGCACAAGTACTCATCTAGTAGCTCTCTGAATCTCTTCATCTGTTCGTCTGTCTGTCGATGATAACTCGAAGAGATGTCAAGATGTGACCTGAATATCCTGAAAAACCCTGTTAAGAAGTTGTCAGTGAACATTAAATCTTGGTCACAAATAATAACTTTGGGAAAACCCCAAAGTTTCACAATAGTCACAAGGAACAATTGTGTCGTCCCCTCTGCCGAACAGTACTTTGGTGCGGCCATGAAAGTACCATACTTCTTCCGCTCCCCCTTGTCTTGTTGGCAAGTGAGACAAGTTTTGGTATAATTAACCACATCATCCCGCGTGTGCGGCCAATAATACCTTCCCAGTAGTCCTGTCATTGGAGTCATTCTCCGCGAATACCCCTTAACGAACTTCCTGCAGTAACTAGTAAGGCCAAGAAAGGAACACAACTCCTTCACTGTTGTGGGGATCTTCCGTTCTTGAATCATCCTTACTTTCTCCATACCCCTCCGGATACGACCTTGTTCAACGACTTGACCAAGGAATTTGTTGCTCCACCGAGCGAAAGAGAAATTCTCCTTCTTCATATTCAGACTGTTTCCCTTCAGCCTGTCGAACACCTTCCGTAGATGCTCTTCATGTTTCCTCTGAAACGACACCGATGCTCCCAACGGTGTTTTGGAAGGGCGAACACATCCTGCTTCCACTTCATCAAGCTGTTTCCCCAACTCTACTATCTCTCGAGGCGCAATCCAACATGGCCTTTTAGCAGGTGGTTTCACTCCTGATAACAACTTGATCTCTTGCTCCACAGTCCGTCGTGAAGGCAAATTGTGAGGCAGCTTATCCGGCAACACCTCCTTATCCTCATCCAACACCGCTTGGATGGTCGTAGGCTCTAGCTCTTGGCCTACTTCTTTGTCTACCACCACCGTGGCTAGACGTGTCTGCTCACCCTGACCCAATCCTTCATTGAGTTGAATGGCTGAAAGGGACTTCCCTTCGTCTCCTTTCGTTGCAACGACTTGCACCATGCACGAGTGATCTCCCATCAGACACAGGGAACCAGCCGAAGGCATCAGCACTGCCCTCGTCCCCATTAGGAACTCCGTTCCTAGAATGACTGGATAGTCATCCAATGGCACCGCTGTGAAATTCGCATGACCTTCCCACTGTCCAAGCTTTATAGCCACTTGCTTGGCTACTCCCAGAGTAGGCTGGGCTACAGAGTTAACTGCTTTCACGCGTCCTGTATCCTTCTCTAAGGATAAGTTGAGTCTTCCTGCTTCCAACTGCGAAACAAAATTATGAGTAGCTCCCGTATCCACCATAGCGCGAGTACTCTTCCCATTTATCCTCAAGTCCACAAACATTAACCCTTTTGCTCGTGTAACTTTCGGTATTTTGGCCTGCTTTTCCAATGCGTTCACTAACCGCACTGAACCCACCCTCGGGGCTTCATCCTCTTCCCCATCGTCTTCCACTGCCTGTTCTACAATGGAAGCCTGTAAGGCATTAAGTGATGCTTTGTGAGGGCACTCAAAAACTCTATGAGGACCTCGACACAAGAAACACTCAATTTTACTCTTCCCCTTTCCATTGGGTGTGTTGAACCCTCGAGACTACGAAGCTTCCTGTGAGGTTGATGAACTAGGGTCGGCTCCCCCACTCTTGGGTTTGCCATTCTTGAAAGACTTTCCACCGTTTCCCTCTCCGCCAAACCGTTTGGACGAAGTGGTCTCATCACCAGTGTAGTCTGTCAAGCGTTCTGCAGCCGCTTGTGCAGTTGACAAGTCTTGAACCCTTTGTCTATGAAGTTCAGTTCTTGCCCACGGTTTCATCCCCTCTAGAAAATAGAACAACTTGTCCTTCTCCGACATATCCCGAATATCCAACATTAAAGCAGAAAATTTTTTCACATAGTCACTGATTGAACCCGTATGCTTGAGATCTCTCAGTTTTCTCCTTGCATTATACTCAACGTTCTCAGGAAAGAATTGGGCCTTGAGCTCTCTCCTCAAGTCTGCCCAACTATCAATCACACAGCTTTCATTTTCAATTTCTCTGTACTTGGTACGCCACCACAGTTTTGCATCACCAACCAAGTACATGGTCGCAGTATCCACCTTTGCCTGTTCTGAGGCCATCCTCACAACGCGAAAGTACTGCTCCACATCAAACAAGAAGTTCTCTAACTCCTTGGCATCTCGGGCACCCCCATACGTCCTGGGTTCTGGCACCTTGGTCTTGCTAACTCCCGGAGTGTTGGAGTTCCCCATAGCAAGAACCATCACATTTACCTTTGCATCCAGATCTGCCATCCGGGCTTGCAAAGTTTCCACCGTGTGGCGAAAGTCCTCTGACATGTCGCCTATCAAACCTGCTTGATGTTTTTGTGATCCCCTCACTTCATCAACAAGTTCTCTCACCTGGGCCACCTCCGCGGCCATAGTGTTGGTTGACTCTTCAACCTGTGCTTCCAGCACGCTGATCCTCTCAGCATTGTTTGGTGCCATGGTCACTTACCAAAGCTTTCCAAACCCAACAACGAAGGCAATCGAATTCACGTAGCAACTCAACCTTGGGCTCTCACCAAGTGTCACCGACTTGGCTCTGATACCAAATGTCACGGTCCGCCTTTTTCACACCGTTGTGAAGGGCCGTGCGGCGCTAGCTAAAGCACTCTTGCTTAACTAGCCAGCCTTTTGTTTACCAACATTCATCCACGGAACACTTTCATTAACATTCAATCAGATAGCAGCGGAAATTATAATCAATTCATGAAAGCCGTGGCAACCAAGCAGTAAATATTGAAGCAAACGTAATTCATTAACAAATCCTCCGTTGACATGTTGTACTTAGCGAGGGAGGCAAGTAGGCTAAGCACGTTGACAATTGCTAGTGAGTTTTACAATGATTGATGAACACTCACCCTCCCCTAAAGAGCTTTCTAGGCCATTCTCACTCTAGCACTAGGAAACATCAAAGTGACCGAGGAGTCATACTGCCTTATTTGGCTTACAATGAAAGAAATACTAGAAAATAACCCTACACTAGTATTTACATGATGGAAACCCATCCCAAACACACGAGATAAGCGGTCATAGGCAAGCATAATGCCCTGAACAAGCTTAGCCCGTGACACCTGTCTAGGCAACGAGGAAGGGGAATACATACTCCGGGAAATCCACGAAGTTGTATGCGGAAACCACCTTGCCAGTAGGGGCCCTACCTCACAAGGCTATGCAACAAGGATTTTACGGGCCCACAATGAAGAAGGATGTTGTCGAGCTCGTCAAAAGGTGCGACAGATGTCAAAGGTGCGTAGTGATACCACACGCACCCTCTAGTCTGCTCTCCCCTCTAACCAGCCCCTGCCCTTTTGCGCAGTGGGGGATAGACATCCTCGGACCTCTTCCACAGACGACTAGTTAGAAAAAATTCTTGTTGGTAGCGATAGATTATTTCACTAAGTGGGTAGAGACCGAACCTCTAGCCACCATAACTGAGCGGAACATTACACGTTTCGTATGGACTTCAGTAGTTTGCCGTTATGGCATCCCCTGGGCGATAGTTACCGACCATAGAAAATAGTTCGACAACGATCGCTTCAGAAAGTTCTGTTCGGACCTATCTATTAAGCTCCTCTTCGCATCAGTGGCACACCCCCAGAGCAATGGACAAGTAGAGCACATGAATCAAACGATTCTGCATGGACTGAGGACGCAACTTGAATCACTGCAAGGTAGATGGACAGAGGAACTCCCTTCCCTTATATGGGCATATCACACAACCAAGAGAGCAGCAACAGGGGAAACCCCTTTCATGCTCGTCTTTGGTGCAGAAGCAGTCATCCCAGTAGAGGTGGGGATACCCTCTTGGCGAAGGCAATACTTTAACGAGCAGACCAATAGCGAGGAGCTCAGATCAGAAATAGACCTACTGGAAGAGATACAGGATCAGGCGAGTTTAAAAGTTGCCGCGTACCAGCAGAGGGTAGCAAACTACTACAACAACCGCGTGAAAGTACGGAATTTCCAGCTAGGAGACTTAGTCCTGAGGAAGAGGCGAAACAACCCATCCGAGCCAGGGTCGCACAAGTTAAAACCTAACTGGGAGGGCCCATACAAGGTCACAACAGAGATAAAACCTGGGACCTACAAGTTGCAAGAGGTAGGGGGAAAGAAATCAAGAACACGTGGAATTCTGAAATGTTAAAGAAATACTATTCTTAAGAACCGCTTTTTGCAGCGCTGTAATAAAAAGTGCCTTTTACAAAAAGTTGCACTACATCAATAAACGTCAAAAAATTCAAAATACATGTTTGGTTCCTACATACTAGTTTGCTTTACTCCCCTCTCCAACTTCCACCTCCTCCCCTTCTTCATCCTCCTCTAGGTCCTCCGCAGACTCGGGGCTCTCATTGCCATAACCATGAGAGCTTACACCGTCAAGAGGAATCTCAGGATGTTTAGTCCTTACTTGATCTCGACACCTTCTGAATCCAATTCGATAAGCTTTGGAGGTGTCGATAACGAATTGGTTGGATTTTTTGTACTCCTTCACTGCAGTTCGAGAGGCAGAAGCAGCAGCAGCAGCCTCTCTGGAAGGAAGTTCCTCCCTACGAAGGCGATCGACCTATGCCTGCAGAGCCCGCTGGCGGGCCTCAGCCTCGTACAGTTCGTTCTGAGCAAGGACGTATTTTTCCCGGGCATCGAGGGTCTGGCGATACATTTCCGCGACCTTCTCCTCCTGGGCTAGAGCTATCGTCGCCAGCTGCAGAAAATACCAAGTAGGGAACAGTTAGCAAGGCTATGCATAAGTCCAAAAGTATAAAGCCCACTTAAATAGACACTTGGTACGAAGTATGGCGGATTTTCGCCGAGAGGGCGTCAGGAAGGGTACACTGGGCCTGCACAAAATCCTCAGCATGCACAGCCCAACGGAGAGCAGAGGCAGAACGGGTCGGCTCGTGGAAGATAGCTTCAAGTTGAGCCTGCGAGTTCGTAGGAGGAGCAGCATGGACCTCATCAGTAAGGGCGCCGGAATCCCCTACTGCGGGTGCATCCCTGTGAGAGGATTCTCCTTCGACCTCCCTTCTCTTCTTCCTGCTCCTACTCACCCTTTGCTTTCTAGCCTCTCCCATGAGAGATTCATACCTGGTGAAGTCCATATCTGCAAAGACAAAAGAGACAGGGAGTAAGAACACCAACAGTAAAAACGACAACCAAATATACACATATACATAATCAAGGGGGAGAATGACTTGATGAAACGGGGCTGATCCCCCACTACACGAGGACACGCTCCTAGAGCAGCTCCTCGTGAGGGATAGTCCCCTGTTCACCGAGGATACGAAGTTCTTTAAGGATGGCCTGCTCTTCGGGGGAGAGTCTGGGGAGAAGATGGCGCACCCGAACTACAAAGGAAAAAGGGGTAAAAGGAGAAAAGAGGAGTTAGACGGATCACCTACTTGTAAGCCCTGTAAAAGAGGGTGGAAAAAGATAACCATGTTACCATCAAGAGGAGAAGACCAGACAAAGGAGCCTGTGTAGTCCAGCTCTCCCGAGGCAAAGAAGTAACGGGTCTTCCAGTTATGGATGGAAGAACTGCCTGGTGAGAAGAGTTTATAACCTGGTAGAGAGTTGAAATAATATAGCTCCTTCTCCGCAGAATGAGATCGCATTTGGAAACAACTTCTGAAGAGGGGGACGGTAGGCTGATGGCCTAAGCGGAGCAGAAGCACGGCAAAACAGGTGAGCGAAAGATAAGAGTTCGGAACAAGTTGAGATGGTGCTATGCGATAAAAACGTAATACGTTAGAAACAAAGGAGGGAAAAGGGAGCTTAAGACCCAAATCTAGATAATCGGTATAGAGGCAGAGCTCCTCGGATTTATGGTCAAGAGCTGATTCGGAAGCAGTTGGTAACCTAACAGTGACATTCGATGGTATGGCAAAAAAATAACAAACATTCTGCAGGTCGGAAGAGGTGAGCTCACAACGAGCGCTCCGAACTGTTGTAGGAACCCTTAATGGCTGTGAAGAGGTCTCCATAGGAAAAACCAAGCCTGAAGGAAGCACAACTTAAACCTAAGGATCAAGCGAGCAAGCAACAGCAAAGATCAAGAAGAAAGGATGCCAAGACAGATCAAGACAGTAAAATTTCACACAAACAACTAGGAAATCTTACAAGACAAGATCAAACATACAAAACTAGCGCAAGAACAACGAAGAACATGAAGAACAACAAGACAAAAATGCTATAGAGAGGGAAAGCATACCTAGCACCAAATAAGGGACTTGTGGAATGGAGAAGAGTAGAGAAGGAAGCAGTTCTCTTGGAATGAAGACGAGTATGGAATGAAGGAGTCCATTGGCCTCTATATAGAGAGGAGGGCACGAATCCCTGTGGCGGGAATCTCGAGAATGTTCATTTACGAGAAGGATTGCGTCTCGAGGGAGGCAAAGGACACAGAAAGTCTCTGACAAGTGCACAGACGCGGCTTCCTGAGGACAAACGCCACCTCAAAAACACCAAGTTGCCTCGGACACAACGTTGGACGGATGACCATAAATAATGCTTTCCCCCAACCCACTTTCCAAGGTAGAACGCATTTAAAACCTGCTTTTATGTATCTCTCGCAGGACAGAAGCGTGCAACGATTCCTCGAGAAAGTGAGATAGACGCGAAGGATGACTCAACAGATGAGCACGACTCATCAGGCGGACGGCCCAAATGGACGAGCACGACTCGTGAGGCCAGAGCAACTTAACAGATGAGCACGACTCATCAGGCGGACGACCCAAAATGACGAGCACGACTCGTGAGGCCAGATCAACCCAACAGATGAGCACGACTCATCAGGAGGATGGCCCAAACTGACGAGCACGACTCGTGAGACCAGAACAACCCAACAGATGAGCACGACTCATCAGGCGAATCGCCCAAACTGACAAGCACGACTCGTGAGGCCAAGACAACCCAACAGATGAGCATGACTCATCAGGTGAATGGCCCAAACTGACGAGCAGGACTCGTGAAAATAGAACAACTCAACAGATGAGCACGACTCATCAGGCGGAAAGCCCAAGTAACGAGCATTACTTGTAATGCCACACAGCCGAGTGGGTTGGATAGCTCAACCAATTTCCCTCCATAGGACACAGGTCGGACTAATTCCCCCAAAGAGTCAAACAGTTCGACCTGAGTATTCAAAAAGCTCAGAAGAAACAGCTCGGCACGAGTCATTCTTTAATTAGGTCGGCACGAGTCTCTCTTCAAAGAGCTCTGCACGAAGAGCTCGGCACAAACAGCTCGGCACGAGTCTCTTTTCAAAGAGCATGGCACGAAGAGCTCGGCACAAACAGCTCGGCACAAACAGCTCGGCACGAGCTTTCTTTGAAGAGTTTAGAGGAAAGAGCTCGACACGAACAGCTCGTTATGAGTCTCTCTTCAAAGAGCTCGGCACGAAGAGCTCGGCACGAGCCTTCCTCGAAGAGTTTGGGGGAAAGAGCTCGACACAAACGGCTCGGCACGAGTCCTTCTTCAAACAGTTCGGCACGAGCCTTCTGCGAAGAGTTTAGAGGAAGAGCTCGACATGAACAGCTCGGCACGAGTCTCTCTTCAAAGAGCTCGGCACGAAGAGCTCGGCACAAACAGCTCTGCACGAGCCTTCCTCGAAGAGTTTAGGGGAAAGAGCTCGACACAAACGGCTTGGCACGAGTCCTTCTTCAAACAGTTCGGCACGAGCCTTCTTCGAAGAGTTTAGAAGAAACAGCTCGGCACAAACAGCTCGGCATAAACGGTTCGGCACGAGTCTTTCACCAAACAGCTCGGACAAAAATTGCTCGGGCAAAACAGCTCGGCACAAACGGTTCGGCACGAGTCTTTCACCAAAGAGCTCGGCCAAAACAGCTCGGCACAAAAACAGCTCAGACAAACAGCTTGGACAAAACAACTTCGACAAAAATAGCTCGGACAAAAAAGCTCAGACAAAAAGCTCGGCACAAACAGCTCAAACAAACAGTTCGGCACAAACAGCTCAGGCAAAACAGCTTGGCACAAACGGTTCGGCACGAAGCTGCTCAACTATTCTGCAAAAAAAAAAAAAAAAAAAAAGTGAAGAAAAGAGAAACAAACACGATGGAGTGTTAAAATCTCTAAAGGGAAAGACGCGAACACAAACAATCATTCAAAATTCTATCCAGAATTTTGAAACTGAGGGGGGGACAATTGATATGCCTATAATAAATCATGCTAATAAGGACAGGTTAACGCCTATCTCATACTTTCTCCAGGTCTAACTTTCTGATGAGTGATTAGCTCCAACCTAACAAAGAGGAGGAGAGATCCACGCCAACGCCCTTTATAACCGAGTAATAGGTGCACGCACTTATGGCTGGAGAGCGATTCACGCCCCCACGCAATAAATCCGAGTCAACCAGTGGTCAACTCAAGCTCCTATAAGAAGGGATTTGGAGTACAGGCAAAGGTAAGTCATAAAACACTACTCTACTGTTGCATTTATCCTCCTTAAAAGCTTTCCTCTTACTTAGGCATCGGAGAGATCCCCCGGAGTACACCCCGGGTCCTCCAAGCCTCTCTTCTCATCCTATTTCAGGTCAACGAGAGTCAAGGTGCATTCCAACCATTTTTTTACCCCGCAACATATTTATAAGCTTAAACTTCGTATCAACTACTGTTGAACATCTTCCTTCCATCACATTGTTATACAAATCATATAATCTTATTGGTACAATCATTTCAACTTCAAATTAAATATTAGACAAAAGATACTAATCTCTCCCGAGCTTTAGTGAAAATATAATAATCTATCCTAAGATTTCAAAAATTATAAAGGTTTATCCAAACATTATGTGCATGACACCTCAATAGTTTTTTTTTTTTTTTTTGAATAAAATTATTTTTATATATCAAAGGAAGATTATGATTAATAAATTTTTATTATATATGAGCGTGGTGGAGAAATTCATTTCTCTTTATTTTATTTAGGTCCCATATAGAACTTGAAGAATATTAGAGAAAGGAAAGAAAAAAAGTGAAGAAATTAATTTTTTTTATTTTGGTCTAAAATATTCGAGATGAATGTATAGGCTTCCTCCAATTGTAAGAACGTGCCAGAGACCTAATGATTTGCTAGAGACGTATTCAAATCATTTACGTAACATCCCTTGACAAGTTTATTGTTTTGACTTCACCGCGTATTAAAGTATGCAACGTACCAAACTTCACTACGTCAAGGCAAGATTTTTCCGACGTAATTGTGGTGTTATTCAGACGTACGTGGAGGCTTCGCTGAATGTCCATAACCAGATATGTTTTGACAGGAGATGAACAAAGAGGCAACACTTTCTATTAGGCCAGACCCAACATATGGAGACGAAAACCATTACCCTTCTTCTCCTGCTCTCCCTCCCATTTAAACTGCGCCCTTCAAACGCACAAACATGGATCAAAGCCGGTTACTGGGACTCCAGCAGTAATTTTCCTGTCTCCGACCTCAATTCTGCTCTCTTCAGCCACCTTCTATGCAGTTTTGCTCATCTCAACTCTTCCAACTATCACCTCTCCATCCGCTCATCTGATGAACAGCAGTTCTCCACCTTTGCCAATGTCGTGAAGCGTAAAAATCCGTCTGTCACCCCTCTTTTGTCCATCAGGGCAGGAACTGTGGACACTGCAGTCTTTTCTTCAATGATTAGCCAACCCCTTCACAGAAAATCCTTCATTGAGTCTTCAATAAGAACGGCGAGACTTTACAGCTTTCATGGCCTAGACCTCAGAGGGGTGTTGCCGCCCACAGCTGCCAACATGACTAACTTAGGATTCCTCTTCTATGAGTGGCAAGACGCTGTGGATTCTGAGTCGAGGAAATCTGGCAAGACAAAACTAATCCTGACAATGGCTGTTCATTACTTGCCTACTGTCAACTCTTTTAGTTATCCGATCGAATCGATTCAGAAGAACTTGGATTGGATACATATTGTAGCATATGATTATTATTTGCCTTTAAGAGATAATTTCACAGGTGCCCATGCTGCTCTGTATGATCCGTCTAGTCAGGTTAACACCGATTTTGGTGTAAAGGAATGGATAAGTAGGGGATTATCACCAAACAAGCTGGTTTTGGGTTTGCCATTCCATGGCTATGCATGGAGACTTGCGAACCCCAAAGACAATGATCTTGGTGCACCTGCATCAGGTCCAGGTATTACACAAGATGGATCCGTTGCCTATGCATTAATCAAATGGTACGTTCGAACATATCAAGCTCGTCCAGTATACAACTCTACATATGTAGAAAATTTTTGCAAGATTGGATCAATTTGGCTTGGTTATGATGATGTGGAGGCCATAAGAGCTAAGGTTTCTTATGCAAAGCAGAAAGGTTTGCTTGGTTACAATGTGTTTCAAGTCCCCAATGACGACAATTGGGTGCTTTCTCGGGCTGCTGGTAGGTAATAATTCTATCTGTGATCAGTATTTCCTTTTTTAATTTTCTCCCTTTCATAATGTAAATAAGTGATCAGGCAGGCATATTTTACTTAATGGGTCTTTCTATTCATATGCTATAGTTAAGTGTGTAAAGCCTTCTCTGTCCATAATGCTGCCTTTTTCACTATCAGATTGGATTTTTAGGCTGTTGAGAGTAGTTTTGCGGAGATTGAAGGCAATTGAGGATGAAGACATTTTTGGTCTCAAGAAATTTATCATTATCGCACCTTTAGCTCATTGAAATTAACTTTTAAACTCTCAAAGCACCCTCATACTGTTGATTTCTTAACAAAACTGAAGCAACTAATTTTGGCAAAATCTGAGTTTGCCTCTTAACTTTATCAAACCCTCATAGTTATGACGACGCCTTTTTTTTTTTTTTTTTCTATTGGAATGATGATTCTTCTCTTCATGGAACTTAGCTGACTTTTCATGAAATATATTGCATTATATGCGAACGGTGGGAGGTTGTCACATAGAGTGACTAAAAACAGAAGAGATTGGAGTTTAATTACCACATCGATTGATACATTGGTAAACCAACTGGCGTATAATATGACTATTTTACTTGAGAAATTCTTGATATGAGTCTGTAGAACCTATATTTCTCGCTAATGATCATGAACTACGGTTACAGCTCAAGTTGATGGTAAACATCCTCAAAACAGGCACCGATTGTTGGTGATTATTGTGCTCTCAGTTGCTATGGGTATTCTGCTTCCTTGCCTCACGGTGTTTTACCTACGACGGAGACTGCTCAAATCCAAAGGTGCTTTTCTAAAAGTTCTGTATTTTGTCGTCTATTTCATGAAAAATGAGTAGAATTCCTAATTTATATGTAATGCAGACACTAGCATTTCTCCTTGTGCTCTTTCCCTCTGTCTTTACAGGAATGATGGCTACAGATGAGGTATGGTTGGGACCTTTGGAAAATCCTGATAGCAATGATGATCCTCATCTTCAAGCTTTTAGCTTTGCTATCATTGAAGCTGCAACAAATAACTTTTCAGTTGACAATAAGCTTGGGGAGGGTGGATATGGACCTGTTTACAAGGTAATATTTGGTTTTCAGACCATATTATTTGTTTGTCTTTTTTTTTTTTTTTTTTTGGGAGTGTGAATTTCAGATGTATTCTGGAATAAGTCAATTAATTGCAGTAACTCAGTTAAGGACATTGGAGAAATCTCTATGAAGTACCTGGGTATGTAGAAGCTATGGCAGTAACTAAGTAACATAAATTGGAGTAATCTCTATAAGATGATGAGAATTTATATGATCTTGATTCTATTAGTCTATGTACTTGATTCAAAATGATACACCTTTGAGTTTTTTGACAACTTCTGTCATTAAGGGACCTTAGCCGTGAACTTATTGATACTTGTAAATTTTCTGGCTCTTTTGTAAGCACCTATTAAATTTTAAGTAATGGATGCGGTCAACTGCATACAATTTTTACTATATGTATGAACCTTTGATTTTATTTTATTTGTGCTAGTTTGCTGTTACTAAATCTACATGTACCAAACTACATTGTATTTTGATGTTTTCTCTAAGGCTGTAAGGTAACTACATGTGTAAAATAATTTTTGTTCTTTGAGAAATTGGCTGAATTCCTCTTCACAAAGACCAATTTTTCATGTCTCCAACTATTACTTTGATTAATTATTTCACTAGAAGCTTCATTTTCAGTTTCTATATGCATCGTTTTCTGTAAGATAGTTTGGTGGTTTACTATTCCACAAATCCTGGATGTTGGGAATTAAAAACAAATTCCCGAAACCTGTGAGAAACAAAATAAAGAAAGAATACACGCCAAAGAAAAATCAATCACACGCATAAGATAGTATTTACGTGGTTTGGCAATTTTGCCTACATCCATGGAGACTTGGAGTTGCATGGATTTCACTATTATCCAGAAAAAAATACGGAGAGTGCGGCGGTACAATGCTCTCCCTCTCGCTCTCTCGCGAAGTGCGACCACTTAACCCTAATCACTAGAGTAGGGTAGAAATCTCTCATTAAAGAAAGGTCGGGTCATCACCCAGATTTAACGTAACTAGGCTCCACAAAAGCCCAACACTGGAGTAGATTAGAATTTTGAGCATGCAAACGTCAATAGGTTTACAACAAATTGATTGTTAGCAGAGTATAGATGCGATAATAATGAAAGTATTGGTACATCATCTACTAGGGAAAGGTGGGGGAGGGGGGGAATATCACTAAAGTCTATGAAGTATTTTGCAGCAAATACAAACAATGGGTTTCTCTTTCTTTTCCAGGGAAAATTACACGAGGGGTGTGAAATAGCGGTGAAGAGGCTGTCAAAAACTTCAGCACAAGGGCTGGAGGAGTTCAAAAATGAGGTTATGCTGACTGCGAAACTACAGCATGTCAATCTAGTTAGAGTTCTGGGCTTTTGCATTGAAAGGGAAGAAAAGATGCTGATCTATGAGTATATGCCAAACAAAAGCTTGGATTTCTACCTTTATGGTATGCAATCTCTAATGCTTTCAATTTTAGTTATCTGAGCAAATTATAACAATATGACCTTGGATTTCTAATGCATGAGATATGGAAATGGAGCCTTGGATTTTGAATCCTGGGTTCACACAAAACTCAATATTATTTCAAATTGTGTTTTGTCAAATCCTTCACAATTCCAAATGCAAGGCTTCAGCTCCATTCCTAAATGCAGCATGGGGTCATTCAACATTTTTGAGCTTCTGAGCTGTTTTACTGGTTGCTGGGTGGCAAGTTATATTTCTTGGGAGTGAGTTTTGAACAGCCCTGTTTTAAATGCTGGCACAGAAAGTGGTGCTTTCTTGAAATGACTCCTTAGACTAAAAGAATATAACAAGGATTGCTGGAAAGTTATTTCTTATTTTTTGCAGTATCTTTTGGTAACTAATCAAATCCTTCTCACCATAGTGCAAGAGGCTCTATTGTCATTACCAAAAAAATTGTAATTTCATGTTCTATGTCCTTCGGCAAAATGATGAATGATGACACTGCCCTTCACAACACACTGTAGCATGTTCTCAAAGAAGCACATAAATAAGCTGCTAACACTGCCACCTCCCCAAAAAAGAGAAAAATAGAATAAAAGCGCCTAAATAAGTTCCATAAAAGGTCTGTGTTGCTGCCAAAAATCGTCTTGCCACTTGATATGCTCCAAGGCCTGCAAGAGGTCTCTCCCAGACTTCATCACTCAATTCGGTAAGAGATTTTTGGGGAGAGAGGAGTGATTGAGGAAGAGAATGAGACATGCGCAGGCTGCATGGCAGGCATCGGCTAGCTGACCCACAACTGCTGCTCATTTCCTCAGGCTTTTTGTTATGGAGGATTAACACCTCTGCCATGTGCAAGTGTCATGGGCAGAACACTTAACTTTGTGTTAAGGGCCGTGCAGCAGTAGTTGTAAACACAAACTTAACTAATCAGATGAAAGTAAACCCTGGATTCACCTCATGAACAAGTTCACAAGCATCAAATACAAATTACATAAAAGTAGTAAGCAAGCATTAAAGTAAACCTGAGTCGAGTGTTCATACCATCATTCCTCTGTATGAAAACAGTTTTCAATTCTTCTAGAGTTATCATAACCCAAAGAGCATGACAAAGAAATTCATCAGTCCTATACTATATGTAGCGCAAGTAGTTTTCGGTTCATCATCTTCTGCTGTCCTCACCTAATTGTAGTCTAACGACAGTTAAGTTTAGTGAAATACTTGGCATGACTTAACTAATGTCAATTGAATGGGGTATTTGTTGTGCAGAGTCACTTTGTTGAGCACACAGTAATCCACACACATTATGCTCTCATTATCCCTCTGGATCACTACAAGTAACTCATCAAGTTGTTTCCGTAGTTCTCCAACTCTGAAGGCATCACTTGGTATGGCTCTTTTTTTTTTTTTAATAGAATTTTTGTCTAGGCAGTTGGTGTGGCTCTTTAGCAGGGAGCTTCACCTTCTATACTTTTGATAACTCTAGAATCACCATTTAATATGGTCCTCCAACAGGGGCTTCACCTTTGGTAACAATTTGATATTATGTTTTGAACCTCATAGAGGCAGGTTATGTGGTAGCTTATCGGACATCACAACGTGGTACTCTTTTAACACATCTTAGATAGCAGTAGGCACTAGTGTTAAACAAATTAGCTGCCAGCTGTGTTTTTCAGTTAGATTTACAGCTTTCATTGTAACTTAATTTCAGTTTGTTATTTTTTAGTTTGTTAGTTTTTCAGACTTGTATATATATTTCAGTTGCTGTAATTTTTTGTAAATCAGAAATAAGATTCAGAATTTTTTCCTCTCTCGCTCAGCTGTTTCTTCACATTCAGAGTCTCTTCTCCTCGTTCAGATATTTCTTCACATGGTATCAGAGCATTAGAGAAATTCTTCTCTCATGGCTTCCTCTGCAACTCCTTCGGATACTTCTTGTTCTCCTGTCAACTCTAATGTTGATCCGAGCTCAAACCCTTATTACTTCCAAAGCAGTGATGGTCCAAACCTGCATCTAGTAAATAAGGTTCTTACTCGAGACAATTTTCAGACATGGAGCATGTGTGTAACAATGGCACTGAGCGCCAAAAACAAGCGGGGATTCATTGATGGAACTCTGGAAGTTCCTCTCTCTTCTGATGTGAATTATGCCACCTGGAAACGAGGTAACGACACTGTGAAATCATGGATTCTTAATTCACTGTCTGACGATGTCTATTCCAGTGTGATGTTCATCAAATCAGCAAGGGATATATGGATTGAACTTGAAGATCGATTCTCCTTGACTAATGGACCAAGGATCTTTCAGCTACAGCAATCCATTTCTAATTTGACACAAGGTCAGATGAATATTATTGATTACTTCACACAATTAAAGTCTTTGTGGGAAGAACTGATGAGTTACAGGCCAATTCCTGAAACATCTCCTGCTTCTTTGAAAATCTTGGTTGATTATCAGAATCAAGATTATGTAATGAAATTCTTGATGGGCCTGAATGAGTCATATGGTCATATTAAAAGTCAAATTCTTCTAAGCAATCCCTTACCTCCTATAAACAAGGTGTTTGCATTGCTTGTGCAAGAAGAGAGGCAAAGGGAGATTAGTTCAGTGATTGTTACTGAACCAATTGCTATGCTAGGAAGAGCTACAGGAAATCAAAGGAATAAACAGAGTTATGGCAAGAAAGACAGACCTGTGTGTTCTCACTGTGGACTTCTAGGACACATGGCTGAAAAATGTTACAAATTACATGGGTATCCTCCAAGCTATAAGTCAAGGTACAAGCACAATGCTTCTTTAGCAAATCAAGTAATCTTGACAACCAACACTGAGCAATCCAGTGAAGTGCAGCAACTTCCATTCACTCAAGAACAACTTAGGCAGATCATGGCAATTATGCATCCTTCACCTGAAATACAGCCACAGCCTTCAGTTGCTCAAGTTACTGGACCTTTTACTCACAGTACAAGATCTTTTTCTGAAGATCATCTCTTCTCTACAATGACAGGTATTCCTTCTTGTTCATCTGTTGTTTGCACTCAAGGCAGAAAGAAAATTAGTCTCACATGGATTATTGACACCGGAGCCACTGATCATATGGTAAATTCTGTCCATTCTCTCACTACCATAACAACTTCCATCAACACATCTATGAAATTGCCTACTGGTGCTCTTGTTCCTGTTACACACATTGGAACAATTCGTTTAACATCTAATTTGCTACTCACCGATGTTCTTGTTGTTCCTTCTTTTGCTTATAATCTAATCTCAGCTAGTAAACTTCTTAAATCCATTTCTTGTTGTATCATTTTTCATGGAAAATATTGCTTCATACAGGACCTACAGAAATGGAGGATGATTGGATTGGGTGAAGAGAAGGCAGGTCTCTATCATCTCCTCAATAAACATTCAGCTATGTCGGTTTCCAATACAGCTTTCAATAATAATAGCTTACTCACTGAACCTGTTTCATTTCCTGCCAAAACTTTTGATTTTGATGTCTGGCATTATAGATTAGGACATCCATCCAAGCCTAGACTAGATTTGCTGCATAAATCTGTCCCTGAAATAAAAGAATCAAATTCTAGCCATTGTAATATCTGTCCTCTTGCTAAACAGCAGAGGTTGTCATTTTCCAACAGCAATAATAAGTGTTCAGTAGCTTTTCAACTTGTGCATTGTGATATTTGGGGACCTTTCTCTACTAAATCAATTGATGGTGCAAGGTATTTTCTGACCATTGTTGATGATCATACCCGATGCACTTGGTTATACTTAATGCAATCTAAGACACAAGCCAGTTTTTACTTGCAGTCTTTTGTTACTTTTGTTGAAAATCAGTTTCATACTACTGTACAATCCATACGTACTGATAATGGTGCAGAGTTTCACATGCCTAATTTTTTTATTTCCAAAGGCATTGTTCATCAAAAATCTTGTGTTTATACACCACAGCAAAATGGTGTTGTTGAACGAAAGCATCAACACATTCTTGCCGTTGCTAGATCTCTTCGATTTCAATCCAATTTACCTCTTCATTTCTGGGGTGAGTGTGTTTTGACTGCAGTTTACCTCATTAACAGATTACCTACTCCAATTCTCAATAACAAATCTCCTTTTGAGATGTTGTTTCATAAAATTCCTTGTTATTCTCATCTTAAAGTTTTCGGTTGTCTTTGTTTTGCATCTACTATTTCACATGGTAGGACCAAATTTGATCCTAGAGCAAAGTCTTGCATATTTGTTGGTTATCCTCATTCTGTGAAAGGCTATAAATTGTTTGATCCACACACTCAAAAAATATTCATATCTCGAGATGTTGTGTTTCATGAGCATATTTTTCCTTTTCAGAATTTTTCACATAATCATTCCTCTGATATTCCTCATCCCATTCTATCAACCTCTATGTCTTTTCCATATTCTTCTACTTCCATTGTCAGTCCAAATTCATTCACATCTGCTCCATCTTCTCACAATCCAAATATTACATCAGATCCAATTGAAGCTTCTATTGATTCTCCAACTGATTTCAATGTTTCTATTCCTTCTGTTCCTTTGAGAAAATCTTCCAGACAAATTCGATCTCCTTCCTATCTCCAGGATTATCATTGTTCTCTGCCTCTGAAAAATCATTCCTGCTCTGCCACTGTTGTTGGTCCAGGTTGTCCTCATGACATTCATCCTTACATATCCACTTCCAATCTTTCTCTTGCTCATCAAGCTTTTGTGTCCTCGGTTACCAATCTCATTGAACCTCAATCTTATAAAGAGGCAGTTCTTCATCCTGAATGGAGGAAAGCAATGGCTGCTGAAATCAAGGCTCTAGAAGACAATCACACTTGGACCTTGACTGAGTTGCCTCCTGGGAAAGTTGCTTGATAATAAATGGGTTTACAAAATTAAGTTCAATTCTGATGGCACTGTTGAAAGGCCCAAAGCTCGACTTGTTGCCAAAGGTTTCACGCAGCAAGCAGGCTTGGACTACACAGAGACTTTCAGTCCTGTTGCTAAGTTGGTTAGTGTTCGCTGCATCCTATCCATTGCTGCTATCAAAGGCTGGCATCTTCATCAGTTAGATGTCAATAATGCTTTTCTTCATGGAGATCTTCATGAAGAAGTTTATATGCGTGTGCCTCCTGGATTTGATAGCAAGGGGGAGAATATTGTATGCAAGCTAAACAAGTCTCTTTATGGGCTTAAGCAAGCATCACGACAATGGTACTCCAAATTATCCACTTCTTTGACAGAATTTGGTTACAAACAGTCACTTGCAGATTATTCTCTTTTCACCAAGGGTAATGGTGAGTCATACACTGCTCTCTTAGTATATGTAGATGATGTGATTTTGGCAGGAAATGATTTACAGGAGTTTAAGGATTTGACACACTTTCTACATGACAAATTTAAAATTAAAGATCTAGGAGAATTGAAGTACTTCTTGGGAATAGAATTAGCAAGGTCTAAAAGAGGCATTTCCATCTGTCAAAGGAAATATGCCTTGGACATTCTTAAAGATTCAGGTTATATAGGCTCTAAGGCAGTCAAATTCCCTATGAAGCAAAACCTGAAATTAACTACAGAAGAAGGGAATTTACTTGAAGATCCCACTGCCTACAGAAGATTAATTGGGAGGATGTTGTATCTAACCATTACAAGGCCAGATTTATCCTATGCGGTTCAAGTTCTAAGTCAGTTCATAGACAAGCCAAGGGTACCTCACTTAACTGCAGCATATCGGGTGCTGAGATATATTAAAGCTACTCCAGGTCAGGGTCTATTTTTTTCAGCTTCTTCAGACTTGCAGTTGAAGGCCTTTTGTGATTCAGATTGGGCAGGTTGCATTGAAACGAGAAGATCCGTCACAGGTTACTGTGTTTTCTTGGGAAATTCTTTAGTTTCATGGAAGTCTAAGAAACAGAAGACAGTTTCTAGATCATCTGCAGAATCGGAATATAGATCCATGGCTACTACCGTCTGCGAAGTAACTTGGCTGATTTCATTACTCAAAGATTTAAAGATTGAACATACAAAACCAGCTTTGATTTTTTGTGACAATCAAGCAGCATTACATATCGCTGCTAATCCGGTATTCCATGAGAGAACAAAACATATAGAAATAGACTGCCATATAGTTCGGGAAAAATTACAAGCTGGTGTTATCAAGACTTTGCAAGTTACTTCACAAAATCAGCTAGCAGACATCTTCACGAAACCTCTTGGACTTCATTCTTTTGCTTCATTACTTTCCAAGATGGGTGTAATTGATGTTCATACTCAATCCCATCCATCTTGAGGGGGAGTGTTAAACAAATTAGCTGCCAGCTGTGTTTTTCAGTTAGATTTACAGCTTTCATTGTAACTTAATTTCAGTTTGTTATTTTTTAGTTTGTTAGTTTTTCAGACTCGTATATATATTTCAGTTGCTGTAATTTTTTGTAAATCAGAAATAAGATTCAGAATTTTTTCCTCTCTCGCTCAGCTGTTTCTTCACATTCAGAGTCTCTTCTCCTCGTTCAGATATTTCTTCACAACTAGCTCTTGTCCTATGTCTTCATCCAGCACCAATGAAGCAAGATAAGTTTATTCACCCCTTCTCAAACCCTTCTTTGTCTTTTTTTTTGCCACATCTTGTACCATGCAATGGTGGGTGACCATTAGGTGGAGGGAACAGGCAAATGCTGCGCCCTCTGCCCCCCGACACAACCTCTTACAAGAATTCCATTCCAGGTATAACTTGCAAATCATCCATTGAAATGGCGGTAAAATTCACATTTCCAGCCCACTCACCAAGCTTCAACAGAATTTGTTTGGCAACCCTGACTATCTGAGTGTAGGTGTTGTGTTGTGGAGTTTACTACATTCACGTGTCGTAAGTCCTTATCTAGTTTCAAGTTGTGCCTCTATGCTTCACCCTATGAGACAAAAATTGTGAGTAGCCCCAGTTTTTACCATAGCATGGGTGCCTCTCGAACGCATTGAGAAACTGCATCACACCTGTCCTCTAGGTTCCTCCTCATCCTCGTCTTGTCCTTGTCCCTTTCTCTTTGGTAGATGTTAGTTAACTACTTAAGAAAGCAATTGTTAGTTCATCAATATAATTAATTCATGCAGATCCCATCAGAGGTAAATTGCTAGATTGGAAAAAGCGTGTTCAAATCATTGAGGGGATTATTCATGGGCTTTTATATCTCCAAGAGTACTCAAGGTTGCCAATAATTCACAGAGATTTGAAAGCTAGCAACATTTTACTGGACAGTGAGATGAAGCCCAAGATATCAGATTTTGGTTTGGCTAGAATTTTCCAGAAGGATGAGCACGAAGCAAACACGGGTCGAATTGTTGGAACATAGTAAGTTACTGCCTCCTAATGCTGTTTTTCCTCTAACATGTTTTAATTGTTGGGGCTATTTTGTTTTCTGATTTTTATTTTGTCCTTTTAAAAATTTTTGGATTAACACAATGCAGCGGGTATGTTCCTCCTGAGTATGTGAAAAGAGGTATATACTCCACAAAATATGACATTTATAGCTTCGGAGTTCTACTTCTGCTAATCATAAGTGGCAAGAGGAATACGTGCTTCTACGGCCGGTACAAGAACTTAATCCTCCTAGAATACGTAAGCTAATTTGACATGCTGGATTTCCCATGACCGATCGCTGTAGTCTAAATTTTGGCATGTGAACTAAGACTGCATAAAAACGAATTATATTTCAGGCATACGAGCTGTGGAAAGATGGCAATGGCATGGCGGTCATGGATCCGGCATTGGATGATTCAACCTCATCATGTAAACTCCTAAAATGCTTGCAAGTAGCTTTGTTGTGTGTTCAGGAGAAAGGGGAGGACAGACCATCCATGTTGGAAGTATATTCAATGCTCAAAAATGAAATTGCAGCCATCAATACTCCTAGAAGGCCCGCTTTTTCAACAAAGACAGGTGAAGATGGGGGAGACACAAATTCCTCCCAGAAAAAAATATGTTCAAATGATGGCTCCATCACTCAACTTGAACCTCGGTGACCCTTATTTGTATAAGAATTTTACTCGTAAAGATTTACTAAGCTTGTTTTACCTTATTGGTTTTGCTTAATGAATGAATTTAGCGCATAACTATGTAGTATAACTTAGTATGTATGAATGGAAAGGAATCAAGAGGAATGAATCAAATCAATTTTCATTCAATTTCTGTCATGCCCTGAACCCGACAATGGGCCCTAGGGGTGATTTAGTAACCTAACCTGTCCATGTATCATATTAAACACGAATGATACTATAATGAATAAGGGTCCGACCCCGTGGGATTCCCATACACACTAATCACATTTACCAACAGAGTTTACACAACGGAAAATAGTCAAACTATATAAACATGTCATACCATACTAGAGTCTATACAAACCCAACATCTAGGTCTTATAATACAAAACAAAGCCCCGATGTCTACAAAACCGAGCACTACAACCCAACCATAATCCAGTACTTACGCTAGTACTAAATGCAACTATACCGACATTGTAATGACCCAGCCCTTGATACGGATCAGTACCGTTAACACAAATACAGAATACTTGTACCTGCTAAACATACATAGACAACTCGCCCTAAACAGGGACATACGGGTATAAATCATACATAACTAAAATGAAAATGTTGCGGAAAAACATAAACATTCATTGGGATTTCTACTAGACTTATTTCAGAGCATACTATTGTTAGGAACCTGTGAGCATCCAAATCAAAGTGACACCAAGAATTTTACGTGGTTCGGTCAATAACGACTTACGTCCACGGAGCACACACCAACTATTCAATAACTCACCGGAAATGTTACAATTCTCTCTCTCTCTCTCTCTCCCTCCCTCCCTCCTTCCTCTTAGCCCTCTTTGCACTCTCTATGCTCTCTCTGCACTGTGCTATGCTGTGCTGTCTCTACACTATGCTGTATCACTTTCCACAGCCCTCTTTATATAGGCTTGGAATTTACATCATGATTAAATACAAATCAATTACAAATTAATCACAAATTGGAAGTTTATAATCAAGAGATAAATAGAGAATAAATTCACGCGTTTTCTGACTTAGCAAAGCGTCATCTCTTGGCTGTCTTCTGGTTCCATCTCTAACAATCTCCCACTTGGAGACAGAGACACCTCCTCAACCAGAGTATCATGAATAAATGATGTGCTCAAAATATACGTCTTCAAGCATGAAGACCAACTGAAGTTGAGCATAACTTCAGCTTCTCTGTAGTCACCACCTTCCTGTCTACTCGATTTCTGCGGTATAATCTGATGGCTGTCATCTTCACAACTGGTGTAAAAATGCCAGTGTAGTCAATCTTGTCCTTCTGCTCAAAGTCTTTGACTACCAACCGAGGCTTGTACCTTCTGGAGCCGTCATGCTCCTCTTCGATTCTGTACACTCACTTGTTATGAAGGCCTTTGGGCAACTTCCACGTTCTATTGGAGGTGAGGGACTTCATCTCATCCTTCATCGCAAGCTCCCACTTGCTCATATCTGCCACCTGACATGCTTCATTATAGCATTCGGGCTCTCCTCCATCTGCAGGAAGTAAGTAATCAATATACCTTCCGTCTGGTATATGAGACCGAGTAGATCTCCTAAGCTCCGAAGCTGGAGTAGGAGATGGTGGTGCGACGATCTACTCCACTAGTTCCTCCACCTGAGGATTCTCGGTATTCTGCTGATGTGTCCCAACACATTCATGGATGTTTATCTGGAAACTAACCATCTTCTGTTTCCTGACTATACAATTCTCACACATGTCAACCTGCACTGACTGTAGACCACTCAATTTTTCCTTTGAGTGCATCACCCTGAGTCCCTTCTCGCTCATGTGACCAAGTCGTTGGTGTCAGATGTTGCTGTCGTCATTTCCTATAGCAACTAAAATAGACATGGAGGCATTAGAGGTTAGAAAAAGTGTTCCGCTTTTCTTACCTCACACAATCGTTAGTACATCCTTTGAAACTTTTCATTCATTGCCAATGAATTTCGTCGTGTATCCCTCATCTGCCAGCTGACCTACTGAGATTAAATTCTTTCTCAGGTCTAGAATATACCTGACATCCTTCAACTTCCATACTGACCCGTTTTATATTGATCTTCACAACTCCCTTGCCAGTTATGTCGTAAGGTTGATCGTTGCTAAGGTACATCTTACCAAAATTACCTGGTGTGTACTCCTCTAGGCAATCTCTAAAGCATGTGGCATGAAATGAGGCTCCGGAGTCTAAGACCCAAGACTCCTGCTTGCTCTCCAAAGAGCATATCAACATCTCATCATTCTCGGAAGCAATATTTGCTTCTGTCTTTACCCTTATCTCGAATTCTTTCTTCTGACTCCTACACTGGTTCCTGAAATGACCAGTTTTTCCACAATTCCAGCACTTAATGACTTTATTGCTCTAAGAACCCGTGTCCTGAGTACCTCTGGGATTTTTGGATTGAGACCGCCTAGGCCTAGACCTACCGTGGTTGTTTGATCATCCATGCCTGTTTCCTCTGCCTCGACTCTCCATGTTCAAGGCTGAACTCGAATTGGAGCTATGGTTTGGCTGCATTCTTATTTCCTCCTTTAAAATCATGCTGACGACCTCATCGTATACAAGCTTCGATTTTCCTGCGGAGCTATTGATGGCAGTGACGACACCATTCCAATTTTCAGGCAACTGACTGAGAATCAGTAGAGCTCGAATCTCATTATCAAACGTTATCCCGACTGAGGCAAGTTGATCAGACAACTTATTGAAGTTATTTAGATGCCTGCTGAAATTATCAACTACAGACATGTTCATCATAAATAGTCTTTTCATAAGATGTACCTTGTTTGCGGCTGAAGGCTGCTCGTACATATTAGAGAGCACATCCATCAGAGACTTGGTGGATGTTATATGCTTGATATTTAACGCCACAGATTTCAACAATGTCATTTTGATGGCTCCAAGGGCTTTTCAATCAAGCAACTCCCACTCGTCCTCGTTCATGGATGTTGGCTTACCCTTCAATGGTAAGTGCAATTCCTTCCCAAACAAATAGTCTTCTATCTGCATCTTCTAGAAACCGAAATTGTTCCTGTTGAACATTTCAATTTTTGAGCTCTTTTCATTCGACATATCGATTCACTAATCTAGAGATGGAATTAGCTCAAATGGATAGCACGGATGGATCCGGAACAATCAAAAACCCTGGTCAAACTGCTGACGTGGCACTGACGTGGCAACTGCTTACGCGGCGCTGACGTGGCAGTGGGTTCCACCTACTGTGTGGCAGCGGGCCCACCGACTGACACGGTGCTGACATGGCAATGGGGCCCACTTAATGACGTGTCAGTGGCCTTCTAACGTGGCGCTCGCTGACATGGTGTCTCCGGCTGACATGGCTCTCGCTGGCGTGGCGTTGACGTGGTGAGGCTGGCGTGACTGGGTATGCACAGGCGGGTCAGATCCGGGTCGTGAAGCTGGATCTCGAGTCAACCCGGGTCTGGGTGACTAGCTGGTTCGGGTCGGGTATTAAACTAGGTCGAGTCGAGGGGTTCGAGCGAGGAAGACGCATGTGGCGTGTTGCCGGCCCTTGGAGAGGCGTCTTGCTCCGGCAAGACGCGTGCAGGCGCGTGCGGGCTTGTCTGAACTCCGTTTGAGCTCCGGCGAATACCCTTCTCTTCGTCTTGGCGAGCGGAATGCGATGGTGGCCTCAAAACACAGTTTCGATCTCCTGGACAGAGCTCTGAATTTCGGGATCACTTCCGATCTAGCTTTTCTGCTCCAACCGGGCTCTGATACAACTTGTTAGGACCGGAGGAGCCCATGGGTGGGCTTGATACACATGGGTGAACACCAATTTAACCCAAAAGCTCAAGCTAATTGGGTCTTGGGTCCATCCATGTATATAAGCACCCATTATCCACTTTAATTTTTCAATGTGGGATAAGCTCACAAGTGGAATTCTCAACAATCTCCCCCTCACTTTGAGTTCCTGCTCCCCCTTGAACGGAAACCGTCTCCCTTCTAGGACAATTCTCCAACAGTTGCTCAAGTGGGCCTTACCACTGGCGTCTTACGTGCCTCAGATTGCATTCCACGTGCCTCCAAACCAATCCTACCTCCCACATCTTGACCCTATTCAGATCCATTCGCAGCCTAGATGATCCTTATTGGCCTCAGTCACACACTTGGTCCTCCAACTATTAGCACGTCAGGAAAATTAGCTACCCATCTCGACTTTTATGATGTCGCTCACCCAGTGTTATGAACCGTTGGCTCTAATACCACTTGTTAGGAACCTGTGAGCATCCAGATCAAAATGACACCAAGAATTTTACGTGGTTCAGTTAATAACGACCTACGTCCACGGAGCACACACCAACTATTCAATAACTCGCCGGAAATGTTACAGTTTTCTCTCTCTCTCTCTCTCTCTCTCTCCCTCCTTCCTCTCAGCTCTCTATGCACTCTCTGTGCTCTCTCTACACTGTGATGTGCTATGCTGTCTCTACACTATGCTGTATCACTTTCCACAGCCCTCTTTATATAGGCTTGGAATTTACATCATGATTAAATACAAATCAATTACAAATTAATCACAAATTGGAAGTTTATAATCAAGAGATAAATAGAGAATAAATTCACGCATTTTCTAACTCAGCAACGCGTCATCTCCTGGCTGTCTTCTGGCTCCATCTCTAACAAATATTATATCCTCAAATACATATATCTAGACTTACAATATAATCTGTTATTACAATCCTCCAAAAAGGGAACTCCAACTAAATTTAGTACATAATTAGAACACTTACGAAGACTAAACCCAAAAACAACCTCTTAAGTCCCTCTAGCTACTAGGACCGACGTCCTGATGGACTTGAAAACAAAGGTTAGATACGGGGTTAGACACTTCTCAATAAGGAGGAAGAATATTACAATAGTGTGTGACTACATATGCTTATTTCGATTACATCCGATACATATAACAAACATTTTCAATACTGTGGTGCAACAGGTATAACAATGTAAATGCTATATAGCTCTTTTAGTAAAAGCCTTTAAATCATGTGTATGAATATTAGAACAACGACCAGCTTGGTATGACATAATTATGCCTATTTATCTTGTGGCACGGGTTGTGCACTGCTGACTCTAACATGCCCTGTTTGTGCAGACATTGCCGAGCATCTATTCTATAGTTCGACTACCTCCCCTAGTCTATTATTTCACCAATGATTACAAATTCCTGCAAGTCGACTATCTTATGTACCCACACTGATTCACATGTGTGATTGCACTATACTTACCAGCTACGGAACCGAGCATCTAGGAGTATTTTTCAACCCCCGCACTGAAGTATATTTCAACTCCATTCACTAAGTATATTTCAACTCCTTTGGTAGCAAGCTTTGTTTCCATTTATCATATATACAATTTATAATGAAAACATAATAACTTGTGCAATTCCAGTATTTTCACAACTCATTCAATCACTTCGGGTATAAACCGGCACACACTCTCTCGGTTGACCCTTTTTAGGTATAAAGCACGGTGTATAACTGGCACATGTTTTCCACATTTTCAGTATAGCAAGATTGAACTTCAGTTCCCATAACTTATACAAATATTATAAAGATTCGCACATTTCCATTTCAACCATATGTCACACGCGTTTAATCAGAAGTCTGTTATATGATATAAAATTCAATAAATATCATTTAAATGAAAAAAATAAAGGATTCAAGCATCTCCTACTACAGTATTAACGTAATAAAGTGGTTTTGTAAAGTTTGGAGATCATACGTCAAAATCCTCGTTTTTACCAAAAACTGTAAAATCATAAAATCGACATTTCTACCCGTTGGAATTTAGCAAATAAGCAGTTAAATCATACATATAAGCATAAACTTACTTTTTAGTGGTTTAGTTTTACAAAAATACTGTTGTAAACAAATTCCCCTTACCTTAAACTCGGAGTGAAACTACGTACGAAATGGTCCAAACTTACAATCCGGGATCCTCGAAACCTAAAAACTACAGAACATAACTTCTCTGAAATCTAAACTACTATAAAGCTGCTCAATCAAAAATGAAATCAGATCCTTACCTCAATTTTTAGGAAATCCCAAAAATCTTCAAAACAACGATCTGATTTGCTAAAGTTGTAGAGCTTCATCCTCTGATCCATGCAGAAACCTATGTTTTTAGAAACGAACATCAAACAACGAAGAATCTTAGAGAGAGAGAGAGAGAGAGCTTTTGGGGGAAAACTTAGCCCTTAAGCAACCAAAATGGATATTTATAGGGCTTTTGACCGAGTCAAACTCGTTGACGAGGCGGCGTCTTTGTCGACGAGTCCGCTACACAGCTCGTCAACGAAGCAATACCTTCCTCGCCGAGCCCTTTTCGGTTATTTATTGGCTCGCTCGGTATTCCCTCGTTGACGAGACTCTAAATTTCGTCGACGAGGAACTAAAGGTACTTCGTCAACGAACCCTGCTATATAACTCCTCTTTTATTCTGTTTCTTACGTATTTTTCCTTATTTAAGGGTTCACGTCTTTACAATCTCCCCTCCTTATAAGAATTTCGTCCTCGAAATTTACTAATTGTTGCTAAGAATAATCTTTTCTTATAATTCCACTTTACAAAAGAGTCGACAGTCACCTACAAAACGACTTCGGCCCAAATTCATTACATACCCTCTCATATGGCGGAGGAATACCGTGATTACAAAAAGATACTTCGGAAGATTGCATACACATACAAAACTCTCCCGAAGATCATGCCATTTAGTCTAAACCATCTATACTACTATACATACTTACGTACTACCAAATAACTGCGAGGTAATTCTGACGTATTTCAGACTCTAATTCCCCTGAAACTTCCTCCATTGCATTGTTACGCCATAATATCTTCACGAGAGGTATTTCCTTAGTCCGTAACTGCTGAACCTTCCGCTCCAATACCTGTAATGGTACCTCCTCATACAATAAAGCATCACTAACCTCAAGAGGTTCGTAACTCAATACATGTGATGGATCTAGCTCGTACTTCCTCAGTACAGACACGTGAAACACATCATGAACTCTAGATAGTGCTGGGGGTAAAGCCACTCGATAAGCAACCGAACCTATCCTTTCCAGGATCTCGAAAGGCCCAATATACCGAGGACTTAGCTTCCCCTTCTTCTCAAATCTCATCACCCCTTTCATCGGAGTGATCCTTAGGAACACCATATCTCCTACCTCAAATTCCAACTCTCGTCGACGAGTATCAGCATAACTCTTCTATCGACTTTGAGCTGTTTTGATTCTTTCCCTGATCAATAACACCTTTGCAGAGGTCTACTGAACTAGTTTTGGACCCAATATTTGCTGCTCACCTACCTGATCCCAGAACAGTAGAGATTGACACTGACGACCATACAATGCTTCATAAGGTGTCATCTCTATGCTAGCCTGGTAACTGTTGTTATATGCAAACTCAACAAGCGATAGATATCGTATCCAACTATGACCGAAATCTAGTACACAAGCCCGCAACATATCCTCTAACGTCTGAATAGTCCTTTCCAACTGTCCATCCGTCTGCGGGTGAAAAAACATATTGAACGTCAGTCGTGTTCCCAAGGCATCCTGTAGACTCTTCCAGAAACGAGATGTAAATCGCGGATCTCGATTTGAGACAATAGAAATAGGGACACCATGAAGTCGTACCACCTCTTGCACATAAAGTTCTACTAGCCTATTCAGAGAGTAGATGACTCTGATTGAAATGAAATGTGCAGTCTTCGTCAGCCGATCCACTATAACTCATATAGCATTCTGCCCATGCACCGCCATAGGTAATCCCGTCACGAAATCCATAGAGATATGTTCCCACTTCCACTCAGGTATGTCAAGTGGCTGAAGTAGTCCTGCTGGCCTCTAATGTTCTGCTTTGATCCGCTGACATGTCAAGCACTGCTCTACAAATCGGGTGATCTCTCTTTTCACGTTGGACTACCAGAAAGATTCCCTCAAATCTCAGTACATTTTCATACTACCAAGATGTACAGTATAGAGTGAACGGTGTGCCTCCTCCAGAATGACCCGTTTAATCACGACATCATTCGGTACACAAACCCTACTATGAAATCTCAATATCCCATCACCAGAGATACTGAAATCCGGCTTCAACCCCTTCTGAACTCCTTCTCTAACCTCAACCAACTCTGGATCCTCCTACAGTGCTACACAGTTCCTCTCCTGCAAAGTTGGTTGTACCACCAAGCTAGCAAGAACTGCCTGATGATTTCCTTCCACCACCTCCAAACTCAACCTTTCAAGGTCCATACAAATTTGATGCTAAACTTCCACCGCTAAGACTGACACATCAACAGACTTCCGACTCAGAGCATCAACTATCACATTAGCCTTTCTAGGGTGATAGCTAATAATACAGTTGTAGTCTTTAATCAACTCAAGCCACCTGCGCTATCTCATGTTGAGCTTCTTCTGGGTGAAAAAGTATTTAAGACTTTTATGGTCGATAAAAATCTCACACATTTCACCGTACAAGTAGTGTCTCCAAATTTTTAGTGCAAACACTACCGCTGCTAATTCCATATCATGCGTTGGGTAGTTCCTCTCGTATTCTTTGAGTTGATGAGAAGCGTAAGCAACTACTTTGTCCTGCTGCATTAGAACACAACCAAAACCCTTTTTCGAGGCGTCACTGTAGATAACAAATCCATCATCCCCAAAAGGAATGGTCAAGATGGGAGCAATAACCAGTCGCCGTTTAAGCTCCTAGAAACTCAACTCGCACTCATCAGTCCAATCGTATCTCACGTTCTTTCACGTGAGTTTCGTCAAAGGACCTGCTAAACTGGAGAACCCTTCTACAAATCAACGGTAGTAACCTGCAAGACCTAGAAAACTTCTGACCTCCTGAACATTCTTCAGTCTCACCCAGTCCACTACTGCCTCAATCTTACTCGAGTCCACTGATACACCTTTTTTAGACACTATGTGCCCTAGAAATGCAATCTGTTCTAGCTAGAACTCGCACTTCTTTAGCTTAGCATACAACCTCTTATCCCTAAGCATATGCAATACCATACTCAAATGAACTTCATGCTCTACAACACTCCTAGAGTACACTAGGATTTCATTAATAAATACCACAATGAATCGGTCTAAATATTCGTGAAAGACCTTGTTCATCAAATCCATAAATGCTGTAGGTGCATTAGTCAAACCAAAAGGCATAACCATAAATTTGAAATGGCCATATTGGGTTTGAAATGCAGTCTTCGGGACGTCCTCCGCTTTCACCTTCAGCTGGTGATACCCAGATCGTAAATCGATCTTAGAGAAGATCTGCGTGCCCTGAAGCTGATTAAACATATCATCGATCCTGGGTAGCGGTAGGGGTGTACAAAATTTATCGAAAAACTGAGAACCGGACCGAAACCGAACCGTTTGAAGCTTCGGTTTCGGTTTCGGTTTCACTCAAAAATTGAACCGTAAAAATCAAAAATCGATTATAATTTTAAAATAATTATCTATGGGAACTTTGATTACAAGTACATGAAAAAAAAATTATACCTATATTAATTTTTTAATTTAAATTATTGACTAATACTTTCCGAAGGAGTGGGGAAGGATTTTATAAAGGAGAATGAGAACCAAAACTTCCCATTTTGGCCATGTGGGATGAGTGCTTGGGAAGAACCGAACCACCAGCTTGCTACAGTGCTACTACCACAGCAGGCGCCAGGCATCATCTTCTCCATCTCCTGCCTCCTGGTAACCTGCACACTGCACAGTGCCGACAGCCGAGTGCCGACGGCCATGCCCTCCAAGTCTCCGACACTTGCGCCCACACCAGCGACGCTCGCTCACACCCACCGCCCACGCCAGTCTCCAATGCCCACATCTCCACGATGCTCACGCCCACCGCACACTGCACAGTGCCGACTACCATGCTCTCCGAGTCTTAGACGCTCACGCCCACCGCCCACGCCAGTCGCCAACGCCCACCCCACATCTCCACACCGACACAGTCACACACAGCAACGCCCAGTCGCCCACGCTCATGCTCACACAGACACACACAGCAACGCCCACACTCACGCTCACACAGGCACACTGGACACAGCAACTCCCACATCTCCACACAGCAACGCCCACGCTCACACACAGGCACACAGCAATGCCCACGCTCATGCCCGTCGCCCAAACCAGTCGCTCACGGTCACACCCATATTATCTTGGTGCTCTGGCCGTCCCACATCGATTGGAAATGGGAAGAAAAAATTTTCCTCACCCTATTTATTGAAGTTGGATTTACTTATTCACTTCCGTGCTGGGCTTTTCACTCAAAGTCGTGGCCCAGTTGGCCGTGGCCTGACTTGGCTTTATTTAATTACGTTTTAATTTTGTTTGTTTAAAATTTGATAAAACCAAATTAACCGAACCGAACTGTAAAATAAACAGTTTGGTTTGGTTTTAAACCGACGGTATACGGTTCGGTTGCGGTTCAGTAGTTTTAAAAACCGATAGGTTCGGTTCGGTTGACGGTTTTGGTAATAACCGAACCAAACCGAACTGTGTACACCCCTAGGTAGCGGATATTTATTCTTAATCGTCACCTTATTCAGTTCTCGATAGTCGATGCACATTCTCATCGACCCATCCTTCTTCTTCACAAATAAAATCAGTGCTCCCCAAGGAGAAACACTGGGTCGAATGTACCCCTTGTTTAGAAGCTCCTGAAGCCACTCTTTCAACTCTCTTAGCTCAACTGGAGCCATACGATATGGAGCTTTCGATATTGACGTCGTACCTAAAGCTAACTCTATAGCAGATTCCACTTCACGATCTGGAGGGAATCCTGGCAAGTCCTTTGGAAACATGTCAGGAAACTCGTGCACTACCGCAATCATCTCCAAATCCCATTCTTCTGTTGGCGTGTCTTTCACAAACGCTAGATACCCCCGACATCCCTTTAGGAGTAACTTCCTAGTCTGCAGAGTTGAAAGA
This sequence comes from Malania oleifera, assembly GCF_029873635.1. Classification (NCBI taxonomy): domain Eukaryota; kingdom Viridiplantae; phylum Streptophyta; class Magnoliopsida; order Santalales; family Ximeniaceae; genus Malania; species Malania oleifera. Next base: position 109,478,527 of record NC_080422.1, on the reverse strand, counting down.
ATCTGTGGTGCGGAACGCATACACGACCTTAGGAATCCAAATTCTTGCTCCCATGGCGGTCTGAATAACACTTCCCACCTGTGGCAGTAAATACTGGCATAACTGGACGACAACCAATCCATCCCAAAGATGATATCAAAGCCAAGCATGTCATACACCACAAGGTCGACTAGTAGTATCCTCCCCTGAATTTCAACATCAAAGTTATGGACTACACAGCTACGCCTGACTGCAGACCTAGACAGCGTAGCCGCTACCAGTTCATAATCTAACAATTGTACCTCTAATCCACACAATTTAACAAATCCTCGGGAAATAAAAGAATGTGTTGCCCCAGAATCAAATAATATAACAACTTTATGAGAAAGCACGTAAATGATACCTGTGACTACATCACCAATGTTCTCTTCATCGACTGGAGTCAGAGCATACACCCTATCCTGGGGCATACCCCCTTGCTAACCACCATGCTATGCTTGAGTATTTCCCCTATATAGCTGTTGCGAGGTTTTGCTGTTTCCCCGCACACGACAGTCTCTCGACTGATGCCCTTGCCTATCACACTGCATACAAGCCCCCATAGTCAACCAACACTGCCCAGCGTGTAGTAAGCAGGAAAAATAAAATTTTAAAAAATAATAATAATAAAATAATAAAATAAATAAAGTAATTAAATTAACAAGTAAAATGAATAGTATGATAAGGAAATATATATATATATATATTTAACCATATATATATATATATATATATATAAGTAAGTTATTATGATATACATTTAATATATATAAGTTAAAGGTATATATATATAAAGTGTACAAGTTTCTCCAAGAAGTTTTGCTTTAATTAGCAAGTTAATATGATATTATTGTATATATATATATATATATAATTGTGCAAGCTTCTCTAGGAAGCTTGCTTTGATTTTGGTGTGTTCTCTCTCTCTCTCTCCTACGACTCTCTCTCTCTCTTTGATTCCGGGCCAGTTTTACGCCAGATCAACAAACCGAAGCCACCACGACGCTCTAGGCGAAGTTTTCTACAAATCTGCCGGAGCGGATCGTTGGAGAAAGCAATTTGGAAATCATCCCTAAGTTGAGGTAAGGCTTTTTAAGCCAAATTTGAAGTTGTGACAGTTGAGAAAAGTGTTATACGCGTTGAAATATTGAAGTTTAATACTGGGAGTTTTCGTTTCCAAGGGTGTTGATTGGGAACGTTGGAAATCATCTCTAAGTTGAGGTAAGGCTTTTTAAGCCAAATTTGACTTTGTGACTGTTATAGAAAATGTTGTACATACGAAAATACTGAAGTTTAATATTGAAAATTTTCAATTTTAGGGTATTGGTCAGGAAATCTTACGAGGGTTAGACTAGATTGTTTTAGGGGCTTTCTCAGTAGTCAGGTAAGGGGATAAACTAAACTAGTTTTGTTTTGAGAAAATAATTGTATATATATATTTAGCATCTGATTTATGGAAAATAAATATATTTATATATATATGTGTTATATTTGCAAAATACTGTTAAAATGATCGTATAATTGAATATGTGAAAATTTGTTTGTGTGGCATGAGTAAAAATATTGTGAAATACTATTTTCTAGGTATGTGGATGATATAAATTTTTATGATGGAAAACCGGCGTACGGGTCGAGATTTTTATATGATTTTCCAGTGTACGGACCGTGCTATGTAACTGTGATTTTTCGGTGTACGGGCCATGCTATATGAATGTGATTTGCCAGCGTACGGGCTGTGCTATGATTTGTCGGCGTACAGGCCGAGTTATGATAAAATGTGTAATTCCGGCGTACGGACCGATGATTTTCATGAAATACGTATATGTGAAAAATGATATAATTGATTTGATAATTATTGATATGAGATATCCATGTATCACAGTTTTAGTATATGTATATGATATCAGAACCTAGTTGGCTTGGTTTAGGCTAGCACTTGCACGGTACCGTTGCTATGTGTCCATGGTTCTCGTGATCATGATATCTGTGTTAACGCCGCTGTACAGAGTGGTGTGAAATTGGATGGTCAATGTGGTTATTTTCAAAAAGTGTGTTGTTATCGCCCCTGGTGTACAGACCAGTCTGGGTAGACTCATCAGACCTACAGACTACTATTTGACTTGACAATGGTCGGCCAACCATTGTCAAGTCCTGCCTTCGGGCCACACAACCCAGTCATGTGGGGGTAATACATGACAACAACCAACTAACCTACCATGATTGTTTTATGTTATTATTATTATGATACGAGATGAGATATGTTATGAAAATACAGTATGTTCTGCCATGTTTTGATTTATATATAAGTTTTCCCAGATTTAATAAATAATACTGAATATGTTATGTATGGTATATGTAGAACATAGATTACTCATGTTGCCACACACTGGTATTAGTTTATTTCCCTTACTGAGAGGTGTCTCATCCCTAAATCTTATTAACTTTTCAGGAGCCCCGGATAAGAGAGCGGGAAAAGCCCCACTGATATAGTACGATCTATCTGCCCTTTTTGAAGGGTAAGTTTTGTAGGGACAGTTGGATTTTGTGGGAAATGTCCCTAGGTTTTATTTTTGGAATGTATATATGAAAATACAGTGATTATAGTAACTCTGGTATATTGTGGTATATGGTATTGAGATGTACATGTTTGTATATTTTCTGCTGCTAGGGCTTCTGCTTTATGTTTTGATATATCCCTGGTGCCCACGGGCCCAGGTGGATTGTGACCTGCTGAGCTGGAATATGGGATATGTGATATTGATATTATATATATATATATATATATATATATATATATATATATATATATAAATATAAATATGTGGAAAAATGAGCAGGTCGTGACAGCTTGGTATCAGAGCCTAGGTTTCTAAATTCTATAGACTCTAAAATGTAGCAGAAACAATACCAGAGTTTAGGAAATGATTTGAGGTTTTGTTCTACAATCTAGAGGTAGGACTTTCGTGGTAGTTTCTGTGTTTTTCTTGGGGTGATGATTTCAGGAAAACCATAGTAAGCTATTGTCGGGTTGTGTTCCTAGAATGTAGGACTGGGGATTAGAAATGAGTTAGAAATGTTGAGATAGTGGTGAGGATAGGTGGGTAAATTATGAGGATAGGATTACTGAATTGCAACTGCAATTTTCTAGGATGGATCTAGAAGGAAATAGTCCCCATGCGAGTGGCAGTGATGGAGCAGGATCATCAGGTGCAGCTGGGATCGACTCTGACGCGGTATTACGTAGCGTGACTCAGAAGGTTATGGCTGAGATCGCTAGGAGTTTGAGGGAGCAGAGTGGTCCATCTGCAGGCTAGGGGTGCACCATAAAGAAGTTCACGAAGATGAATCCTTCAGCGTTCTCAGGCAGAGTTGATCCTGTAGCCGTTAAGAACTGGATGCAGGAGACCGAGAAAATATTGACTGTACTGCAGTGTACTGAAGAGCAGAGGGTCCTCTTTGCCACCTATAGACTGACAGAAGAGGCCGAGAGGTGGTGGACTGCGGTGAGACTATTGGAGCAGTAGAGGGTGACTCCGATAGCCATGACATGGGATCGTTTTAAAGAGTTATTCTTCAATAGATATTTTCCAGCTACTGCCAAGGAGGCTAAGGTAAAGGAGTTCCCGAGTTTGAAGCAGGGACAGCTATCCGTCCAACAATACGCAACACGTTTGATCGAGCTCTCTTGCTTTGCTCCATACATTGTTCTTGATGAAGTGAAGAAGGCGAGGCAGTTTGAGAGGGGCTTAAGACGGAGCATATTCAAGCAGGTGGTGGTGCTGCGGATCCAGGACTTTGCTGAGTTAGTCGACAGGGCGGCCTTGGCAGAGATCGGTGAGCGTCTTGATGCAGAGGAGCAAGGACAGAAGAAGAGATCTGCATCTACCGACTACCAACAGGGTCATAGACCGGGCCAGTGGAGGAGAGGTAATCATGGCAGAGGGCGGAGACAGGAGGACGTGAGGGGCAGACAGGGCAGGGTCCTCCTGTTTGTCCGACTTGTGGTAGGAGGCACTGGGGAGAGTTTCGAGCTGGTGGTGTAGTGTGCTATCGCTGAGGTAGATCGGGGCATATAGTGCGAGATTGTCCTACCCCACCAGATGCAGCTCCGGTGTGCTATCGTTGCGGTAAATCGGGGCATATGGTATGAGACTGCCCTACCCCACCAGATGCAGTTCCAGCTCCTAGACCATATCGGGGAAGTTATCATGCACCACGTGGGGGCCAGCAGAGAAATACGGCTCCAGCCAGGGTGTTTATTCTGACGCCGGGTGAGGCTGAGACGTCAGGTGACGTGGTGATATGTAACACCCCGACCCCGAGGGGCCTGGGATATTAACTTTTTACTATTGATTTACAGCGGAAGCAAATAAACTCAAATTTTATTCAAACCAGAGCGCTAATTATTCATGTTACAATCACTTATTTCAAAAGAAGAAAATTACACAAACGTAAATATCTGAAATCATACTATATTTCTAATTAATCTTTATTTTTCTAATCCCCACCCGCATGCTTGCTAAGCCTGATTTCCGACATGTCCTTCAGAGTTATCTGAAATAAAATATGATTTGGGTGAGACGACGCTCAGTAAGTAAATAAGATTATTATTAGTGTGTGGCTAAAATGAGCTTTTAAAGAATTTCGTAAAACAATATTTAATAATATAACTTCAAGACTGCTTTTAGAATAAATATAAATTTAAAAATTTCTGCATAAAACTTTTGTCATCAATTTCAACAGTAAATTTTTATAATCATATATTATAACTGCTATATTAAACTTTTAACTTTAAAACTGTAAAAACATTTAATGATAAACATACATATACTTTTCCTTATACGTTTTCCTTAGATCGTCATTTAAGCACCAGAATGATCCTTTTCACGTAAACTTATACTTTTCCTTCAAATCATCAGTAACTTGTATACGTAATTAAATATGTATAAACATATATTATAAAAACCACCCTTAGGCCTTTTTGCCATAAGTCATGTTTACCCCCATGACTGGGTTGTGCGGTCCGAAGACTGGACTTAGTTGGCTGGCCGACCAAACTAAATCAACGTACGTAAACTTTAAGTGAGATTTTCCTTATTAAGTCCTGGACTTAAACCAGGTGTGCACTCAGGAGAAATCCACTAACATAAATAACCACTCTGTAAACAGTGTGGGTGCACTCTGATCCGTATAAACTTTAAGCTGCGGTACCGAGCATCTGTAACTTTGAACTTTCGTTGCCATAAGGGGTTTGAAAATCATCTTATTATCATTTATGCAATTTAAAATAATATCGTGAAAATCTCATCTTTACTCATATTTACATAAAAAAATGTAACGTAGAAATAAACTCATGCCACACAATTTTTGTGTTAAAAATATATATATAATTTTATTTTTGAATAGAAAGAAATGCTGAAAATTTACCCGAGGGGATTGGAACATTTCTTAACCCAAAAATAGATGCAAGTATATTAAAGATAGAACTGGTATAATTAAATATGCGTGAAAATAAACTCATGAAAATTTTGTGGAACTAATTGACATAATTAAAATTTACGTACAAAATAAACTCGGGTATGAATTTAAAATAAAAAGAAACTAACATAATCAAAATTTACTTACAAATAAACTCGGGTATAAATTTTGAATAAAAATACTAACATAATCAAATTTACTTACCTTCTTCTTTTACCGTGTGCTACGAACACAATAATTATCTTTATGAAATGAGATCAGAAAAAGTGGGTGATTAAGAATTTATTCAAAAATTCTCTCTCCACCACAAATTCTTTCACTCACTAATCCTTCTCTTCCTTGGAAAATTGTTGTGAAAAATGAAGGTTGAGAGCTCCCTATTTATAGGAAAATTTTGGGGAAGAAATAGAATTTATAAAAGTGTGGGGAGATTGGTGAAATCATAATTTTAAAAATTAAAGAATGGGCAAGGTATGGGTTGAGTGGAGGCTATTTGGGAGTGCTTGCCACCATTCCCACTAAATAAATTTTTAATTAATTACTTACCTAATTAATTAATCCATTACCTAACTAATTATTTTATTATTTTATTATTTTTCTTAATCATTATTATCATTATTATTATCATTGTTATTAATTTTAAACTTGAGTGGAGGCCATTTGGGAGTGCTTGCCACCATTCTCACTAAATAAATTTTTAATTAATTACTTACCTTATTAATTAATCCATTACCTAACTAATTATTTTATTATTTTATTATTTTTCTTAATCATTATTATTATCATTGTTATTAATTTTAAACTATATTTAGTATTTATTTTATTTTATTTTATTTTTGAACAAGAATTAAATTTAAATTTTAAAAACTCATGTGGGCCCCACATGGTCTTGTGGGCCCCATGTAGTCTTGTGGGCCCCACACAATTTCGAGACCCAAATGGATCGTACGTAATTCCAATAACTCTTATACGATTTTATGCATCCTGCATAGTTTTGAGACTTGTGAAAACCTTCATACGGTTTCGGGACTCATGTGGGCCCCACACAGTCTTGTGGGCCCCGCATAGGATACCTATATTATTATTATTTTATCATATATTTCTTCAAATTATATCAGTTAAAACATTGTTTTATGTACTCATTTACGTATATAAACAGTGTCTTGTGGCTCCGGGACTCATGTGGACCCCACATAGTCTTGTGGGGTCCACATATGATACCTATATTATTATCATCTTATTATGTATTTCTACAAATTATGTCTGTCAAAACACTATTTTATGTATATATACTTATTTACGTATACAAACAGTATCTATCCTGTTTATCCTATGAAATTCCATTTTGACCAGGCCGACCTCCAGGGAGCGACTGAGCCGCAATGGTCTCTGAGCACTCGCTAAGACAAGGTCTTTCTTAGGCATCAAACATGGAATCAAGGATCCTACAGAAAAACACTTCTGTATTGATATAAACTTAATGACTATTTTTATTATTTTATTATTATTGTACTTTAATCATATATATATATTTTTGGGTCATCACATGATAGGTATGGTCATTATGCTTTTTTTTAAAGTTATTACTTTGTTTGATTCTAGAGCTACACACTCGTTCGTGTCTTTGAGATGTGTTAAATTATGTGGGGCTGAAACACAGTCATTAGATGTTGAATTGTTGGTATCTACACCGACTGGGTCGGTAGTGAGGTGTAGTAGAGTGCTTCGAGGTTGCCCAATTGATATTCAAGGAAAGACTTTATCTGCTGATCTGATAGTGTTAAACATGCACGGGTCTGATGTTATATTTGGCATGGATTGGCTATCAGCCAATTTTGCCAGTATAGATTGCCGAGCACGAGAGGTGATATTCAGATCTCTGGGGGAAGCAGAATTCAACTTTGTAGGGTCGCGAGTACAATCCCCGCCTCAGCTAGTTTCAGCTATTCAGGCCAGAAGACTGCTGCTGAGTGGGTGTCAGGGGTTTGTGGCTGTGGTGAAAGAGATGTCAGAAAATGAATTGAAACTTGCTAACACGCCTGTAGTAAAGGAGTTTACAGATGTTTTCCCAGATGAGTTACCAGGCTTGCCACCCGATCGAGAGGTAGATTTTTCCATAGATCTACTTCTAGGTACATCGCCTATTTCCAAAGTACCTTATTGAATGGCGCCAGTAGAGTTGGCAGAATTAAAAAATCAGTTGCAAGATCTGCTTGAGAAGGGCTTCATACGACCCAGTGTATCTCCGTGGGGAGCTCCAGTGTTATTTGTGAAGAAGAAAGACGGGGCTATGAGGATGTGTATAGACTACAGAGAGATTAATAAAGTGACCATCAAGAACAAGTATCCTCTACCCCGTATTAACGATTTGTTTGACTAGCTCCAGGGTACACGGGTGTATTCGAAGATTGACCTTAGATCCGGCTACCATCAGGTGAAAGTGAAAGCAGAAGACGTCTTGAGGATGACCTTCAAGACCTGGTACGGGCATTACGAGTTTCTTGTTATGCCATTGGGATTGACGAATGCTCCTACGGTATTTATGGACTTGATGAACAGAGTCTTCCCCCGATACCTAGACCAGTTTGTTGTTATTTTTATTGATGATGTACTGGTCTATTCGAGGAGCTATGAGGAGCATGAGACGCATCTAAGGCAGGTTTTGCAGACACTTTGGGACAAGAAGTTGTACGCCAAGTTCATTAAATGTGAATTTTGGCTGGAGAAGGTTGTGTTTTTGGGCCATGTTGTATCTGGAGATGGTATTTCTGTGGATCCTAGCAAGATTGAGGTAATAGTGAATTGGGCTAGACCGAGAAACATTCAAGAGATCAGGAGTTTCTTTGGGCTAGCTGGATATTACCATCGTTTCGTTGAGGGATTCTCAGCTTTGTCAGGACCCTTGACACAACTGACAAGGAAGAATGTCAGATTTGAGTGGGACGACTGCTGTGAGCAAAGTTTTCAAGAGCCGAAGCAGAAGTTAGTCACAGCACCAGTTTTGGTTATCTCATCTGGGGGTGAGGGGTATGTCATTTATAGTGATGCGTCCTTGAAAGGAATTGGCTATGTATTGATGCAGCATGACAGGGTAGTTGTGTATGCGTCCAGGAAGTTGAAAGAATATGAGAAGAACTACCCTACACATGATCTTGAATTGGGTGCAGTAGTACACGCGTTGAAAATTTGGAGACATTACCTGTATGGCGAGCAGTGTGAGATTTTCTCCGACCACAAGAGCTTAAAGTATTTCTTCATGTAGAAGGAACTGAATATGAGGCAGAGAAGGTGGTTGGAGCTGATTAAGGATTTTGATTGTACCATCAGTTATCACCCAGGGAAAGCGAACGTGGTAGCTGATGCATTGAGCAGGAAATCCAGGGAGCCAGTGTTGGCGACTATGGGGATCCAGCATCTGATCATGATGGATCTGGAGAGACTCGGCATAGAGTTAGTGAGAGTGATCTCCCAGCATGTATTTCCAGCCTAGTGGTACAGCCTAGTCTACAGGAAAGAATTAAAGCCGCTCAGAAGGAGGATCTAGAATTAGCAGAGGTGATAGACAGAGTACAGAGTGGGTCAGGGGGAGGATTTCAGTATTGCAGATGACGAAACTTTGCAGTTTCGTTCCAGATTATGCGTTCCTGCTGATACTAAGATCAGGAAGACTATTTTAGAAGACGCTCATAGATCTTTGTATACCGTTCATCTTGGTAGTATGAAGATGTATAGAGACTTGCGTAAAACATTCTGGTGGAGTGGCATGAAGAAAGAAATCGCCGAGTATGTAGCCCAATGTTTGACGTGCCAGCAGGTAAAGGCTGAGCACTAGAGGCCGGCAAGGTAGTTGCAGCCGTTATTCATCCCAGAGTGGAAGTGGGATCATATATCGATGGACTTTGTGTTAGGACTGCCGACGGCATTACATGGCCAGAATGCCATCTGAGTGATTATTGACCATTTGACTAAGACCGCCCACTTTATACCTATCAAGATCAGCTACTCCCTCAGCCGTTTAACGGAGATTTACCTTCAAGAGAGAGTACGTTCTCATGGGGTGTCAGTATCGATTGTGTCAGATAGAGACCCGCAATATACATCACGATTTTGGAGGAGTTTGCAGGAGGCTCCGAGGTCTCAGTTATTGTTTAGTACAACATTCCATCCTCAGTCAGACGGGCAGACTGAAAATACAATATAGATATTAGAGGACATGCTTAAAGCGTGTGTACTAGACTTTGGGGGTAGTTGGACTTAGTTCATGCCGTTGGTAGAGTTCGCGTATAATAACAGTTATCAGTCTAACATTGGCATGGCACCATTTGAGGCTCTGTACGGTAGGAGATGTCGTTCTCCTTTGTTTTGGGATAAAGTGGGTGAGCAGTGAGTAGTGGGGCTAGAACTTGTGCAGCAAGCGCGTGATAAGGTTTGGCTTATCAGAGACAGGATTAGTGCAGCTCAGAGCCGACAGAAAAGTTACGCTGACCATTGCTGTAGGAATTTAGAGTTTGATGTGGGTGATCATGTATTTTTGAAGATAGCTCCGATGAAAGGGGTTATGTGCTTTGGGAAGAAGGTAAACTTAGTCCTATGTTTATCGGTCCATTTGAGATTCTAGATAAAGTGGGACCGATAGCTTATAGGCTAGCTTTACCTCCGGTGTTGTCCAGGATCCACGACGTATTCCATGTGGCTATGTTGAGGAAATACGTTCCAAATCCTTCTCATATCATCAGTTATGATGAGTTAGAGCTTAGTGATTCACTGGGATATGAGGAGGTACCGGTACAGATTCTGGATAGGAAAGTACAGGAGCTACGTAATAAGAAAATTCCTCAGGTAAAGGTTTTGTGGAGGAATCATGCGGTAGAAGAGGCTTCTTGGGAATCCGAGGAGCAGATGAGACAGAGATATCCGCATCTATTCCAAGGAAGTTGATGGGATAAAATGCAAGTAGTTAGGTAGTTTCTTTTGCGGGTACATGTAATGGTTTAATTAGTATAGTATTTTAGTTTTGGGAGAATGGTTTTCTTTTGTATATGTAATCTTCCAAGACTTGGAATGTAACCACGGTATTCCTCCGCCATAAGTGAGGGTAGGTAATAAAATGAGTAGACCCTTTCTCCTGGTTAAAGGATGGCCAGTTACGGGAACAGTAAATTTCGAGGACGAAATTCTTTTAAGGGGGAAGGAATGTAGTAACCGGGAAAAATAAAATTTTTAAAAAATAATAATAATAATAATAATAAAATAATAAAATAAAATAAAGTAATTAAATTAACAAGTAAAATGAATAGCATGATAAGGAAATATATATATATATATATATAGTGTACAAGCTTCTCCAAGAAGCTTTACTTTAATTAGCAAGTTAATATGATATTATATATATAAAATTGTGCAAGCTTATCCAGGAAGTTTGCTTTGATTTTGGTGTGTTCTCTCTCTCTCTCTCCTCTCTCTCTCCTATGACTCTCTCTCTCTCTCTCTCTTCGATTCCGGGCCAGTTTTATGTCGGATCGATAAACCGAAGCCACCATGACGCTCGTGGCGAAGTTCTCTACAAATCTGTCGAAGCAGATTGTTGGAGAAAGCAATTTGGAAATCATCCCTAAGTTGAGGTAAGACTTTTTAAGTCAAATTTGAAGTTGTGACAGTTGAAAAAAGTGTTATACGCGTTGAAATATTGAAGTTTAATACTGGGAGTTTTCGTTTCCAGGAGTGTTGATTGGGAACGTTGGAAATCATCCCTAAATTGAGGTAAGGCTTTTTAAGCCAAATTTGACTTTGTGGCTGTTATAGAAAATGTTGTACATACAAAAATACTAAAGTTTAATATTAGAAAATTTCAATTTTAGGGTATTGGTCAGGAAATCTTACGGGGGTTAGATTAGATTGTTTTGGGGGCTTTCTCAGTAGTCAGGTAAGGGGATAAACTAAACTAGTTTTGTTTTGAGAAAATACTTGTATATATATATATATATATATATATATATATATATTTAGCATCTGATTTATGAAAAATAAATATATTTATATATATGTGTTATATTTGCAAAATACTATTAAAATGATCGTATGATTGAATATGTGAAAATTCGTTGTGTGGCATGAGTAAAAATGTTGTGAAATACTGTTTTCTAGGAATGTGGATGATATGAATTTTTATGATTGAAAATCGACGTACGGGCCGAGATTTTTATATAATTTGCCAATGTACGGGCCGTGCTATGTGACTGTGATTTGTCGGCGTACGGGCCGTGCTATGTGGATGTGATTTGCTAGCGTACGGGCTGTGTTATGATTTGCCGGTGTACGGGCCGAGCTATGATAAAATGTGTAATTCTGGCATACGGGCCGATGATTTTCATGAAATATGTATATGTGAAAAATGATATGATTGATTTGATAATTATTGATATGAGATATCCATGTATCACGATTTTAGTATATGTATATGATATCAGAACCTGGTTGGCTTGGTCTAGGCTAGCACTTGCACGATACCGTTGCTATGTGTCCATGGTCCTCGTGACAATGATATCTGTGTTAACACCGCTGTACGGAGTGGTGTGAGATTGGATGGTCGATGTGGTTATTTTCAAGAGGTGTGCTGTTATCACCCCTAGTGTACGGGCCAGTCTGGGTAGACCCATCGAACCTACAGACTACTGTTTGACTTGGCAGTGGTCGGCCAACCATTGTCAGGTCCCACCTTCGAGCCACACAACCCAGTCATGTGGGGGTAATACATGACAATAGCCAGCTAACCTACCATGATTGTTTTATGTTATTATTATTATGATACGAGATGAGATATGTTATGAAAATGCAGTATGTTCTGCTATATTTTGATTTATATATAAGTTTTTCCAAATTTGATAAACAGTACTGAATATGTTATGTATGGTATATGTAGAACACAAATTACTCATGTTGCCACACATTGGTATTAGTTTATTTCCTTTATTGAGAGGTGTCTCACCCCTAAATCTTATTAACTTTTTAGGATCCTCGGATAGGAGAGCGGGAAAAGCTCCACTGATATAGTACGGTCTATTTGCCCTTTTTGAAGGGTAAGTTTTGTAGGGAGAGTTGGATTTTGTGGGAAATGTCCTTAGGTTTTATTTTTGGAATGTATATATGAAAATACAGTGATTGTAGTAACTCTGGTATATTGTGGTATATGGTATTGAGATGTACATGTTTGTATATTTTCTGCTGCTAAGGCTTCTGCTTTATGTTCTGATATATCCTTGGTGCCCACGGGCTCATGTGGATTGTGACCTGCTGAGCTGGAATATGAGATATGTGATATTGATATTATATTAAAAAATATATATGTGGAAAAATGAGCAGGTAGTGACACAGTGTGTTTCTTACCACAAAGAGAGCAACTATGGTAAAATGTGGTATTCTGGGACGTACCACCACTATTCTTCTTCCAATTACCCTACCTTGCCCCAGACGAAGAACTAGGAGGCGCCGACCTCTTCTTTGGGACTTGGACCTTTGTGTCCTCTAGCAAACACTCCTCTGCCACAGTGGCTTTGTCAACCAACATAGCAAAGTCTTGCATTTGCAAGATCACTATCTTCCTATGGATCTCCTTGCTCAGACCCCTCTAAAACTTCCAGGCCTTCTTCATTTCATCCGGTATCACGAATGGAGCGAACCGGGACAGCTCGTGGAATTTGGTAGTGTACTGCTGCACCGTCAGAAACTCTTGCGTTAAGATCATGAATTCCTCCATCTTTGCGTTTCTAACCGTGGCCGAAAAATACCGTTCAAATAATAGCTCTTTGAACCGAGCCCACATCAACGCTACTAGTATTGGTTGGTGCTCCTCCATCTTCTTTACAGACACCCATCATCTTTCAGCCTTCCCTGCCAACTTGAACGTGGCAAAGGTGACCTTCTGCTTCTCCGTGCAGTTTAAAACATTCAAGATCTTCTCAATATCCTGGATCCAAGTCTCAGCACGAACTGGATCTACACTTCATACGAAAACTGAGGGCTTCAACTTGGTGAACTGCTCAATGGAGCAACCTAACTCAGTCGTAGAACGATCCTGCCCCCTTTTCGTTCGCACCACCTCAGCCATAAGCTACTGTGCGAAGTCATGCAATACACTAGTGGAGTCGCTACCAGCCTTATGGCTGGCACCCTCACTACTACTGCCTCCTACATTGGCAGTAATGTCCCTAGATTCCATCCTGAAAAACAATTATGAGAATCCATTAGAAAAAGTAATAGCCTAACATCAACTACTACTATCAAGATATAAGCTCAATTCTATAAGTTCGTATCCTTAATATTTCCATACACCATAAATTTGACATCCTCATTTTAACTCAAGTTCCACCCTTCCACCTGGAAACCAAAACCATCAATGGATTACCGTGATTTTCTGAACCTTTCGACTGATCCAGAAAAACACAGAAGTCTATCAATGGGTTTATGTCTCCGGGTATACAAAGCAAAACCCAAGGTCTCATCCATGTCCTATACTCTGGTATATTCTAGACTACAGAAACTAGCAAATCCTAAGTCCTGAACATATCCCTAACCAGACAACATGTATCAAAACACACTTCCAACTGGTTAAGGGCTCTGATACCAACTGTAACGACTCAACTCTTGATACAAACCAATACCGTTAACACAAATACATAATACATGTACCTGCTAAACATACATAGACAACCTGCCCTAAACAGGGACATACGGGTATAAATCATACATAACTATAATGTAAATACTACGGAAAAACATAAACATTCATTGGGATTTCTACTAGACCTGTACCAAAGCTTACTATTATATCCTCAAATACATATATCCAGACTTACAATATAATCTGTTATTACAATCCTCCAAAAAGGGAACTCCAACTAAGTTTAGTACTTAATTAGAACACTTATGAAGACTAAACCCAAAAACAACCTCCTGAGTCCCTCTAACTACTAAGACCGACGTCCTAATGGAGCTGAAAACAAAAGTTAGACACGGGGTGAGACACTTCTCAATAAGGAGGAAAAATATTACAACAGTGTGTGACTGCATATGATTATTTCGATTACATCTAATACATATAACGAACGTTTTCAATACTGTGGTGCAACAGGTATAACAATGAAAATGCTATAAAGTTCTTTTAGTAAAAGCCTTTAAATCATGTATATGAATATTAGAACGATGACCAGCTTGGTATGACATAATTACGCCTATTTACCCCGTGGCACTGGTTGTGCACTGATGACTCTAACATGCCCTGTTTGTGCAAACATTGCCGAGCATCTATTCTATAGCCCAATTGCCTCTCTTAGTCTATTATTTCACTAGTGATTACAAACTCCTGTAAGCCGACTATCTTATGTACCCACACTGATTCACATGTGTGATTGCACTGTACTTACTAGCTATGGAACTGAGCATCTAGGAGTATTTTTCAACCCTCTCACTGAAATATATTTCAACTCCATTCACTAAAGTATATTTCAACTCCTTTGGTAGCAAGCTGTGTTTCCATTTATCAGATATACAATTTATAATGAAAACATAATAACCTGTGCAATTCCAGTATTTTCACAACTCATTCAATCACTTCGGGTATAAACCGACACACACTCTCTCGATTTACCCTTTTTAGGTATAAAGCACGGTGTATAACCGACACCTGCTTTCCACATTTTCAGTAAGCAAGATGGAACTTTAGTTCCCATAACTCATACAAATATTATAAAAGATTCACACATTTCCATTTCAACCATATGTCACACGCGTTTAATCAAAAGTCTGCTATATGATATAAAATTCAATAAATATCATTTAAATGGAAAAATAAAGGATTCAAGTATCTCCCACTACAGTATTAACGTAATAAAGTGGTTTTGTAAAGTTTAGAGATCATACGCTAAAATCCTCGTTTTTACCAAAAATCGTAAAACCGACATTTCTACCCGGTAGAATTTGGCAAATAAGTAGTTAAATCATACATATAAGCATAAACTAACTTTTTAGCGATTTAATTTTACAAAAATACTGTTGTAAACAAATTCCTCTTACCTTAAACCCGAAACAAAACCACGTACGAAACGGTCCAAACCGACAACCCGGGATCCTCAAAACTTAAAAACCACAGAACATAACTTCTCTGAAATCTAGACTACTATATAATTGCTTAATCAAAAATGGAATCAGATCCTTACCTCGATTTTTGGGAAAACCCAAAAATCTTCAAAACAACAATATGATCAGCTAAAGTCGTAGAACTTCCTCCTTTGATCCATGCAGGAACCTCTGTTTTTAGAAACAGACGTCGAACGGAGAAAAATCTTAGAGAGAGAGAGAGAGAGAGAGAGAGAGAGAGAGAGAGAGAGAGAGAGATGGAGAGGGAGAGAGGGAAAGAGAGAGAGAGAGAGAGAGAGAGAGCTTTTGGGGGAAAACTTAGCACCTTAAGCAACCAAAATGGATATTTAGGGGGCTTTTGACAGAGTCAAACTCGTCGACAAGGCGGCGTCTTCATGGATGAGTTCACCATATGACTCATCGATGAAGTCATACCTTCGTCGCCGAGCCCTTTCCGGATATTTCTTGGCTTGCTCGGTATTCCCTCGTTGACGAGGCTCTGAATTTCATCGATGAGGAATTGAAGGTACTTCGTCAACGAACTCACTGCCCTCATCGACGAACCCTGCTGTATAACTCCCCTTTTATTCTATTTCTTACGTATTTTTCCTTATTTACGGGTTCAGGTCTCTACAGACAACCACGCTTCCAACGCTATGATGCTAGTTCCAACTACTCGAGGGACTTGAAAACATGTACGTACGATAGGGGTGAGACACCTCTCAGTAAGGAAGAATCATGTTATATCAGTGTGTGGTATATGAGTGTTATTTTGACATAAAACATAACACAATTCTAGTATTTTCTCAATGTATTTATAGTATAATCACAATATAGTTCCAGTATATCTCACAAACACATTATCCATATCTAGTGTCATCACACTCTTTGGCAATGAAGTCGGCCGCATTACACGGCGTCCCCGACATATAGCATAGCCCCACGCTCCCATGGGTTGCTGGTACGATATCTGGTGAACCCACACCCTTCGGTGATCAACAGGTATAGAAAGTGATATTTTACACCTTCCGCCTACGGTATTATACCGACCCGTCTCCACATCTAAGCCTTCGAGGATAAGCTGGCATGCTTCAATTATCATCAACGTTCGGCATTATTTTGACTCAGTATTTTCACAAAACCTGGAACATTTTGGGAACTCATGTCCTTATAACTCATTTCAATAAACCATAGCCTACGATACACAACCGGTTCAACCTTTCACAAACCTGGAACATTTTCAATAAAATAGTTCAATCTACACTTATTTGGTAAATACATAATTACGATTTCAAGAATATAGTTTAAAAAAAAGTCAAGGTGCGGCCATCTCTATACAATATACTCAACAATATATATACGGTTTTCCTACGAAACCAGAGATGCAACCCAAACCCCATTTTTTCCCAAAACTGTAACTCGAAAACCCCGTAATTTTACCCATCAAATTTTCCCAAATAAGTAGCCAAATCATACATATAATCGTAAACAACAGTTTCACCGATTTCGATTTAAAAAATAACTGATATAAATAGAAACCCCTTACCTTTCCCCAAAAATCCAAACATGAACTCTACGACTCCTAAACAACGAACTGAGTTCCCAAAACCTATAAATCACAGTACAATACAAATTTACAATTCCATTCTCTACAGATCTACCAAAACAGAAATGAAAATGGAGCCTTACCTCAATTTTGGGTCAAAACCTAAAAACCCTCGAAACGAAGATCCGTTCCATAAATCATGAAGAGAATCCTTCCTTGATCCTCGCAATAACGTCAGATCATCGATTCTGACGACAAACGACGAAGAAACCTAGAGAGAGAAAGTGTTCTCGCTGGTTCTAGAGTAAGAGGGAGAGAGTTTTGGCTTTCTTAGCCAAGAAGCAATGAAATAGGATATTTATAGCACCTTTGACTCGGCCAACCTCATTGACGAGGCGGCGTCTTCGTCGATGAGCCAACAAGGAAGTTTGTTGATGTAGCGGTGGCCTCGTCGACGAGCCTGAGATTTTTGAATTTTCCAAAGCCTCTCGGCTTCTCTATTGACCTTATAGGTCATATCCCTATTTTGATTATGACAAATACTCAGGTATTTAATGTCTGCCGAGTTGATGTGTAGGTATTCTAATTGGCAGATCATAGTGATAGCACAAAGTGGAACTGAAGCTGAAGACCCAATTTACGATTGTATTATATTTCATTTCTATGCAAAGGGTCTGTAATAGTAAATAGGGATTAGTTTGTAAAAACCTCACACACATCATATGCATGATCTAATAGGTAAGCTTAAACCAACCGTAAACTAAAAATGACCTTAGAAAGACCTTAGGTTGACCGACACCGAATTTTTTTGGCGTCTTCAAAAAGACCTAGAAAGGACCTTAGGAGACTCACCATTACACTTGTATGTGTTAGGTACTTAAATAGGGTGATTGTGGAATAAAACAAGACTGAACTGCACAAGTTATGCACTTTTGGTCGACCGACCTATACAGGTCATTTTGCCCCTAATCGACCGAATCAGGTTTGGGTTAACATGTTGACCACAGTCTGGTCGATCGAGCTTCTAAAGCTCATTTGACCCTGGTTGACTGAATACCCTTGAAGTCAATAGTTTGACTTCCTGGTCGATCGAGCGTAATTTGTATTACACCAACCTGGTCTACTGAGGGTCCTCAGGAGTTGTCCTAATGGTCTGATCGACCGACCAACTTAGTTCATTTTAGCCTTGGTCGACCAAACTGCGTTGATTTTGAAAAATCACCTCAGATATGCATTCTGGTCGATCGACCAATTAGTTCATTTTCATCCTAGTCGGCCAAATCTCGTTGACTTGGAAAAAAATTGCCTCGAACGTACTCGTCTGGTCAACCAACCTAGGCAGTTCATTTCTGGCCTAGTCGACCAAACCATATGAGCTTCGGTCGACCGAAAGTATTCTGGTCGACCGGTGCTCTTTAGTTGCCTTGCATTTTTACCGTAGTTAAATATTTTTAAACAGGGTTAATTAGGGTTAAAATGATTTTAAACAATATTAATAATACCCTACATATCCTAATGGTTATAATTCTTCCAACATCTATAAATAACCCATCATTTGTAAAGATTAGCAGAGGATTAGCAATCTTAATTAGGAGAAATTCCTTGAAAATCCTAAAATCCATACTACTCATTTTCTCACCCCATTCACTCATACTTACCTTCTACTATTGTCTAAACTCTCTGTAAGTTGATTGAGTGTTTGTTTGGAAAGGTTTGCTCGCCCTGTTCTGCTTAGTTGATATGATTTTCTTGAGAGACAAACCTAAGTGTTCTTAGGGGACTTTGTTAATAAGTCTATCCTAAGAAGACTTATATTAAACTTCCAAGTATTGCACATTCATTGCAATATCTTGGGAAGACTGTATTTGTTTTTGGATTGTAAAAACTCTTTCAAAACATTTTCAAATATCTATTGCGCTTTATCTTGAAAAATATTTGAAGAGACATTTGTTTATGTGATATTGATCTTTGTGGCAATATTCATTGAGTTATCTATTTTTCTGTATACAAAGATTAAATCTCTTTTTGCAAACCAAACATATACACTACTTGAGCATCATACGATTGAGAAAATCTGCTGATTGAAATATATATATATATATATATTGTTTGGCTGATATCTTTGTTTGAACACGTTGATTGAATACCTTGTGACACAAAGATTATACTGGTTTACACTCACACACACACATTACACTAATAGTAAATATATTTAAGAGTTGATATATTAAACCACATTGAGCTTACATATTATATCATTTGGTGGTGTATGTGATTGTGCGTAACTGGGTACATATCTGCTTTACATGAAAGCATAATCACTGTACCATTGTATTGTATTTCAAATTTGTTGCATTTCCAGGCACGGGCCTGAAAAAGGAAGACTAACCCTTTGAAATAGTCCCGGATTGGCTTAGACCCGGTTAGAAAAGCTAGGTGCGCCATCCTGGTAAGGCGTGTTGGTTGAGGTCGACCACTTTAATTGACCTGGTTGTAAAGGTTGAGGTTAGCCCTGTGTTAATTGATCTGGTTGTAATCGGTGCTGCTCCACCCGTTAAGTGAGCCATTGGAGGAATCCTCGGGCTTGCAAGCTAGAGGCAGGGACGTAGGCACAGTTGGCCGAGCGCCGATAACATATCATGTTCCTTGTTTATATTTCAGCATTTTACATTTATCGCACATGTATGTTATGGTATGAATGATGCACTTGATTTAAATTTTCGCACAATATATTTATTGGCGCATTTGGAATTGCATAGAAAGACCCTAGGTTGTATTATACGACTATTTCATTTAACCTAGGAAATAAATTTTAAAATTCCAATTCACTCTCCCTCTTGGGAATACACCAATTCTAACATTCTTCTCGTCGACGAGCCTCTACATTTCGTCGCCGAACAACAGAAGGGCCTTCATCAATGAAACTATGGCTTCGTCACCAATTCTAACATTCTTCTCGTCGACGAGCCTCTACATTTCATTGCCGAACAATAGAAGGGCCTTTGTCAACGAAACTATGGCTTCGTCAACGAAGCCTGCTCAATTTACCGTTTTACCCTTTCTTACTTATTTACTCCATATCTCATGAATCGGGTTCTTAAAACCTCCCCTCCTTACAAAAAATTTTGTCCTCGAAATTTGTAATCTCTCATTTACGAACTCATCCACACAACCAAATACACATATCCAACCCTAGGAAGAGTCGGCGGCCACTTACAACACAGCCCCGTGACAATACATACATACCCTCACTTATGGCGGAGGAATACACACATACTCATTGATTCTACTATCAAAACCACAACTTAGAACAACTGTGGATACTTTCAACGTATTTTTGCTTCCAATTCCCAAGAAACTTCCTCAACCTTGTGATTCTGCCACAATACCTTCACCAACAGTATGCCCTTGATACATAGTTTCTGAACTTTATGGTCCAAAATTTGAACGGGTACTTCCTTTTATGCTAAAGTATCCCCAATTTCTAAGTTCTCGTAACTAACAACATGCGACAGATCCAGTACGTACCTCCTCAATATGGATACATGAAACACGTCATGGATCCTCGGCGAGTTGTAGAAGGATGTTCGTCGACGAAAGAAGGGGTTCTTCGATGAACCTTAAGCCTGAAATTTCTTAACTTTCGGGATTTCTTCGTCGATGATGCCTCAACTTCGTCGAAGAGACACAGAAGGGCACTCATCGACGAAAAATAGGGGATTCGTCGATGAGTCCTATTGCTTTGCCCTTTTAAATTTTTCTTTCTTATTTTCTTATTTATTTCCGTTTATTTTCTGGGTTTGGGTTTTTACACATACTCATTTAGATTTCAGTTGTAATGTTTGTCCATTGGAAAAACATAAAAGATTGCCATTCAACAATAGTCACTCGATTAGAAATAAATTTTTTGATTTGATACGTTGTGACATATGAGGTCCTTTCTCTATTGAGTCAATTGCTGGTTTTAGATATTTTCTTACAATTGTGGATGATCATTCACATTGTACTTGGGTATATCTAATGAAAAATAAATCTGATACTCGTTCTCTAGTTCAGTCATTTTTAAGCTCATAAAGGCACAATTTGATATTCATATCAAAACTATAAGGACTAATAGAGGTGCTGAGTTTGATATGCCTGAACTCTATTCTTCTAAGGGAGTCTTGCATCAGCAAACATGTGTTGCCACACCTCAACAAAATGGTGTAGTTGAGCGTAAGCATCGACATCTATTAAATGTAGCATGATCTTTTAAATTTCATGCAAAATTACCCTTTGTTTTCTAGAGTGAATGTGTTCTCACAGCAGCTTACTTAATAAATAGAATATCTTCTCCCTTCTATCCAATAAAACACCATACAAAGTATTATTCTCAAAACCACCAATTTATACTCATCTTAAAGTATTTGGTTGTCTTTGTTTTACATCTACTATAACTCATAATTGTAATAACCCCAAAAAGGGATATAGAAGATTAGTAGAGTGATTCCAAAAAAAAAATTTAATTAAAAATTAAATTAAATAATTATTTAAAATAAATAAATAAATTATTATTATTTAAATAATATAATATATTAATATAATATAAATTATAATATATAATATATATGAAAGTAAAGCTTCCTGAAGCTTTTGCTTCAGGAAGCATCAAATTTGGAATTGCAGAAAGGAGCTGTGCACAGACCCCCCTGCCTCTGAACATCTCTTTCTCTCTCCTCTCATTCTCTCTCCCTCTCTTCTCGATTCTGTGACGGATTTTCGTCTAATAAAAAATCGGAAGATACCGCTGGACTCCATTCTCCATTGCCGTCATCATTTCTACTAGGGCAGATCAGTGGTAGGAGTGGCATAGGTGTATCTCATGGGGTAAGCCAATTTCTCATTTTTCTTTAATTTCTTACAAATTATAAGCCCAATCGACGAACGGACACCACCACGAGAATCTAGGGATGATTCTCTACAAGTCTAGTAGGACAAAATTCTCATGGGGTCGTCGTGGGCAAAACCCCAAATTTGGGGTACGGGGGTTATTAAGGGGCTTATTTTTAATTAATTAGTATTAATTTAGAAATGTTAAAATATTGAACATCTGATATTAAAGTAGGATTTCTAAAATTTAGGGTCCGGGTGAGCGCCGCGGGTGTAATTTTGAGACCCGCAGGTAAAATTTAAAAAATTAAGTAGGGCTATTAAATGTTAGTTTAAATATTAATTTGAGGTATATGGAGCATAGGGAAGGTTAGATGGGTATTATTTTGGAGAAATAGATTAATTAATTTGGAGAAAATGCAAATTGCAGGAGTTAAATTTTGGGCGCTAAGGGCGTAGGATCTGGGTGTTAATGAGACTCTCAGTAAGCCAGGTAAGGGGAATACATTATAGGTATTTTTAGAATTACTGTTTAAATTGATATGTGAAAATGTGCTTATGGTATTTTGTCTGAAAATTATTACGATATAAATATAAGATAAATTGTGTGGCATTTGAGTGATTTTAAATTGTGATATTTTGGAGGGTGAAATATAATGATGAGTAATTTCTGAGAAAATATTGAAATGAGAATTATTGATGTGATTAGTGAAAAATAATGAAATATGGTATTTATATGTGAGTCGAAATGTTTTGCCTAAAAGATGAGATTTTGTGAATTTCTGATATTGAAAAATAATGAAATGTGGTATTTATTTGTGAGTGAAAAATTATTTGCATGAGAAATGAGTTTGTACAAATGACTGATATGAGTATTTTGGGAAAAAGTGAAAAGTACGTGAAATATGATATATGTTATTACAAGATGATGAAATGTGCATAGAAAATGATGAGAATATTTATATTGAACTGAATTGTGATATATTGGAATATGATTGATGAAATGTCAATACCGCATAATGATTGCGGGTATGTGGTAGTAAACCCTGTTGGATGGTTATGATATTGAGCACGGTACCGTTGTTAGTGGTGTTAGTGCAACCACATGGACTCTTGAAGCGTGTGGCACGGCAGTCGACTGTGCCATTTTGTAGGGTTGTTAGGCCCCCTGAGTCCGGATCAGGGTTATAGGCCGACCAGTCGTACTACAAACGTGATATGTGATATGATATTTGATCTAACTGGGTCGGCCAACCGCAGTTAGATCCAGCCTCCGTGTAGTGATCTGAAGAGTAATAGCATTTTAATAATAATAAGAGGGAAGAAAATAGATACAGAAACAGAAGGAGGCCGTAGACTTCGTCGACGACATTGCATTTTGGGGATAATTTTATTTTTAGGAAACTTCTAGGACTTGTCAACGAATACAGGGGTTCTTCGACGAGTGCAGAAGAAAATTCGTCGAAGAGAAAATACCAAGCGGGTTTCTGGCTGCTCTGAATTTTGTTGACGAATATAGGGTTTCATCGTCGAATTTAATAAAGAACTCGTCGACGAGGTGACTTGTCTCGTCGACGAATCTAACCTTATAAGTAGGAAAAGCTCAGATTTTTATCATAATTTTCGGCTTCCCTCTCTCTCCTCTCTCTTCCTACATCACTCTCTCCCTTCTCTCTTCAATTTTGGCCCTACCAGTCGCCGGATTGAAGATTTGAGGCTACCACGACGCTCCCGGCGAAGTTCTCTACAAGTCTGCCGAAGCTGATCGTGGGGAAAATGAAGTAGGATTTCATCGCAAATTCAGGGAAAGGCCTTTTAACCTATTTTTGGCTTTATGGTAGTTATAAGAAATGATGTAGGTGGAGAAATACTGATATTATGTTTTGGCAAATATTGTTTTCAGGGTGTTTTGTAGAAGGCCCTGCGGGTGTTAGTCTAATATACCATAGGGGCTTTCTAGTAGTCAGGTAAGGGAAATATGCTATGCTAGGTATTTTTAAAATATTATACAGTTTATTAGATGATGAAAAATTATGTATTACAACATCGTGTGGCTTGTGAATATGAATTTAGTACGGAGATATGTTTTACGATATTTCAATATCTCGATTATATGATATTTCAGTACCATGATTTTATGAATCTTAGTACCATGATTACACGAATATCAGTATTATGATTATGCAGTTTCAGTATTATGATTATGCAACTTTAGTATTATGATTATGCAGTTCTCAGTATTACGTATGAACTACAGTTACAGTTTATACAGCATCATGGTTATTACGATTACTTCAGAATCATGGTAAATCATATAGATATGTATAGAAATAAATTATATGATATCAGATCCTGTTGGATTTGCAGCTACAGAGTACGGTACCGTTGCTATAGATACTATGTTACTTTATAAGTGCAACCACCTATTTAGATAATACGTGGTAAGGTCGTTCACCTAGGCCCTTGAAGAGGTTAGGCTCCCCATCCAAATATGGGTTAAGATGGGCAGATCGACCTATGGAGTATAGTGATTTATTCTTGGTTGGCCAGCCAGGGTAAATCTAGCCTACGGGCCGCACAACCCTGTCATGAGGGGGTAAGTCATGACACACAAATAGCCACAGGGAACATTTTCAGTTATTATTACATATGTATAGATTTGCAGAAATAGGGAACATACTTACTTATACTAGAAGTATTTTGAATAATAAACTCCAATACCGTTATGTTAAGCAACATGGAAAGGGGTGGTGTATTTTGTTACTTGTACTGTACTTTTGTATCCGGTTATTCATGATTATATGAAAACAGATTTTCATAGTATAGTAGCTCATTTGCCACACACTAGTAATAGCATATTTCTTCTTACTGAGCGTTGGCTCATCCCAATGTTGAATCATTTTTCAGGTGATCCAGGTAGGCGAGCAGACTAGGCTCGCAGGTAGAGGGGCTTCAGTGGTGCCCTGTCAGAGAGTAAGTATGTTATGAAGGATTTTTGTATACTCTACCTAGTTGAGGGTGTTTTTGGGAACAGTGATATGTGTATATTTTGGGAAACATGTACTACTCTGGTATTGAGTGGCATTGGTTTTGTATTGTATATATTTTCATATGGTTATGTCTATGTGATTTATGTTTCTCGCTGCTTAGGTTTATGGTTGGGTTTACCCCAGTATGGTATCAGATCATGTAGGTTATCATAGTATAAAAATAAATAAATAAATAAATCAGTTTATTAAGCAGGTCGTTACACTTCGAGCTGCACAACCTTGACCATGGGGGGAAGCATGGCATGGATAGAAAGATCCTCAGGGTGGCCATGAATTACAGACGCGATTTTGGTATTTGATACCAAGGATACTCATGAGCCGGAAAGTAAAATGAAAACAAAAAGTGGAAGAATGATAAAATTGGCTAAAATGAAAAATGAAAGAAAGAATGGAAATTGAGAAATAAAGAATGATAAAATTGAGAAATGGATTTGTGTGAGTTAATAATATAAATAATTGAGGCGAAGTGAAACTCTCTGCCTGAGGGCTTACTGAGTAAGGTGAGTGCCCTGATAGGTATCAGATGTGGTCATACCTGACTGTATAACGTGTTAGGGTAGAGAGAAGCTACCTGTATGGGCGGATAATCTTCCCTATTCTTAGGAACTTCGCGGTAAATATGTTTTGGAAATTATTGAATTTTAGAAATGATTTTAAAGCTTATAAAAGCTCGTGTTGTATATCTATATGATTATGAGAATGTGTATATCAGTGTATTTTCTCAGATGAAACGATAATTTGAAAAGTAAAGTGTATTATAATTGAACTCATATGACCACACACTATAAATAATTTATTCCTTCTTATTGAGATGTGTCTCACCCAAATTATCTAAATTTTTCAGGGAACAAAGATAGCTCGGGTGATAGAGCTCCGTGACCATTGGGAGCTGAGACCCTGACACATAGGGTGAGTTTCTAGACTGGGGAAGGTGTAATTCTCCTAGTGCTGAGTAGTTTTTTGAGTTTGTGATAATAATATATATGTGTATATGTTGATACTCTGGGTATTGTATTCTGAATGATATAAATACACCATGTAAGAACTCGAATCGTGATATGTGGATTTTTATGTAAAAGAGGGGTAAAATGGAAATTCTGCAGGCTTCGTTGATGAAGTCAGAATTCGTCGACGAAGGTAGTAGGATTTTCGTCAACAAAATTCAGAGGTTCATCAACAAAGGAAAGCCGAGAGGCGAAAAATTGGAAATATCAGGCTTCATCGACGAAGCCTCCGATTGCTCGACAAAATGCCAGATTTTTTGTCGACGAAGACACCTTTTCGTAGACAAAATCCCTCGGGTCAAAGGTCTTTATAAGGATATTTTGGGCTTGCTTCATTGCTAAGTTTTGGATTTCTCTCTCTCTCTCTCTCTAGATTTCGAAGCTCTCTCTCTCTTTCTCTCTCTCTCTTTCTCTCTCTCTCTCTCCCTTTCTTCGATTCCTTTGCCGTTTGTTGCCGGATTCACAAATCCATAGTTACTGCGAGGATCAGTGAAGGATTCTCTACGTTTCTACTGGATCAGAATCTCGTTTCGAAGGATTTTGGTTTTGGGCCAAAATCGAGGTAAGGCTCGGTTTTCATTTCTAATTCGGTATATGTATAGTAGTACGGATTGTAAGTATGTTATGTACTGTGGTTTGTAGGTTTTGGAGTCTCTGTTCATAGTTTTGAGGACCGTAGAGTTCGTGGTTGGAATTCGGGTTAAGGTAAGGGGAATCTGTTTATATCAGTCCATTTTTGAAATCAGGATCGGTAAGCCTGTAGGCTACGATCGTATGTATGTTTTGACTACTTATTTAGGGAAATCTATAGGGTAAAATACGGGATTTTCGAGTTATAGTTTTTAGGAAAATTGGAGATTTTGGGTATCATCTCTATGTTGTTTGGAAAACTATTTGTCTTGTTTAAACTGAATTATTGAGGTGACTGTAATCCATATTTGCATAAACTGTATACTTGAATTTGTAAAACGATATGATTTGCAGTAAACCAAATAAGTGTGGTATGTTTGTATGTATGTATTTTGTTCCAGATATTTATGAAACAGCTATGTGGCGGCTAATTACCGTACGCTGAAATGTATAGGAACGTGAGTTCTAAAATGATTCCAGGGATTTGTAAAATAGCCAGGTATCAGGTAGTTACCGTGGCGAGAGTGACTGGCTCTATATCCAGGGTGTGAAATATCACCAGTATGATTTGACTGGTCACCGAGGGTGTGTTCTACACCGTTTGTAGCAATGAATTCACAGTGGGCCTAGGTCATCGCAGCGTAGTTTGACACGTGGCAATGTAATCGGGGTGAGACTAGGTGACCTTGTGTAGTTGCGTATGTAGTAATGGATTCACTATTGGGTCTGAGTCGTATATCTTCGTAGTTGCATGTGTAGAAACGTAACCGCTGTGAGACTACGTGACCTTGTGTAGTTGCGTATGTAGCAATGGATTCACCATTGGGCCTTGATTGTCGCAGCTTAGTTGCGTATGTAGCAATGTAATCGCTATGAGACGAGGTAACCTGGTGTAGTTACGAACTAGTGTGACGACACTGACCGTATGTGTGATGACCCAAAAATATATACATGATTAAAGCACAATAATAATAAAATAATAAAAATGGTCATTGAATTAATATCAATACAGAAGTGTTTTTCTGTAGGATCCTTGATTCCATGTTTGATGCCTAAGAAAGACCTTGTCTAAGCGAGTGCTCAGAGACCATTGCGGCTCAGTCGCTCCCCGGAGGTCGGCCTGGTCAAAATGGAATTTCATTGGATAAACAGGATAGACACTGTTTGTACACGTAAATAAGTATATATACATAAAATAGTGTTTTGACAAACATAATTTGTAAAAATACATAATAAGATGATAACAATATAGGTATCATATGTGTGGCCCACAAGACTATGTGGGATCCACATGAGTCTCGGAGCCACAAGACACTGTTTATATACGTAAATAAGTACATAAAATAATGTTTTGACTGATATAATTTGTAGAAATATATGATAAAATAATAATAATATAAGTATCCTATGCGGGGCCCACAAGACTGTGTGGGGCCCACATGAGTCCCGAAACCGTATGGAGGTTTACACGAGTCTCAAAGCTATGTAGGATGCATAAAATCGTATAAGAGTTATTCGAGTTACGTAGGATCCATTCGGATCTCGAAGTTGTGTGGGGCCCACAATACTATGTGGGGCCCACATGAGTTTTCAAAATTTAAATTTAATTCTTATTCAAAAATAAATAATAAAATAAATAAATACTAAAAATAGTTTAAAAGTAATAACAATGATAATAATAATGATAATAATGATTAAGAAAAATAATAAAATAATAAAATAATTAATTAACTAATTGATTAATTAATTAGGTAAGTAGTTAATTAAGAATTTATTTAATGGGAATGGTGGCAAGCACTCCCACATGGCCTCCATCCCCATCCCATACTCAACCCATACCTTGCCCATCCCTTGCCCATTCTTTAATTTTTAAAAAATTATAATTTCACTCATCTCCCCACACTTTTATAAATTCTATTTCTTCCCCAAAATTTTCCTATAAATAGGGAGGTCTCAACCTTCATTTTTCACAACAATTTTCTAAGGAAGAGAAGGATTAGTGAGTGAAAGAAATTGTGGTGGAGAGAGAATTTTTGAATAAGTTCTCAATCACCTACTCTTTCCGATCTCATTTCTTAAAGATAGTTACAGTGTTCGTAAGAAAGAAGGTAAGTAAATTTTGATTATGTTAGTTTCTTTTTATTTTAAATTCATACTCGAGTTTATTTTGTACGTAAATTTTAATTATGTTACTTAGTTCCACAAAATTTTTATGAGTTTATTTTTACGCATATTTAATTATACCAGTTCTATCTTTAATATACTTGCATCTATTTTTGGATTAAGAAATGTTCAATCCCCTCGGGTAAATTTTCAGCATTTCTTTCTATTCAAAAATAAAATTATATATATTTTTAATACAAAAATTGTATGACATGAGTTTATTTCTACGTTGCATTTTTATGAAAATATGAGTAAAGATGAGATTTTCACGATATTATTTTTAAATTGCATAAATTATAATAAGATGATTTTTAAACCTCTTATGGCAACGAAAGTTCAAAGTTACAGATGCTCGGTACCGCAGTTTAAAGTTTATACGGATCAGAGTACACCCACACTGTTTACAGAGTGGTTATTTATGTTAGTGGATTTCTCCTGAGTGCACACCTGGTTCTGGACCAGGATTTAATAAGGAAAATCTCACTTAAAGTTTACGTACGTTGATTTAGTTTGGTCGGCCAGCCAGCTAAGTCCAGTCTTCGGACCGCACAACCCAGTCATGGGGGTAAACATGACTTACGGTAAAAAGGCCTAAGGGTGGTTTTTATAATATATGTTTATACATATTTAATTACGTGTACAAAGTTACTGATGATTTGAATGAAAAGTGTAAGTTTACGTGAAAAGGATCATTTTGGTGCTTAAATGACAATTTAAGGAAAACGTATAAGGAAAAGTATATGTATGTTTATCATCAAATATTTTTACAGTTTTAAAGTTAAAAGTTTAATTTAGTAGTTATAGTATATGATTGTAAAAATTTACTGTTGAAATTGATGACAAAAGTTTTATGCAGAAATTTTTAAATTTATGTCTATTCTAAAAGCAGTCTTGAAGTTATAGTATTAAATATTATTTTACGAAATTCTTTAAAAGCTCATTTTGGCCACACACTAATAATAATCTTATTTACTTACTGAGCGTCGTCTCACCCAAATCATATTCTATTTCAGATAACTCTTAAGGACATGTCGGAAATCAGGCTTAACAAGCATGCGGGTGGGGATTAGAAAAATAAAGATTGATTAGAAATATTAGTATGGTTTCAGATATTTATGTTTGTGTAATTTTTCTTCTTTTGAAATAAATGATTGTAATATTAATAATTAGCGCTCTGGTTTAATAAAAATTGAGTTTATTTTGCTTCCGCTGTAAATCAGTAGTAAAAAGTTAATATCCCAGGTCCCTCGGGGTCGGGGTGTTACAGTATGTATGTATGTATGTATATGGGTATCGTATGAACTGGAATGGATTTTTATGAAAATACTAGAACTGTATAGAAATGTATGGAACTGTTTTGAAACTATACAAATTGTTTCAACTGTATCGTATGTATAGTGTTATGAAGTATGTAAAATGACACTGGAATGCCGCACACTGTTATAACTTGTTTTCTCCCTTACTGAGTGGTGTCTCACCCAGAATATATATACAAATGTTTTTTAGGTCCTCCGGGTAGTCGAAATTAGCATCCTAGCATTCGGAAGCGAGGGGTGTTGTTTAGCTACTACTAGTGCCTGATAGGTACGAGTTTTTGTAACCGGGTTGTCATGATGGGTTTTTGTAGACGCCCGTAGTATGTATGGGATTCGTAGGGATGTATATCCTTGTATGGTATAGACTCTGGTATGGTACAGTTTATGTAAAGAAAGACCGTATTTCGTTGCGTATTTTGCTAAGTATGGACGTTTGTATGTATGTATGTATGTAGGGCATCCGTTCACCCTACGGGGTCGGACCCTCTTTTTTTGTGGTATCATGTATGTTTTAATTGATACAGAGAGGGGTTATGTTATTTAAATTCACCCCTGGGTTCCATTTCCGGGTTCGGGGCGTGACGCACCGTCTTTCGCTGTTAGGTTTTATAAATAAAAAGACTTTTTACCCGGTACCCAATGCGGGTCGGGTAGTACGAATGGTAGTAGGATTGTTGATGTGGCCGATTTGTGAGTGTTATGGATGACGTGTGATTAATTTATTTATTATTAAAAAAAAGTGTACGAAAATCGAGGTGTCACAATAATAGTTCTAAATTTGTACCTAGACCTCGTCCTTGTGTTTTTCTTGGATATCCATATGGCACCAAGGGATACAAGCTCAATGATTTAGAAACCAATGTCATTTTCTTGTCTAGAGATGTAATTTTTTGAGAATCTATATTTCCATCAAAACTGGTCATGATATTCCCACTCCATCAGTAATCATACCAGTTCCTCAAACAGATGATTTTTTCCTTTTGATATACTCACATATCCTACAACTCAAGCTACTCAAAACATTTCTTTATGTTCTGTTGATATTACTTCAACTTCTTCCCAACAAAATCTTGATTCTACTACTTTGCAGACTCAGACTAGAAAATCCACTAGAATTCACAAAGCTCCATTATATCTTACAGATTATCACTGCAACTTAGCTAATATATTGTAGATGTCACTTCATCATCAGATTTCATGAGTAATGGTCTTCCCTCATGTACTAAATATCCAATTTCTATTTTTCTGTCATATTCTAATATTTCTTGTCCTCATAAAGCATTCTCACTTTCTATTTCTTTGCAAAAAAACCAACATCTTTTCGACAAGCCATTCAACACACTCAATGGTGTAATGCCATGATTGATGAAATTCAAGCTTTGGAAGATAATAAAACTTGGATTATAACTCATTTACCTCATAACAAACAAGTTGTTGGATGTAAATGAGTTTACAAGATTAAATATAATTCTTATGGTTCCGTGGAAAGATACAAGGCACGATTAGTTGTAAGGGCTATACACAACAAGAAGGATTGGATTACTTGGAAACTTTTTCACCAGTTGCCAAGTTAGTTACTGTACGAGTCTTGCTAGCCATAGTTGCTTCCAAGAACTGGTCTTTGTATCAACTAGATGTCAATAATGTTTTTTTTTTTGCAAGGAGACTTGGAAGAGGAGGTGTACATGTCTGTACCTTTTGGTTTTCATTACAATTTGAAGGGTTCATATGCTAAGGGGGAGTTTTTACCATTTCCTCAAGTTGATTCTACTAACTCTCAGCTTGTGTGTAGACTGCATAAATCTTTGTATGGTCTTAAACAAGCATCAAGACAGTGGTTCTTCAAGTTTTCATCTACGTTGCTAGCTTATGGTTTTGTTCAATCTTCAGCTGATAAAACACTATTCACTCGACAAAAAAATAATTCGTTCATTGCATTACTTGTATATGTAGATGATATCCTAATTACTAGTAATGAGGATAATGTTGTAGCTAATTTAAAGAAGTAGCTCCATTCTCATTTTAAGCTCAAAGATCTCGGACCTTTGAAGTAATTTCTTGGTCTTGAGATTGCTCGTTCCACAAAAGGTATTGCGATTTCACAAAGGAAGTATGCTTTTGAAATATTGTCTGATTTTGGGCATTTAACATGCAAACCAGCTTCATTTCCTATGGACCATAACTTGAGATTATCTAAACCAGAAGGAGAGCCTCTCTTAGATCCACTTTGTTACAGAAGATTAGTGGGAAGACTTCTCTACTTGACAATTACGAGGCCTGATTTATCATTTTCTATTCAAATATTAAGTCAATATGTTGCAAATCCTACTGAAACTCATTAGGCTGCTGCTCATCGTGTTTTGAGATACATTAAAAGCAATCCTGGTCAAGGGTTATATTTTCTATCAGAAAATGATTTTTAGTTGAAAGCATTTTGTGATGCAGATTGGGTTGCATATAGAGATACTAGAAAACCCATCACTAGTTTTTGTATGTTTTTTGGACAATCCCTCATTTCATGGAAATCCAAGAAGCAAAATACAGTGTCTAGGTCTACAACAGAGGTTGATTATCGTGTCATCGCAATGACTACATATGAAATTACTTGGCTACAACTTTTATTGAACGATTTACTTGTCTCTCATTCTAAACCAACTGTGCTTTATTTATTTATTTATTTTTTTGATAGTGAGGCTGCCTTGCATATAGCCGCCAACCTAGTTTTTCATGAGCGTACAAAACATATTGACATTGATTGTCATATTGTAAGAAAAATTGTTGGCCGACACTATGAAAGCTTTACATGTTTCTTCCGCTGGTCAGTTAGCTGATATTTTGACGAAACCCCTTGGTTACAATCTTTTCTCTAATATTCTTTCCAAGATGTATGTTATAAATATTTACACTCCATCTTGAGGGGGAGTATTAAATTTATGCTGTCTTCAGCTTTGGGACTCAAACCGTCGACGGTTACAATGGAATTTATCGACGATTTGCTCTTTGCCTCAAACCGTTACACAAACCATCGATGGTTACAAGCGAATTTATCGACAGTTTATTTTTTGTCTAAAACCGTCTACGATTTGTCCTGTCATAGTCGATGGTTTCCTCCTAGTTTTCAGCATCAATTCTCTTGTTAAATTAACAGTTATTTATTTAGTTAGTTAAGACTCCTATTTGTTTGATGTTAGAGATTTGAATTTTCTTTGAAGATTTAATTTTCTTTCTTTGTTTTACTACAATATATTCTTTCTTCTGTCAAGAAGGAGGCACGGATCTTTAGAATTTTCTGGTGATGAGCGAAGAGAAACAAAATAGAGAAAGAAAAAGAAAAAGAGGGGGAGAAATTCTTTTTCCCTCGTAAGACCATTGGTTGCTGGTTTGGCACTGAAAATTGCAATCAGGAAGTAAAACACAAAGCAACTTTTTGTCTTCTTTACAAAAAACAGAGGAAACTTCAAAACCCGAACATTGCAGGGGTCAAAACATCGTCGATGGTGAACTCTCTGTGTTCTCACATAACTCTTTTTTGGGGGAACTTGAGTTGTGATAGTCAAGCTGAAACTCTAGCTGCTACACATAAAAAGCATCAGTCACATAAATACTTCTAATGGAGACACGGATCGGCTTTGGCTGGTTCAACTTCCTCCTTTGATCTTCAATTTCAAACTGAATCTCCCATTTTCTTCGCTCTTGACCAAAGTTTTCATTTACAACAGTTCGACGCCATCGTCAATCTCCATTTACGTTTTTTTTTTGAAAAGTATTATTATGTCAGCCTGCTTTTTGAATTGGCCCTTCTGTTTCCATTTTCCATCGATGCTCGAAAGTGATGTTTAGATTTGGGAAGATTTGCTTCTTCCTTGATCATTTTCCCCCGTGATTTGATATTTAGTTCAAAATTTGAAGCGTTAAATTTGGAGAATTATGTTGCTAACCATGCAGTTTGCACAGTTTAATACTAGAATTCTAGGAAGTTTTCTAGAGAAAAAGAAGGAAAAAAAAAAAAAATCTTCGGAAGTTTGGTGTACGAACTAAAAATCGTATACGCTGACCCAAAAACAAATGAGAATCTACGATTGAGCAGACCAAAACAAGGTTTGAATTTAATCATCCATATCGATCCAAAAGCCAATGAAGATTGATGATTGAACACGTCAAGGCAAGATTTTTCCAACGTGATTGTGGTTTTATTCAGACGCACGTGGAGGCATTCGCTGAATGTCCATAACCAGATATGTTTTGACAGGAGATGAACAAAGATGGAACACTTTCCCAAAACCTTTATCCTTCTTCTCCTGCTCTCCCTCTCATTTAAATTGCACCCTTCAAAGGCACAAACATGGATCAAAGCCGGTTACTGGTACTCGACCAGTAATTTTCCTTTCTCCGACCTCAATTCTGCTCTCTTCAGCCACCTTCTCTGCAGTTTTGCTTATCTCAACTCTTCAAACTATCACCTCTCCATCCGCTCATCTGATGAACAGCAGTTCTCCTCCTTTACCAATGTTGTCAAGCGTAAAAATCCGTCAGTCACCACTCTTTTGTCCATCTGGACAGGAACTGTGGACTCTGCAGTCTTTTCTTCAATGATTAGCCAACCCCTTTACAGAAAATCCTTCATTGAGTCTTCAATAAGAACTGCAAGACTTTACAGCTTTCATGGCCTAGACCTCAGAGGGGTGTTGCCGACCACAGCTGCCAACATGACTAACTTAGGAATCCTCTTCTATGAGTGGCAAGATGCTGTGGATTCTGAGTCAAGAATATCTGGCAAGACAAAACTAATCCTGACAATGGCTGTTCATTACTTGCCAACTGTTAACTCTTTTAGTTATCCGATCGAATCGATTCAGAAGAACTTGGATTGGATACATATTGTAGCATATGATTACTATTTGCCTTCAAGAGATAATTTCACAGGTGCCCATGCTGCTCTGTATGATACGTCTAGTCAGGTTAACACCGATTTTGGTGTAAAGGAATGGATAAGTAGGGGATTATCACCAAAGAAGCTGGTTTTGGGTTTGCCATTCCATGGCTATGCATGGAGACTTGCGAACTCCAAAGACGATGATCTTGGTGCACTTGCATCGGGTCCAGGTATTACACAAGATGGATTCGTTGCCTATGCATTAATCAAATTGATTGTTCGAACATATCAAGCTCGTCCAGTATACAACTCTACTTATGTAGAAAATTTTTGCAAGATAGGATCAATTTGGATTGGTTATGATGATGTGGAGGCCATAAGAACTAAAGTTTCTTATGCAAAGCAGAAAGGTTTGCTCGGTTACCATGTGTTTCGAGTCCCCAATGACGACAATTGGGTGCTTTCTCGGGCCGCCGGTGGGTTATAATTCTTCGGTGATCAGTATTTCATTTTTTAATTTTCCCCCTTTCCTAATGTAAATAAGTGGTCAGGCAGGCATATTTTACTCAATGGGTCTTTCTTTTCATATGCTATATTTAAGTGTGTAAAGCCTTCTCTGTCCATAGTGCTGCCTTCTTCACCATCAAATTGGATTTTTAGGCTGAGAGTAGTATTGCGGAGATTGAAGGCAATTGAGGATCAAGACATTTTTGGTCTCAAGAAATTTATCATTATCGTACCTTTAGCTCATTGAAATTAACTTTTAGACTCTCAAAGCTTTTAAACTCTCAAAGCAACCTCATACTGTTGATTTCTTAACAAAACTGAAGCAACTAATTTTGACAAAATCTGAGTTTGGCTCTTAACTTTATCAAACCCTCATAGTTATGGCATGTTTCTTTTTTTCTTTTTTTTTTTTTTTTTTTATTGGAATGAAGATTCTTCTCTTCATGGAACTTAGCTGACTTTTCATGAAATGTACTGCATTATATGCTAGCAATGGGAGGTTATCACATAGAGTGACTAAAAATGGAAGAGATTGGAGTTTACAACATCGATTGATATATTAGTAAACCAACTAGCGTATAATATGATTGTTTTACTTGAGAAATTCCTGATATAAGTCTGTATTATCTATATTACTCGCTAATTATCATGAACTATGGTTACAGCTCAAGTTGAAGGTAAACAGCCTCAAAACAAGCACCGATTGTTGGTAATTATTGTGCTATCAGTTGCTATGGGTATTCTGCTTCCATGCCTCACGATGTTTTACCTACGACGGAGACTGCTCAAATCCAAAGGTGCTTTTCTAAAAGTTATGTATTTTGCCATCTATTTCATGAAAAATGAGTAGAATTCCTAATTTATATGTGTTGTGATATGTGACTCACACTCTGAGTGGAAGATATGCACAAAGAAAAAACATGATGGAAATCAGGGTGCAACAAGGGAAACCGTCGATGGTAGCTTTCTAACCATCGACATTTTGAAGCAGTGTTTGAGAGATTATACTCTTTGTCTGAAACTGTCAATGGTTTGGCCCAAATTGTTGAAAGTTTGGCTCAGGAAATCCAAGGCATATTTCAAATTTTGAATAACGGACATTAATTTGGTTGGGATTTGGAGGGAAAACCTCCAAGAATTCTATTTATATGTCATTTGTGATGTATTTGTAGAAGATGATTGTATATGGTTGATGTATTGTTCATGTCCTTTGGATAAGAAGATAGTAAATTGTTATTGTTTGCTCCTGTAGTTGTAGACTTTGCCGAACCATGTAATTCCTTGTGTGTTGTGTTGTTATTGCTTTCATATATTTTTTGTGGATTGTTTCTGTATTTTCATCATTAAGTGTTGTGTGTGTTTGATCCAACATTTTTCTGTGCAATTCGTTTTTCACAGAAAATTAGTATCAGAGCATTGTTATAACGATCTCTGGAACTTCATCTGCAAAATTTGATGTCGTCAAGTTTGATGGAACTAAAAATTTAGGTTTATGTCAGAGAAGGGTGAAAGATCTCTTGGTGCTGTAAGGTATGGTGAAGGCCTTATACGAAATTCAACTATTTAACATGGATGAAGCAAGTTGGAATGAATTGGAGGCAAATGCAGTGTCAACAATCCGGCTTTGTTTGGCTGATGATGTGTTGTATCATGTCATGGATGAGGTTTATCCGATAGCAGTTTGGAGAAAACTGGAAAGCCAATATATGTCTAAGGGTTCATCAAAATCTGCAAATGTAGTGGAAGGAGACTCAGGGAGTAGTGATGGTGATATGTTATATGTTTCATCGGGTTCTAAGTGCCTCACGGATTCTTAGATCCTAGATTCCAGATGCTCTTATCACATAACATCAAATAGAAAGTGGTTCAACACTTATAGGTCAATTAATATTGGTTCTGTTTTGATGGGAAATGATATTTCATGCAAAATAATAGGTATTAGAAATGTAAAATTCAAAATATATGTTGGTGTTTTGAGAACCTTATGTGATGTAAGACATGTATTGGATCTACGGAAGAATGTAATTTCATTGGACACTTTAAACTGTAACGGATATGGTTACAAGTCTGAAGTGGGGTAATGAAAGTGTGTGAAGGTGATTTGATGGTGATAAAAGGACAAAAATTAAGGGGAAATGTCTATGCACTGCAGGGTATCACAGTTGTAGGTGGAGCTGCAGTTGTAGAATCTAAGTCAGATGTTCTGTGGCATATGAGGTTAGGGCATATGGGTGACTACATTTATTCAAATGTTTGGGGACCGATGAGGATAGCGTCACGGGGTGGACATATGTATTTTGTGGGTTTTTCACGAAAGATCTTGGTGTATGTCATGCGGTACAAGTCAAAGGTGTTTGCCAGGTTTAACTTGTGGTTGACTTGGAAAACCAAACCGAGAGAGAGATCCTTAGGTTAGACATTGGGACAGAGTATGCTGGTTCAGTTCAAGGAGTTTTGTGACTAAGGAACATTATATGTAGGGCTTACACGAAACTTCTTGGTGAAGTCAGTGAGTATGACACATTTCCCGTTTGACCGATTGCCAAAGGTATCACTAGATGGGAGAGTTGCAGGAGAATTGTGGACAAATTTTGCGGTGGACTACTCGGATTTGAGTGGATGTCCACAGGTGCACATTTCTAGTGAGGTGAGATCTAGGCTTGGTGTAATGTTCAGACAGTACATCTTTATGGGGTATAAGAAAGGTGAATTCAAGCTGGGTGATCCAATGGCAAATAAGACGGTGATCAATGGAGACATGGTTTTTGGTGAGAAAGTCATAGGGTAGCGTACTCAGGTAAAGGAAGAGAAATAGATGTCAAAAAACTTTAGCAGCAATGAACATGTGGTTTAGGTGTAGTTAGATACTTAGGGTAGAAATGTAGGAAGTTCTATCTCGGGTCAACAGTATCACAGTATAGATTGCAGTAGAAATGGGCATGTGACACAGGTGGAGCTACAAACTCAGGGCAGAGATGACATTGTTCATATTGCAGGGAGTTTTAGTTCGGGAGACCAGCAGGATTACAGTGGGCCCAGGTGCACTATCAAACCACCACTTAGGTATAAATTTGACGTTATGATATTTTATGCATTCATAACTAACAGTAAGGTTTATACTATTTTTCAAGATGCAGTGCACAACAAAGGGAAAAATAGATGGATGAGTGTTATGGTGGAGGAAACGAAGTTACTACATATGAACCAAATGTGGGAGTCGGTGGAACTTCCAGGATGGAAGAGGGTGGTAGGATGCAAGAGAGTGATGTATCTGTTGTTTGTTATTGGCTGGGAAGACTTTGACTGAGGCTAATCAATTGGGAACTCTGTTGACAAGTGTATTTAAAATGAAGGTTTTGGGTACGACTAAGAAGGGTCTTGGTTTGAAGATTCGCATGGACAGAGCTGTAGGGAGATTGGGGTTATCTCAGGGTGGCTTTGTGGATAGAGCTACAGGGAGATTGATGTTATCTCAGGGTGACTTTGTGGAAAAAATGGCTGGGAGACTTTGTTTGTTGTCTCAAGGTGGTTTTGTGGAGAATCAATGTAAAATGTCTACCGCTTGGTACCCATGGATAGACGGTGATCTCTAGGATATGTCAAAGTTCCCCTATGCTGGTGTAATGAGATGTTTTGGTAGGCAACAGAGTGGTTCGTAAGTTGTGAAATTTGTTGTCAAAGATGCTAGAGATGGAGCCAGAAACACAGCTGGAGACACGTTGAGATGAGTCAGAAAACGTGTGAATTTATTCTCCATTTATCTTTTGATTATAAACTTCCAATCTGTGATTAATTTGTATTGATTCACATTCAATTACAATGTAAAATCCAAGCCTATATTAAGAGGCTGTGGAAAGTGATATTTTATATAATACAATAGCATAGCATAGCACAGTGCAGAGAGAGTTGAGGGGAAGAAGGGAGGAAGAAAGAGAGAGAGAGAGAGAGAATTGTAACATTTTCCGGAGAGTTATTGAATAGTTGGTGTGTACTCCGTGGACGTAGGTCGCTCTTGACCGAACCACATAAATTTCTTGGTGTCACTTTCTTCTGGATGCTCACAGGGTCCTAACAAGTGGTATCAGAGCCCGGTTGGAGCAGAAAAGCCAGATCGGAAGTGATCCCGAAATTCAGAGCTCTGTCCAATAGATCAAAACTGTGTTTTGAGGTCACCATCATATTCTTCTTGCCGAGACAAAGAGAAGCGTGCCCGCCGGAGCTCAAACGGAGTTTAGAAAAGCCTGCACACGCCACCACGCGCGTTGCCAGAGCAAGACGCCTCTTCACGTGCTGGCGAACATCTCCTCACACGCTGCACGCACTGCATACGTCATCTTCACCCGTGCCACCTCTACTCGACCCGAAGAGAACTCGACCCGACCCTACAGGTGACTCAGATTCGGGTGAACCCGAGATCCAGTTCCTGACCCGGGTTTGACCTCAATGCCACGTTAGCGCGTATACTGCGCACGCGCCAGCAGGGCCACGTTAGCAGGAGTGCCACATGGTAGAGGCACCATGTCAGCAGGCGCTGCCACGTCATCAAGTGGGTCCCACTGCCACGTCAGCGCCACGTCATCAATTTGACCAAGTTTGACTAAAAAGTTTGACTGAGCTTTTCGGGGTCATTTTGGGTCTGTTTTTCGAGCGACTAGAACCATTTCTAGGGTTTTCGATCGTTCCAGATCCATCTGTGCTATCCATTTGAGCTAATTCCATCTCTAGATTAGCAAATCGAAATGTCAAATGAAAAGAACTCAAAAATTGAAATGTTTAACGGGAACAATTTCGGTTTCTGGAAAATGCAGGTAGAAGACTATTTGTTTGGGAAGGAATTATACTTACCATTAAAGGGTAAGCCAACATCCATAAACGAGGACGAGTGGGAGTTGCTTGATAGAAAAGCCCTCGGAGCCATCAGAATGATGTTGTCGAAATCTGTGGCGTTCAATATCAAGCATATAACATCCACCAAGTCTCTGATGGATGCACTCTCAAATATGTACGAGCAGCCTTCAGCCGCAAACAAGGTACATCTCAGGAAAAGACTATTTACGATGAATATGTCTGCAGGTGAGAGTTTCAGCAGGCATCTGAATAACTTCAATGAGTTGTCTGATCAACTCGCCTCAGTCAGGATAACGTTTGATGATGAGATTCGGGCTCTACTGATTCTCAGTCAGCTGTTTGAAAATTGGAATGGCGTCGTCACTGCCATCAGTAGCTCCGCAGGAAAATCGAAGCTTGTATACGATGAGGTCGTTAGCATGATTTTGACGGAGGAAATAAGAATGCAGCCGAACCATAGCTCCAATTCGAGTTTAGCCTTGAACATGGAGAATTGAGGCAGGGGAAACAGGCATGGACGATCAAACAACCGCAGCAGATCTAGGCCCAAGCGGTCTCAATCCGGAAATCCCAAAGGTACTCAGGACACAAGTTCCCAGAGCACTAAAGTTATTGAGTGCTAGAACTGTGGAAAGACTGGTCATTACAGGAACCAATGCAGGAGTCAGAAGAAAGAATTCGAGACAAGGGCAAAGACAGAAGCAAATATTGCTTCTGAGAATGATGAGATGTTAATCTGCTATTTGGAGAGCAAGCAGGAGTCTTGGGTCATAGACTCCGAAGCCTCATTTCATGCCACATGCTGCAGAGATTGCCTGGAGGGATATACATAAGGTAATTTCGGTAAAGTTTATTTGGGCAATGATCAACCTTGCGACGTAACCGGCAAGGGAGTTGTGAAGATAAATATAAACGGGTCAGTATGGAAGCTGAAGGATGTTAGGTATACCTGAGGAAGAATTTGATCTCAGTCGGTCAATTGGCAGATGAAGGCTATAACACATCTTTCATGGGTGATGAATGGAAGATTTCGAAGGGTGCATTGACAATTGCTCGAGGTAAGAAAAGTGGTACTCTTTATATAACTCCTAATACATGTTTGTCTATTACAGTTGCTACAAAAAATGATGATAGCAACTTATGGCATCAACGACTCGGACACCTAAGTGAGAAGGGACTCAAGGTAATGCACTCAAAGGGTAAGTTGAGTGATTTACAGTTGGTGCAGATTGACACATGTGAGGATTGCATATTTGGGAAACAGAAGAGAGTTAGTTTCCAGACAAATATCAGTACCCCGAAGAAAGAAAGACTTGAGCTAGTCCATTCAGATGTATGGGGACCAACAACCATTTTGTCTATAAGAGGAAAGCATTACTTCGTCACGTTTATTGATGATCATTCACGGAAGGTATGGGTTTACTTCCTGAAGTATAAATCTGATGTTTTTAATGCTTTTAGAATTTGGAAAGCGATGGTAGAAAACGAAACTGGTTTGAAAATCAAAAAGCTGAGAACAGATAACGGTGGAGAGTATGTTGACACCGAGTTCAAGAAATTCTGCTATGAGCATGGCATCAGAATGGAAAGAACTGTGCCAGGTACACCTCAACACAACGGTGTAGCAGAGCGGATGAATAGAACGTTGACAGAGAAAGCCAGAAGCATGGTATGCAGTCAGGCCTGCCAAAAATGTTTTGGGCAGAACCAGTCAACACAGCAGCTTATTTGATCAATAGAAGTCCTTCAGTACCATTGGACTACAGTCTACCTGAAGAAGTTTGGAGTAACAAAGAGGTAAGACTTTCACATTTGAAAGTTTTTGGTTGTGTCGTATATGTACATGATCATGTCAGGAATAAGCTGGATCCGAAATCCCGGAAATGAATTTTCATCGGTTATGGTGGAGATGAATTTGGATATCGCATTTGGGATAATGAAAACAAAAGGGTGATCAGAAGCAGAGATGTGATTTTTGATGAAAAGATGATATACAAGGATAGACACACAACTGAGTCTGAAACAACCTTTGTAGATGTGGATGACGTTTTAGAAGGTGTAAGGACACGTCAGAAGAACATAGAAAATCCTCAGCAAACTACCGAGATTCCTCAGTCAGAGGAACATGTGGAGCAGATTGTTGCACCACCACCTCCTACTCCAGCACCAGAAATTAGGAGATCTTCTCGGCAGCACATACCAAACAGGAGGTATGTAAACTATTTACTTCTTATAGATGGAGGAGAACCTGAATGTTATGTTGCAGCATGTCAGGCAGGAGATGCGAGCAAGTGGGAGCATGTAATGATGGACGAGATAAAGTCTCTTAACTCCAACAAAACATGGGAACTAGCTAAGTTGCCCAATGAAAAGAAGGCTTTTCACAACAAATGGGTTTATA
Organism: Malania oleifera; assembly: GCF_029873635.1. Classification (NCBI taxonomy): domain Eukaryota; kingdom Viridiplantae; phylum Streptophyta; class Magnoliopsida; order Santalales; family Ximeniaceae; genus Malania; species Malania oleifera. The sequence continues at coordinate 109,435,693 of NC_080422.1, read as the reverse complement.
GAATCAAAAAGGAGCATGACAGCTCCAGGAGGTACAAGGCTCGGTTGGTAGTTAAAGGCTTCGAGCATAAGGAAGGAATTGACTACACCGACATTTTTGCACCAGTTGTGAAGCTAACAACCATCAGATCTGTTCTGAGTATTGTTGCCTTAGAGGGTTTACATCTTGAACAGTTAGATGTGAAGACGGTGTTTCTTCACGGTGATCTTGATGAGGAAATCTATATGCATCAACCAGAAGGATTCTCAGAGAAAGGTAGAGAGAATCTGGTGTGCAGGTTGAAGAAGAGCTTGTACGGTTTCAAACAAGCTCCAAGACAATGGTACCAGAAATTTGACGGCTTTATGCACAAGAATGATTTTATAAAGTGTAACACCGACCACTGTTGCTACTTCAAGAGGTATCAGTATAGCTATATCATTCTGTTGTTATATGTGGATGACATGTTGATCGCAGGACCAGATATAGAAGAGATCAGAAAATTGAAGCAGCAATTGTCAATGGAATTTGACATGAAGGACTTAGGCTCAGCGAAAAAGATACTTGGGATGTGAATCTCCAGAGATAAGCGACAGGGAATATTGCAGTTATCTCAGTCGGAGTACATTAGCCGTGTTCTACAAAGGTTTAACATGAGCAACGCCAAAGCAGTAAATACACCTTTGGCAGGACACTTTCGCCTCTCCAAGGATCAGGTTCCCCAGACAAATGAAGAGAAGGACTTCATGGCTAAGGTTCCTTATGCCTCAGCCATTGGAAGTCTCATGTACGCCATGGTTTGTACCAGACCGGACATTGGCCAAGTAGTGGGAGCAGTCAGTAGATTCATGTCTAATCCAGGGAAGACTCACTGGGAAGCAGTGAAGTGGATCTTCAGGTACCTCAGAGGCACTATTGATAAGTGCTTATGTTTTGGAAAAGGAGACTTTAAAGTCAAAGGATATGTAGATGCCGATTTTGCTGGTGAAATAGATCACCGCAGGAGCACCACCGGATACGTGTTAACTGTTGGCACAATAGCTGTTAGTTGGACGTCGCAGATACAAAAGATTGTTGCCTTATCTACTACAGAAGCTGAGTATGTAGCAGTGACAGAAGCTAGTAAAGAGATGATTTGGCTTCAGGGTTTGTTAACGGAGCTTAGATTAAAGCAGGAAAGGAATGTTTTGTGCAGTCACAGTCAGAGTGCGATACATATGGCAAAGAATTTAGCATTTCATTCCAGAACTAAGCATATTGGATTGCGTTACCACTTCGTCAGATCTCTGATAGAGGACGGTGTGTTGATACTTGAAAAAATCCACGGTAACAAAAATCTGGCAGATATGTTAACTAAAGTGGTGACTACAGAGAAGCTGAAGTTGTGTTCAACTTCAGTTGGTCTTCATGCTTGAAGACACATATTATGAGCACATCATTTATTCATGATACTCTGGTTAAGAAGGTGTCTCTGTCTCCAAGTGGGAGATTGTTAGAGATGGAGCCAGAAACACAGTTGGAGACACGTTGAGATGAGTCAGAAAACGTGAGAATTTATTCTCCATTTATCTCTTGATTATAAACTTCCAATCTGTGATTAATTTGTATTGATTCACATTCAATTACAATATAAAATCCAAGCCTATATAAAGAGGCTGTGGAAAGTGATATTTTATATAATACAATAGCACAGCATAGCACAGTGTAGAGAGAGCACAGAGAGTGCAGAGAGAGCTGAGAGGAAGAATGGAGGAAGAGAGAGAGAGAGAGAGAATTGTAACATTTTCCGGCGAGTTATTGAATAGTTGGTGTGTACTCCGTGGACGTACGTCGTTCTTGACCGAACCACGTAAATTTCTTGGTGTCACTTTCTTCTGGATGCTCACAGGGTCCTAACAAAAGACTATGCAGAGAACTTTGATGAGACAAGGTTTACAACAGAGTTTATGTTTACTATTGTGGGAAGACCTACTTGTTGGAAGTCCAGGGTACAGTCTCCGGGTGTAACATCTACAACTGAATTGGGGTTCATGGTAGAAGCCAAAGCTGCCACGGACAAGTAAAGCATTGCTTGGACTTGGTTTTTGTCTCCAGCTGCTAGACGGGAGGCTGTCCCAACCTAATGTCCCAAGGTCAAGGTGGATCAGCGGGTTCATGTTTTCAATTTCTCCAAAGGAGCGTATGTTCTCTAAGGTGGAGATTGTTGTGATATGTAGCTCACATACTGAGTGGAAGGCATACACAAAGAGAAAATATGATGGAAATCAGGGTGTAGCAGGGGAAACCGTTGACCTTAGCTCTCTATTCATTGACGGTTTGGAGTAGTGCTTAAGGGATATACTCTCTGCCTGAAATCAAATCCTAGCGCAGATTTCAAATTTTGAATACGGGACATTAAGTTGGTTGGGGTTTGGAGGGAAAACCTTCAAGAACTCTATTTATATGTCATTTATGATTTATTTGTCGAAGATGGCTATACATGGTTGATGTATTGTTCATGTCCTTTGGACAAGAAGATAGTAAATTGTTGCCATTTGCTCCCGTGGATGTAAGCTTTGCCGAATCATGTAATTCCTTGTGTATTGTGTTGTTATTGCTTTCATTTATTTGCTGTGGATTGTTTCTGTATTCTCATCAATAAGTGCTGCGTGTGTTTGATCCAATATTCTGGTGTGCAATTCGTTTTTCACAACTGTATGTAATGCAGACACTAGCATTTCTCCTTGTGTTCTTTCCCTCTGTCTTTATAGGAATAATGGCTATTGATGAGGAATGGTTGGGACCTTTGGAAAATCCTGATAGCAATGATGATTCTCGTCTTCAAGCTTTTAGCTTTGCTATCATTGAAGCTGCAACAAATAACTTTTCAATTGACAATAAGCTTGGGGAGGGTGGATATGGATCTGTTTACAAGGTAATGTTTGGTTTTCAGACCATATTATTATTTTTTTTTGGGGAGTGTATGTATCGCACATTTTTTATATTTCTGGAATAAGTCAAATAATTGCAATAACTCAGTTAAGGACATTGGAGAAATTTCTATGAAGTGCCTAAGTATGTAGAAGCTATGGCAGTAACTAACGGAAATTGGAGTAATCTCTATAAGATGATGAGAATTTATATGATCTTGATTCTATTAGTCTATGTACTTTATTCAAAATGATACACCTTTGAGTTTTTTGGCAACTTCTATCATTAAGGGACCTTAGCTGTGAACTTATTATACTTGTAAATTTTCTGGCACTTTTGTAAGCACCTATTAAATTTTAAGTAATGGATGCGGTCAATTGCAAACTATTTTTACTGTTTGCACGAACCTTTGATTTGATTTTATTTGTGCAAGTTTCCTGTTACTAAATCTACATGTACCAAACTAAATTGTATTTTGATGTTTTCTCTAAGGCTCTAAGGTAACTACATGAGTAAAATAATTTTCGTTTCTTTGAGAAATTGGCTGAATTCCTCTCCACAAAGACCCCAGTGTTCCTATTTTTCATTTCTCCAACTATTACTTTGATTAATTATTTCACTAGAAACTTCATTTTCAGTTTCTATATGCATCGTTTTCTATAAGACAGTTTGGTGGTTTACTATTCCACAAACCCTGGAGTATATTAGAATTTTGAACATGCAGACGTCAATTGGTTTGCAACAAATTGATTGTTAGCAGAGTATAGATGCGATAATGATGAAAGTATTGGTACATCATCTACTAGGAAAGGGTGGGTGTGGGGGGAATTATTGCATCTAAATAAGCCATCAAAATCACTAAAGTATATCAAGTATTTTGCAGCAAATACAAACAATGGGTCTCCCTTTCTTTTCCAGGGAAAATTACACGAGGGGTGTGAAATAGCGGTGAAGAGGCTGTCAAAAACTTCAGCACAAGGGCTGGAGGAGTTCAAAAAGGAGGTTACCCTAGCTGCGAAACTACAGCATGTCAATCTAGTTAGAGTTCTGGATTTTTGCATTGAAAGGGAAGAAAAGATGCTGATCTATGAGTATATGCCAAACAAAAGCTTGGATTTCTACCTTCATGGTATGCAATCTCTAATGCTTTCAATTTTAGTTATATGAGCAAATTATGACAACATGACCAGCTTGAGACATGGAAATGGAGCCTTGGATTTTGAATCCTGGGTTCTCACAAAACTCAATATTATTTCAAATTGTGTTTTGTCAAATCCTTCACAATTCCAAATGCAAGGCTTCAGTTCCATTCCTAAATGCCGCATTGTGTCATTCAACATTTTTGAGCTTCTTTGTTGTTTTACTGGTTGGTAGGTGGCAAGTGATATTTCTTGGGAGTGAGTTTAGAACAGCCCTGTTTTAAATGCTGGCACAGAAAATGGTGCTTTCTAGAAAGGACTCCTTAGACTAGAGAATATAACAAGGATTGCTGGAAATTATGTCTATTATTTTTTGCAGTATCTTTTGTTAACTAATCAAATCCTTCTCACCATAGTGCAAGAGGCTCTATGCTTCACCCTATGAGACAAAATTGTGAGTAGCCCCAGTATTTATGATAGCATGGATGCCTCTCGAATGCATTGAGAAACTGTATCACACCTGTCCTCTAGGTTCCTCCTCATCCTCGTCTTGCCCTTGTTCCCTTTCTCTTTGGTAGATGTTAGTCAACAACTTAAGAAAGCAATTGTTAGTTCATCAATGTAATTAATTTCATGCAGATCCCATCAGAGGTAAATTGCTAGATTGGAAAAAGCGTGTTCAAATCATTGAGGGGATTATTCATGGGCTTTTATATCTCCAAGAGTACTCAAGGTTCACAATAATTCACAGAGATTTGAAAGCTAGCAACATTTTACTGGACAGTGAGATGAAGCCCAAGATATCAGATTTTGGTTTGGCCAGAATTTTCCGGAAGGATGAACACGAAGCAAACACAGGTCGAATTGTTGGAACATAGTAAGTTACTGCCTCCTAAAGCTGTTTCCTTGAACATGTTTTAATTGTTGGGGCTATTTTGCTTTCTGATTTTTATTGTCCTCTAAAAAATTTTTGGATTAACAAAATGCAGCGGGTATGTTCCTCCTGAGTATGTGAAAAGAGGTATATACTTTACAAAATATGACATTTATAGCTTCGGAGTTCTACTTCTGCTAATCATAAGTGGCAAGAGGAATGCGTGCTCCTACGGCCTGTTCAAGAACATGAACCTCCTAGAATATGTAAGTTAATTTGACAAGCTGCATTTCCCATGACCGATTGCAGGAGTCTAAATTTTTGCATGTGAACTAAAACTAGGGATGAAAACGAATTATATTTCAGGCATACGAGCTGTGGAAAGATGGCAATGGCATGGCGGTCATGGATCCGTCATTGGATGATTCAACCTCATCATGTAAACTCCTAAAATGCTTGCAAGTAGCTTTGTTGTGTGTTCAGGAGAAAGGGAAGGACAGACCATCCATGTCGGAAGTATATTCAATGCTCAAAAATGAAACTGCAGCCATCAATACGCCTAGAAGGCCTGCTTTTTCAACAAGGACAGGTGAAGAAGATAGGGAAGACGCGCCTTCCTCCCAGCTAGAAATATGTTCAAATGATGGCTCCATCACTCAACCTGAACCTCGGTGACTCTTTTATCTGTATAAGAATTTTACTGTTAAGATTTACTATCTTGCTTTGCCTTATTGTTTTTGCTTATTGAATGATGTATAGTTTAGTACGTATGAATGGAAAGGAATCAAGAGGAATGGATCAACAAATCAATTTTCATTCAATTTCTTTTTCATCTCATTACATTGCGCAAACCAAACATGCTATTAGTTTGGCTGCTCTAACTCTTACATCACTATGCCGAGACGACAATTGTCGAAGATTGAATTTTAGCAAGAGAGAAAGAAATCGATAGAACAAGTAGCTTTAGTCGAAGTATGCACAGAATTTTGTTGTTGGAAGAAATAGAATTTAAGGACAAAGTACGTATTAAAATTCCAATTTTCGGGACCTCTGATTATTAGAAAAAAGCATAAATAATGAACCACAAGTAACACACCAAATTAATTTTGACTGCCTATTGATTATTTACCAGTAACAGAAGAATATTTCCATCTCTATGGTGCATGATAACTAATGAATTTCCTATTTTTCTATTCCCACAAATATTTTCATAAAATATTTTTATTTCAAACCCTAGATTTTATGACAATTTTAATGTGCATAATATATATTCTTCTTATTGGAAAATATTTTTACTAGGATAATTTTTCCTATATCAAGCACACTTCTTCATAAAGTGGGTTTTGGATCCTCTTCATTAAGAATTTCAATGGGAAAAGGAAAGAAAAGGAAAATGAGAAGTAAACTCATTTTTCATTATATATATTTTTGTATTAAATATTACTAAAAATTAAAGTTTGTTTTAATATAATTAAAAATTGAGAAAAATCAACCGTTAATAGTATTTAAAATCAAATTTTATTCATAATTAACGTAGTGTTTTGAGTTAGGGCATGGATTTTGAGTTTTAAATTTAGATTTATGTTTGGATAAAAATAGTACAAATTTATATTAAATTTAATTCAAATTTACATAAATTTAAATTCAAGATTAAATTCAAGCTCTCAAATACAAGGTGTCAGGGTCCTTTAGGCTCATTTGGAACTTGAAAAATGCAAAGAAAAGAGGAGGAAAATTTGAAGGAATCCAACCTTTTTTATGTTTGGTTACCAAGGAAAGTGAAAAAAAAGATAAAAAAGTAAATCGTAATATTTTTAATGATTTTTTTAAATTTTTACAGCTACAAAGGTTGATGCTAATTAAAATAAAAATTTATTGTGCACAAAAATAGGAGGATAGAAAACATTGACATCTTTTGAGGCTAGACAAAAAAAGATGCAAATTTTCCTCGAGATTTAAAAAATTATAAGAACCTTAAATAAGGCTTGACAAAAGTTGCTATTTCCCTAGATTTTAAAATTTCCACAAACTTCACCTAACATTTGATTTTTAGGATACACATACGTATTCATGTGTTTGTCTTTTTGTCAAATATAAGCGGGGATATACGTGTCTTTTTACCAAAACTTAGAGAAGGTTCGTGTGATTTTTGAAACATTCTGTGAGTGCGTATCTTTTTGTTCAATTTCAAAGAAATTTTTTACGCTAAACAACTTATGATCATTTAAACGTACTATTGGTTAAAATCAATAAGGTCATTACACCTTTAATTTGCACATAAAGTATCAAAATGACACAATGCCTTATTATTATTATTATTTTTAAAATATTTATAATAATAAAAAAAAAATTAAAGAAGATATTTAGGGGTGGCAAAATAGGTCGAAACTCGACAGATAATTTGTGACCCGCCCGTTTAAATCGTTTTTATGTTTAACAGAAAGTGACCTATTTATAAATAGATCAACTCGAATCCGACCCATTTGATAAACGAGTTAGCTAGGTTTAGGTTGGGTATCTATCAAGTTAGTCAAATTTACTATTTTCTATATATTTTTTTATTAAGATATTAATAAATAGAATAAAAGGATATTATTTTTCTTAAAAAAATTATTTCATTTTATATGAAATATTTTTAAAAATAATAAACAAATTATATTTTTAAACAGTATACCCGTTTATTAAATGTGGTATCTTGTTTTTTCTTTTTCTTCCTCTTCCTCTTCCTCTTCCCCTCTTTTGGCATCGTGGCTGATGGTGTTCGCTAGCATGACCTCGCTTGATACACTCCCCTCAATTGACCTAATCCACATGACTGAGTTCGTCATCAAGGATCAACGAGTGTTCAATACGTTCAATGAGTACACAAGACCATTGCATCGAAACGATCTAGGGTGTGTCGCCAGCTATGAGAACATCCACGTCTTCTTCGGCACGAACAAAGAGTGTATGCGCTTGCTGCGGCCATCAAAATTGTGAATGATCTGCTACTATGAGACAATAATCAAACAGTTGAGAAAGGTAGATCGATTGATGGAGAAGCGAACATGTGGCGAGGGAGGGCGCAACCTTTTATAGTTTGATGTGAGTGGGGGAGGTGAATCGGTTGAAGAGCGATGACGAAGATGAGAAGCTGTTGATAGAGGACGCGAAGGCCAATGAAATGAATGAATCAAATGGTAATGAATAGTAAAACCTCCCAAAAGGAGGCATTGATCTTTAGAATTTGCTGGTGATGAGCGAAATTGACCATTCGATTTTTTCCTCGACGATGTTGATATTTCAGAGAGAGAAACAATATAGGTGAAGAAAAAGATGGGGAGATATTCTTTTTCCCTCATAAGGCCCTTGGTTGCTGGTTTGGCATTGAAAATTGCAATTAGGAAGCTAAAACACAAATAAACTTTTTGTCTTCTTTACAAAACGCAGAGAAAAATTCAAAACCCTAACATTGCAGGTGTCAAAACATCGTCGATGGTGAACTCATGTGTTCTCACATGACTTTTTTTTGGGGGAACTTGAGTTGCGATAGTCAAGCTGAAACTCTAGCTGCCACACACATAAAAAGCATCAGTCACATAAATACTTCTAACGGAGACATGGATCGGCGCTGGCTGGTTCAATTTCCTCCTTTGACCTTCAATTTCAAACTGAATCTCTCATTTTCTTCGCTCTTCACCAATGTTTTCATCTCCAACAGTTCAACGCCATCGTCAATCTCCATTTATGTTTTTTTTTTTTTTTTAATTTTTTTTAATTATTACCACGTCAGCCTGCTTTTTGAATTGGCGCTTCTGCTTCCATTTTCCATCGATGCTCGAAACTGATGTTTAGATTTGGGAAGATTTGCTTCTTCCTTGATTATTTTCCCCCGTGATTTGATATTTAGTTGAAAATTTGAAGTGTTAAATTTGGAGAATTATGTTGCCAACCATGCAGTCTGCACAGTTTAAAACTACAGTTCTAGGAAGTTTCCTAGAGAAAAAGGAAGTTTGGTGTACGAGCTAAGAATAATTCGTTGACCCAAAAAAAAAAAGAATCAACGATTGAGCAGACCAAGATAAGGTTTAAATTTAATCATCCATATCGACCCAAAAGCCAATGAAGATCGATGATTGAACACGTCAAGGCAAGATTTTTCCGACGTGATTGTGGTTTTATTCAGACGTACGTGGAGGCTTCGCTGAATGTCCATAACCAGATATGTTTTGACAGGAGATGAACAAAGATGCAACACTTTCTATTAGGCCAGATCCAACATATGGAGACCAAAACCATTACCCTTCTTCTCCTGCTCTCCCTCTCCATTAAATTGCACCCTTCAAAGGCACAAACATGGATCAAAGCCGGATACTGGTACTCCAGGAATAATTTTCCTTTCTCCGACTTCAATTCTGCTCTCTTCAGCCACCTTCTATGCAGTTTTGCCTATCTCAACTCTACCAACTATCACCTCTCCATCCTCTCATCTGATGAACAGCAGTTCTCCTGCTTTACCAATGTTGTCAAGCTTAAAAATCCATCAGTCACCACTCTTTTGTCCATCTGGGCTGGAACTGTGGACTCTTCAGTCTTTTCTTCAATGATTAGCCAACCCATTTACAGAAAATCCTTCATTGAGTCTTCAATAAGGACTGCAAGACTTTACAGCTTTCATGGCCTAGACCTCAGTGGGGTGTTGCCGACCACAGTTGCCAACTTGACTAACTTAGGAATGCTCTTCTATGAGTGGCAAGATGCTGTGGAGTCAGAGTCAAGAAAATCTGGCAAAAAAAAACTAATCCTGACAATGGCTGTTCATTACTTGCCAACTGTCAACTCTTTTAGTTATCCGATCAAATCGATTCAGAGGAACTTGGATTGGATACATATTGTAGCATATGATTACTATTTGCCTTCAAGAGATAATTTCACAGGTGCGCATGCTGCTCTATATGATCCGTCTAGTCAGGTTAACACTGATTTTGGTGTGAAGGAATGGATAAGTAGGGGATTATCGCCAAACAAGCTGGTTTTGGGTTTGCCATTCCATGGCTATGCATGGAGACTTGCGAACCCCAAAGATGATGATCTTGGTGCACCCGCATTAGGTCCAGGTATTACACTAGATGGATCAATTGACTATGCATTAATCAAAATGTATGTTCGAACATATCAAGCTCGTCCGGTATACAACTCTACTTATGTAGAAAATTTTTGCAAGATCGGATCAATTTGGATTGGTTATGATGATGTGGAAGCCATAAGAGCTAAAGTTTCTTATGCAAAGCAGAAAGGTTTGCTTGGTTACAATGTGTTTCAAATCCCCAATGACGACAATTGGGTGCTTTCTCGGGCTGCTGGTGGGTTATAATTCTTCTGTGATCATTATTTCCTTTTTTAATTTTCCCCCTTAGCTAATGTAAATAAGTGGTCAGGTAGACATATTTTACTTAATGGTTCTTTCCAATCATATGCTATATTTGAGTGTGTAAAGCCTTCTTTGTCCATAATGCTGCCTTTTTCACCATGAAATTGGATTTTTAGGCTATTGAGAGTAGTTTTGCGGACATTGAAGGCCATTGAGGATCAAGACATTTGGTCTCAAGAAATTTATCATTATCGTACCTATAGCTCATTGGAATTAACTTTTAGACTCTCAAAGCTTTTAAAATCTCAAAGCAATCATACTATTGATTTATTAATAAAACTGAAGCAACTAATTTTAGCGAAATATCAGTTTGGCTCTTAACTTTAGCAAACCCTTATAGTTATTATATATATTTTTTTTTATTGGAACGAAGATTCTTCTCTTCATGGAACTTAGCTGACTTTTCATGAAATATATTGCATTATATGCGAACAGTGGGAGGTTGTCATATAGAGTGACTAAAAAAAGAAGAGATTGGAGTTTACCACATCGATTGATATATTAGTAAACCAACTGGCATATAATATGATTGTTTTACTTGAGAAATTTTTTATATATGTCTGTATAACCTATATTACTCGCTAATTATCATGAACTACGGTTACAGCTCAAGTTGATGGTAAACTTCCTCAAAACAGGCACCGATTGTTGGTAGTTATTGTGCTATCAGTTGCTATGGGTATTCTACTTCCATGCCTCACGATGTTTTACCTACGACGGAGACTGCTCAAATCCAAAGGTGCTTTTCTAAAAATTATGTATTTTTCCATCTATTTCATGAAGGATGAGTAAAAAATTTATTTGTGTTGTGATATGTGGCTCACATACTGAGTGGAAGACATGCACAAAGAGAAAACATGATGGAAATCAAGGTGTAGCAGAGAAAATTGTAGACGGTAGCTCTCTAACCACCGACGGTTTGGAGCAGTGTTTGAGAGAATATACTCTCTATCTGAAACCGTTGACGGTTTGGCCCAAGCAATTGATGGTTTGGCTTGGGAAACCCAGCACAAATTTCAAATTTTGAATAGGGGACGTTAAGTTGGTTGGGGTTTGGAGGGAAAACGTCTAGGAACTCTATTTATATGTTTTTTGTGATATATTTGTAGAAGATGGTTGTACATGGTTGATGTATTGTTCATGTCCTTTGGACAAGAAGATAGTGAATTGTTGTCGTTTGCTTCTGTGAATGTAGGCTTTTCCAAACCACGTAATTTCTTTTGTATTGTGTTCTTATTGCTTTCATATATTTGCTGTGGATTGTTTTTGTATTTTTATCATTAAGTGTTGCGTGTGTTTGATTTGACATTCTGCCGTGCAATTCATTTTTTACAACAAATTGGTATCAGAGCATTGTTGTAATGACCTCTGGAACTTGTTCTGCAAAATTTGACATTGTCAAGTTTTATGGAATCGTAAATTTCGGTTTATAGCAGAGAAGGGTGAAGAATCTCTTAGTGCGGTAAAGTATGGTGAAGGCCTTATACGTAATTCAATCAGATAACATGAATGAAGCAAGTTGGAATAAATTGGAGGCAAAAACTGTGTCAACCATCCAACTTTGTTTGGCTGATGACGTGTTGTATCGCGTCATGGATGAAGATTATTCGGTAGCAGTTTGGAGAAATCTGGAAAGCCGATATATGTCTAAGGGTTTATCAAAATCTGCAAATGTAGTGGAAGGAGACTTGGGGAAAAGTGATGGTGATGTGCTATATATTTCATCGAGTTCAGAGTGCCTCACGGATTTGTGGATCTTTGACTTCGGATGCTCTTATCACATGATATCAAATAGAAAATGGTTCAATACCTACAAGTTAGTTAATACTGGTTCTATTTTGATGGGAAATGATATTTCATGCAAAATAATTGGTATTGGAAATGTTAAAATAAAAATGCATGATAGTGTTGTGAGAACCTTATGTGATGTAAGACATGGACCAGATTTACAAAAGAATGTAATTTCATTGGACACTTTAGACTATAACAGATATAGTTATAAGTCTGAAAGTTGTGTAATGAAAGTGTGTGAAGGCGACTTGATGGTGATGAAAGGACAATAGTTAGCGGAAAATATCTATGCACTGCAGGGTATCATAGTTGTAGGTGGAGTTACTGCTGTAGAATTTGAGTAAGATGTTCTGTGGCATATGCGGTTAGGGCATATGGGTGACTACATTTATTTAGATGTTTAGGGACATGTGAGGATAGTATAATGGGGTAGACATATGTATTTCGTGGGTTTATCACGAAAAGTTTTGGTGTATCTCATGTGGCACAAGTCAGAGGTGTTTTTCAGGTTTAACTTGTGGTTGAGGTGGAAAACTAGATCGGGAGAGAGATCCTCAGGTCAGACATTGGGACTGAGTACACTGATTCAATTCAACGAGTTTTGTGAGCAGGGCAGGTTATATGTAAGGCTTGCATGGAACTTCTCGGTGAAGTTAGTGAGTATAACGCGTTTCTCGTTTGACTGATCGCCAAAGGTATCACTAGATGGGAGAGTTGTAGGAGCATTGTAGACGGGATTTGCGGTAGACTACTCGGGTTTGAGTGGATGTCCACAGGTGCACGTTTCTAGTGAGGTGGGATCTAGGCTTGGTGTAATATCCGAACAGTACATCTTTCTGGGGTATAAGAAAGGTTAGTTCGAACCACAGTTTTGAAAGGCTTTTTCAGGGCTCGCTTGCGTTTGAAAAACACACCAAGGCGTATGTGCAAAGGCGAAACTCCACGAATGTGTACGCCTCAGCCAACAAAGCGTACGCCTCTGCCAAAAAACGACGCCTTTTTACGCCTCATATGAAATGCGTATGCCTCTCGGTATCCTAGGTTAAAATACAATTGTATAAGTCCAAACCCAAAACACACTGAAACCCTATCCTCCCTCTCTCTCCTGCAATTCTTCTCCTCTGCTCTGTCAGCGAAGCTTGATGAAGCCTTTGCCCTCTCTTCGAAGCCTCAATAAGGCTCAACGAAGCCACTGCTCCCTCTCGAAGCCTCGACGAAGCTCGATGAAGCGTGTACTCTCTCTCGAAGCCTCTGCTCTCTCTCGAAGCCTCTGCTCTCTCTTACGCCTCAAAGAAGCCTCTGTTCTCTCTCGACGAAGCCTTTGCTCAAAGCTCGAAGCTCAAAGCCTTTGCTCGAAGCTCGAAGCCTCTGCTATCTCTTACGCCTCGATGAAGCCTCTGCTCGAAGCGTCTACTCTCTCTCTCTCTCTCTCTCTTTTGAAGTCTCTGTCCGACGGGATATTACTTTTACAATCAACCAGAGTTGACTAAATGAATGTTAAAAATTATTCCCATTTTCTCGTAATAGTTGGGTTCAAGGCTGGAGTTCAGCTGTCTCCCAAACAGCCCCTTAACAGTTGGAGAAATTTTTAATTTGGCTTTTTATCATCTGTTTGAAAACTTATGGCTTTTTTTTAGTACTTAAGAATTATATTTTTATTTTTTCTCTCCATTATTTAAACATTTTTCTCATTTTTATACTATATATAAATTTATTTATTTATTAATTATTTAAAAAAATACAATCCCAAAATGCTTACGCCTCAACACCTTGAGGCTTATGCTTCACCTCGCGGAGGGTAAAACACCTCGCCTTACGCCTTCGTCTTTTAAAACACTGGTTCAAACTAGTTGATCTAATGACAAGCAAGGTGGTGATTAGTGGAGACATAGTTTTAGCGTACTCAGGTAAAGGAAGAGAAAAAGATGCCAGAAAACTGCAGCATCAATGAATATGTGATTCAGGTGGAGTTAAATACTTAAGGCAAAAATGCTAGGAGTTCTATCGCGGGTCAACACTATCACAGTATAGATTGCAATAGAAATGAGCATGTGATGCAGGTGGAGCTACAGACTCAGGGCAGAGATGACATTTTTCATATTGCAGGGAGTTTCAGCTCGGGAGACAGTAGGATCACGGTGGGCTTAGGTGCACTATTAGACCACCATTCAAGTATAAATTTGATGTTCTAGTGTTTTATGTATTCATTACTACCAGGAAGGTTTCTACTATATTTCAAGATGCGGTGCACAGTAAAGGGAAAAATATATGGATGAGTGCTATGGTGGAGGAAATGGAGTTACTGCATATGAACCAGATGTGAGAATCGGTGGAACTTCTAGGATGGAGGAGGGTGGTAAGATGCAAGGGAGTGATGTATCTGTTGTTTGTGAATGACATGTTATTGGTTGGGAAGGCTTTGACTGAGACTAATCAGTTGGGAACTCTGTTGACAAGTGTATTTAACATGAAGGTTTTGGGTACGGTCAAGAAGGGTCTTGGTTTGAAGATTCGCATGGATAGAACTGCAGGGAGATTGGGGTTATCTCAGGGTGGCTTTGTGGATAGAGTTGCAGAGAGATTTGGGTTATCTCAGGGTGGCTTTGTGGACAGAACTGCAGGGAGACTTTGTTTGCCGTCTCAGGGTGGTTTTGTGGAGAATAAATGTAAAATGTCTACTGCTTGGTACCTAAGGATGGACAGTGATGTCTGGGATATGTCAAAGCTCACCTATGCTGGTGCACTGGTGTGTTTTGGTAGGCAACAGAGTGGTCCGTTAGTCAGGAGATTTGTTGTTGAAGACTATGCAAGGGGCTTTGATGACAGAAGGTTTACAACAGCGTTTATGTTTATTGTTGTGGAAAGACCTACTTGTTGGAAGTCCAGGGTACATTTTCCGAGTGTAACATCTACAACTGAATCAGGGTTTATGGCATAAGCCGAAGCTGCCACGGACAAGTTCAAGCGTTTCTTGGACTTGGTTTTTGTCTCCAGCTGCTAGACGGGGCATGGTCCCAACCTAATGTCCCAAGGTCAAGGTGGATCAGCGGGTTCATGTTTTCAGTTTCTCCAAAGGGGCGTATGCTTGCCAAGGTGGAGTTGTTGTGATATGTGGTTCACATACTAAGTGGAAGACATGCACAAAGAGAAAAAACATGATGGAAATCAAGGTGCATTAGGGGAAACCGTCAACGGTAGCTCTCTAATGGTTGACGGTTTGGAGCAGTGTCTGAGAGATTATACTCTCTGCTTGAAACCGTGGTTTGGCTCGGGAAACCTAGCGTAGATTTCAAATTTTGAATAAGGGATGTTAAGTTGGTTGGGGTTTGGATGGAAAACCTCTAAGAACTCTATTTATATGTCATTTGTGATGTATTTGTAGAAAATGGTTGTACATGGTTGATGTATTGTTCATGTCCTTTTGACAAGAAGATAGCGAATTGTTGTTGTTTGCTCCCGTGGATGTTGGCTTTGCCGAACCACGTAATTCCTTGTGTATTGTGTTGTTTTTGCTTTCATATATTAGCTGTGGATTGTTTCTGTATTTTCATCATTAAGTGCTGCGCGTGTTTGATCCGATATTTTGCTGTGCAATTTGTTTTTCACAACAATATGTAATGCAGACACTAGCATTTCTCCTTTTGCTCTTTCCCTCTGCCTCTATAGGAATGATGACTACAGATGAGGAATGGTTGGGACCTTTGGAAAATGCTGATAGCAATGATGATCCTCGTCTTCAAGCTTTTAGCTTTGCTATCATTGAAGCTGCAACAAATAACTTTTCAATTGACGATAAGCTTGGGGAGGGTGGATATGGATCTGTTTACAAGGTAATAGTTGGTTTTCAGGCCATATTATTTGTTTATTTTTTTGGGGGGAGTGTGAATTTAATATGTATGGCACATTTTTATTTTATTTTTAGGGAATAAGTCAAATAATTGCAGTAACTCTGTTAAGGACATTGGAGAAATCTCTATGAAGTGCCTGAGTATGTAGAAGCTATGGCAGTAACTGATGGAAATTGGAGTAATCTCTATAAGATGATGAGAATTTATATGATCTTGATTCTATTAGTTTATGTACTTGATTCAAAATGATACTCCTTTGAAGGGACCTTAGCCGTGAACTTATGATACTTGTAAATTTTCTGGCACTTTTGTAAGCACCTATTAAATTTTAAGTAATGGATGCGGTCAATTGGATACTATTTTTACTATTTGCACGAACCATTGATTTGATTTTATTTGTGCAAGTTTGCTGTTACTAAATCTACATGTACCAAACTACATTGTATTTTGATGTTTTCTCTAAGGCTCTAAGGTAACTATATGAGTAAAATAATTTTTGTTTCTTTGAGAAATTGGCTGAATTCCTCTCCACAAAGACCCCAGTGTTCCTAATTTTTCATTTCTCCAACTATTACTTTGATTAATTATTTCACTAGAAACTTCATTTTCAGTTTCTAAATGCATCGTTTTCTATAAGACAGTTTGGTGTTTTACTATTCCACAAACCCTGGAGTAGATTAGAATTTTGAACATGCACACGTCAATTGGTTTGCAACAGATTGATTATTAGAAGAGTATAAATGCGATAATGATGAAAGTATTGGTACATTATCTACTAGGAAAGGGTGGGTGAGGGGGGAATTATTGCATCTATATAAGCCATCAATATCACTTAAGTCTAGCAAGTATTTTGCGACAAATATCAACAATGGGTCTCCCTTTTTTCCAGGGAAAATTACAGGAGGGATGTGAAATAGCGGTGAAGAGACTGTCAAAAACTTCAGCACAAGGGCTGGAGGAGTTCAAAAATGAGGTTACGCTGACTGCAAAACTTCAGCATGTCAATTTAGTTAGAGTACTGGGCTTTTGCATTGAAAGGGAAGAAAAGATGCTGATCTATGAGTATATGCCAAACAAAAGCTTGGATTTCTACCTTCATGGTATGCAATCTCTAATGCTTTAAATTTTAGTTGTATGAGCAAATTATTACAATATGACCAGCTTGAGATATGGAAATAGAGCCTTGGATTTTGAATTCTAGGTTCACCCAAAACTCAATATTTTTTTTTAATTGTGTTTTGTCAAATCCTTCACAATTCCAAATGCAAGGCTTCAGTTCCATTCCTAAATGCAGCATGGTGTCATTCAGCATTTTTGAGCTTCTGAGCTGTTTTACTGGTTGGTGGGTGGCAAGTGATATTTCTTTGGAGTGAGTTTAGAACAGCCCTGTTTTAAATGCTGGCGCAAAAAATGGTGCTTTCTTGAAATGACTCCTTAGACTAAGAGAATATAACAAGGATTGCTGGAAATTATGTCTATATTTTTTTGCTGTATCTTTTGTTAACTAATCAAATCCTTCTCACCATAGTGCAAGAGGCTCTATTGTCATTACCAAAAAAAATGTAATTTCATGTTCTATGTCCTTTGGAAAAATGATGAATGATGGCGCTGCCTTTCACAACACAGTGTAGCATGTTCCCAAAGAAGCACAGAAATAAGGTGCTGACACTGCCACCTCCCAGAAAAAGAAAAATATATAATAAAGGTGCCTAACTAAGTTCCATAACAGGTCTGTGTTGCTACCAAAAATCATCTTGCTGCTTGATATGCTCCAAGGCCTGCAAGGGGTCTCTCCCAGACTCCGTCGCTCAATTCGGTAAGAGATTTTTGGGGAGAGAGGAGTGATTGAGGAAGAGAATGAGACTTTGCTTCGAGAGAGGGGGAGGGTTTCTGTTCTATACCAGTACCTCATGCATCACGTGGTAGGCGTTGGGTAGCTGATCCTCAACCACCCTCAATTCCCTCGTGCTTTTTGCAACAGAGGATTAGCGTCTCTGCCATGCGCAGGCTGCATGGCTGGCATTGGCTAGCTGACCCACAACTGATGCTCATTTCCTCATGCTTTTTGTTATGGAAGATGAACACCTCTGCCATGTGCAAGTGTCATGTGCCGAACACTTAACTTTGTGTGAAGGGCCATGTGGCAGTAGTTGTAAACACAAACTTAACCAATCAGCTGAAAGTAAACCCTGGATTCACCTCATGAACAAGTTCACAAGCATCAAATACAAATTACATAAAAGTAGTAAGCAAGCATGAAAGTAAACATGTGTCGAGTGTTTATATCATCATCATACCTCTGTATGAAAGCAGTTTTCAATGCTTCTAGAGTTACCATAACCCAAAGAGCATGACAAAGAACTTCATCAGTCCTATACTATGTAGCGCAAGTAGTTTACGGCTCATCATCTTCTGCTGTCGTCACCTAATTGTAGTCTAACTGCGGTCAAGTTTAGTGAAGTACCGTCAATTGAATGGGATATTTGTTGTGCACGGTTACTTTGTTGAGCACACGGTAATCCACGCACATTAGGCTCTCATTATCCCTCTGGAACACTACAAGTGCTTTGCAAGGTTTTATGTAACCTACTTCAAGTTACTCATCAAGTTGTTTCCATGATTCTGCCAACTCTGAAGGCTTCACTTGGTGTGGGTCTCTTTTTTTTTAAATAAAACTTTTGTCCAGGCACTTGGTATGGCTCTTTACCAGGGAGCTTCACCTTCTATACTTTCGATAAGTCTAGAAGAACCATTTAATACGGTCCTCCAATAGGGGCTTCACCTTTGGTAACAATTTGATATAATGTTTTGAACCTCATCATGGAGGCAAGTTATGTGGTAGCTTATTTGACATCACAACTTGGTACTCTATTAACACATCTTAGATAGCAGTAGGCACTAGTTCTTGTCCTATGTCTTCATCCACCACCAATGAAACAGATAAGTTTGTTCACCCCTTCTCAAACCCCCCTTTGTCTTTTTTTTGCCACATCTTGCACCATGCTTCAACAGAATTTGTTTGGCAACCCTGACTATCTGAGTGTAGGTGTTGTGTTGCCGAGTTTAACTACTTTCACGTGTTTAAGTCCTTATCTAGTTTCAAGTTGTGCCTCTATGCTTCACCCTATAAGACGAAATTGTGAGTAGCCCCAGTATTTATGATAGCATGGATGCCTCTCGAACTCATTGAGAAACTGTATCACACCTGTCCTCTAGGTTCCTCCTCATCCTCGTCTTGTCCTCGTTCCCTTTCTCTTTGGTAGATGTTAGTCAACTACTTAAGAAAGCAATTGTTAGTTCATCAATGTAATTAATTTCATGCAGATCCCATCAGAGGTAAATTGCTAGATTGGAAAAAGCGTGTTCAAATCATTGAGGGGATTATTCATGGGCTTTTATATCTCCAAGAGTACTCAAGGTTCACAATAATTCACAGAGATTTAAAAGCTAGCAACATTTTACTGGACAGTGAGATGAAGCCCAAGATATCAGATTTTGGCTTGGCTAGAATTTTCCAGAAGGATGAACACGAAGCAAACACAGGTCGAATTGTTGGAACATAGTAAGTTACTGCCTCCTAAAGCTGTTTCCTTAGAACATGTTTTAATTGTTGGGGCTATTTTGCTTTCTGATTTTTATTGTCCTTTTAAAAAATTATTGAATTAACACAATGCAGCGGGTATGTTCCTCCTGAGTATGTGAAAAGAGGTATATACTCCACAAAATATGACATTTATAGCTTCGGAGTTCTACTTCTGCTAATCATAAGTGGCAAGAGGAATGCGTGCTCCTACGGCCTGTTCAAGAACATGAACCTCCTAGAATATGTAAGTTAATTTGACAAGCTGGATTTCCCATGACCGATTGCTGTAGTCTAAATTTTTGCATGTGAACTAAAACTATGCATAAAAATGAATTATACTTCAGGCATACGAGCTGTGGAAAGATGGTAAAGGCATGGTGGTCATGGATCCGTCATTGGATGATTCAACCTCATCATGTAAACTCCTAAAATGCTTGCAAGTAGCTTTGTTGTGTGTTCAGGAGAAAGGGAAGGACAGACCATCCATGTCGGAAGTATATTCAATGCTCAAAAATGAAACTGCAGCCATCAATACGCCTAGAAGGCCTGCTTTTTCAACAAGGACAGGTGAAGAAGATAGGGAAGACACGCCTTCCTCCCAGCGAGAAATATGTTCAAATGATGGCTCCATCACTCAACCTGAACCTCGGTGACTCTCTTATCTGTATAAGATTTTTACTTGTAAGATTTACTCTCTTGCTTTACCTTATTGTTTTTGCTTATTGAATAATGTATAGTTTAGTACGTATGAATGGAAAGGAATCAAGAGGAATGGATGAACAAATCAATTTTCATTCAATTTCGTTTTCATCTCATTACATTTCGCAAGCCAAACATGCTATTAGTGTATAAAGGTAGGATCAAATAGTAGGAATTGCAAAATTGGCTGCTCTAACTCTTACATCACTATGCCGTGACCACAATTGTGGAAGATTGAATTTTAGCAATGGAGAAAGAAATCGATAGAACAAGTAACTTTAGCCGAAGCATGCACAGAATTTTGTTATAGGAAGAAATAGAATTCCAGGAACACACCAAATTAATTTTGAATGCCTATTGATTATTTACCAGTAACAGAAGAATATTTCCATCTCTATGGTGCACAATAACTAATGAATTTCCTATTTTTCTATTTCCACAAATATTTTCATAAAATATTTTTATTTCAAGCCCTAGATTTTATGACAATTTTAATGGGCATAATGTATATTCTTCTTATTGGAAAATATTTTTACTAGGATAATTTTTCCTATATCAAGCAAACTCTTCTTCATAAAGTGGGTTTTGGATCCTTTTGATCAAGAATTTTAATAGGGAAAGGAAAGAAAAGGAAAATGAGAAGTAAACTCATTTTTCATTCTATATTTTTTATATTAAATACTACTAAAAATAAAAGTTTATTCTAATATAATTAAAAATTAAGAAAAATGAAATGTTAATAGTATTTAAAATCAAATTTAATTCATAATTAACGTAGTGTTTTGAGTTGGGGCATGGATTTTGAGTTTTTAATTTAGATTTATGTTTGGACAAAAATAATACAAATTTATATTAAATTTAATTCAAATTTACATAAATTTAAATTCAAGATCTGAATTCAAGCTCTCAAATACAAGGTGTTAGGGTCCTTTAGGTTCAGTTTGGAACTTGAAAAATGCAAAGAAAAGAGGAGGAAAATTTGAAGGAATCCAACTTTTTTATGTTTGGTTACCAAGGAAAATGAAAAAGAAGATAAAAAAGTAAATCGTAATATTTTGAAATTTTTACAGCTACAAAGGTTGACGCTAATTAAAATAAAAATTTATTGTGCACGGGGATAGAAAACACTGACATCTTTTGAGGCTAGACAAAAAAAGATGCAAATTTTCCTAGAAATTTCAAAATTTATAAGAACCTTAAATAAGGCTTGACAAAAGTTGCTACTTCCCTAGATTTTAAATTTCCACAAACTTCACCTAACATTCGATTTTTAGGATACACATATATATTCATGTGTTTGTCTTTTTGTCAAATATAAGCGGATATACGTGTCTTTTTTCCAAACCTTAGAGAAGGTTCATGTGATTTTTGAAACATTCCGTGAGTGCGTATCTTTTTGTCAAACTTCAAAGAAATTTTTTACGCTAAACAACTTATGATCACTTAAATGGACTATTGATTAAAATCAATAAGGTCATTACACTTTTAATTTGCACATAAAGTCACTCAACCATCAAAATTGCACAACGCCCTTTTTTGTTTTAAAAAAATTATTTATAATAATAAAAAAATAAAATTTAAGGAGATATTTAAGGGTGACAAAATAGGTCAAAACTTGACGGATAATTTTTAAATCATTTTTAGGCTTAGTAGAAAATGACTTATTTATAAATAGGTCAATCTGGATTCGACCCGTTTAATAAATGAGTTAGCCAGATTTGGGTTGGGTACCTGTCAAGTTGGTCAGATTTACTATTTTCTATATATATTTTTATTAAAATATTAATAAATAAAATAAAAGGATATTATTTTTTAAAAAAAAATTATTTCAATTTATATGAAATATTTAAAAAAATAATAAATAAATAAATAAAATTTCTAAACAGGATACCCGTTTATTAAATGTGCTGTCTTGTTTTCCTTTTTCTTCCTCTTCTTCTCTTTTGGCATCGTTGCTAATGGTGTTTGCTAGCATGACCTCGCTTGATCCACTCCCCTCAATTGACCTAATCCACATGACTGAGTTCGTCATCAAGGATCAACGAGTGTTCAATACGTTCAATGAGTACACAAGACCATGGCATCGAAACGATCTAGGGTGTGTCGCCAGCTATGAGAACATCCATGTCTTCTTCGGCACGAACAAAGAGTGTATGCCCTTGCTGCGGCCATCAAAATTGTGAATGATCTGCTACTATGACACAATAATCAAACAGTTGAGAAAGGTAGATCGATAGATGGAGAAGCGAACATGTGGCGAGGGAGGGCGCAACCTTTTATAGTTTGATGTGAGTGGGGGAGGTGAATCGGTTGAAGAACGATGACGAAGATGAGAAGCTGTTGATAGAGGACGCGAAGGCCAATGAAATGAATGAATCAAATGGTAATGAATAGTAAAACCTCCCAAAAGGGGCATTGATCTTTAGAATTTGCTGGTGATGAGCGCAATTGGACCATTCGATTTTTTTCTCGACCATGTTGATATTTCAGAGAGAGAAACAATATAGGAAAAGAAAAAGATGGGGAGATATTCTTTTTCCCTCATAAGGCCCTTGGTTGCTGGTTTGGCATTGAAAATTGCAATTAGGAAGCTAAAACACAAATAAACTTTTTGTCTTCTTTACAAAACGCAGAGAAAAATTCAAAACCCTAACATTGCAGGTGTCAAAACATCGTCGATGGTGAACTCATGTATTCTCACATGACTTTTTTTTGGGGGAACTTGAGTTGCGATGGTCAAGCTGAAACTCTAGCTGCCACACACATAAAAAGCATCAGTCATATAAATACTTCTAACGGAGACATGGATCGGCGTTGGCTGGTTCAATTTCCTCCTTTGACCTTCAATTTCAAACTGAATCTCTCATTTTCTTCGCTCTTCACCAAAGTTTTCATCTCCAACAGTTCGACGCCATCATCAATCTCCATTTATGTGTTTTTTATTTTTATTTTTAATTATTACCACGTCAGCCTGCTTTTTGAATTGGCGCTTCTGCTTCCATTTTCCATCGATGCTCGAAACTGATGTTTAGATTTGGGAAGATTTGCTTCTTCCTTGATTATTTTCCCCTGTGATTTGATAATTAGTTCAAAATTTGAAGTGTTAAATTTGGAGAATTATGTTGCCAACCATGCAGTCTGCACAGTTTAAAACTACAGTTCTAGGAAGTTTCCTAGAGAAAAAGGAAGTTTGGTGTACGAGCTAAGAATAATACGTTGACCCAAAAAAAAAAAGAATCAACGATTGAGCAGACCAAGATAAGGTTTAAATTTAATCATCCATATCGACCCAAAAGCCAATGAAGATCGATGATTGAACACGTCAAGGCAAGATTTTTCCGACGTGATTGTGGTTTTTATTCAGACGTACGTGGAGGCTTCGCTGAATGTCCATAACCAGATATGTTTTGACAGGAGATGAACAAAGATGCAACACTTTCTATTAGGCCAGATCCAACATATGGAGACCAAAACCATTACCCTTCTTCTCCTGCTCTCCCTCTCCATTAAATTGCACCCTTCAAAGGCACAAACATGGATCAAAGCCGGATACTGGTACTCCAGGAGTAATTTTCCTTTCTCCGACTTCAATTCTGCTCTCTTCGGCCACCTTCTATGCAGTTTTGCCTATCTCAACTCTTCCAACTATCACCTCTCCATCCGCTCATCTGATGAACAGCAGTTCTCCTCCTTTACCAATGATGTCAAGCTTAAAAATCCATCAGTCACCACTCTTTTTTCCATCTGGGCTGGAACTGTGGACTCTTCAGTCTTTTCTTCAATGATTAGCCAACCCCTTTACAGAAAATCCTTCATTGAGTCTTCAATAAGAACTGCAAGACTTTACAGCTTTCATGGCCTAGTGTCACGGGCTAAGCTTGTTCAGGGCATTATGCTTGCCTATGACCGCTTATCTCGTGTGTTTGGGATGGGTTTCCATCATGTAAATACTAGTGTAGGGTTATTTTCTAATATTTCTTTCATTGTAAGCCAAATAAGGCAGTATGACTCCTCGGTCACTTTGATGTTTCCTAGTGCTAGAGTGAGAATGGCCTAGAAAGCTCTTTAGGGGAGGGTGAGTGTTCATCAATCATTGTAAAACTCACTAGCAATTGTCAACGTGCTTAGCCTACTTGCCTCCCTCGCTAAGTACAACATGTCAACGGAGGATTTGTTAATGAATTACGTTTGCTTCAATATTTACTGCTTGGTTGCCACGGCTTTCATGAATTGATTATAATTTCCGCTGCTATCTGATTGAATGTTAATGAAAGTGTTCCGTGGATGAATGTTGGTAAACAAAAGGCTGGCTAGTTAAGCAAGAGTGCTTTAGCTAGCGCCGCACGGCCCTTCACAACGGTGTGAAAAAGGCGGACCGTGACATTTGGTATCAGAGCCCAAGTCGGTGACACTTGGTGAGAGCCCAAGGTTGAGTTGCTACGTGAATTCGATTGCCTTCATTGTTGGGTTTGGAAAGCTTTGGTAAGTGACCATGGCACCAAACAATGCTGAGAGGATCAGCGTGCTGGAAGCACAGGTTGAAGAGTCAACCAACACTATGGCCGCGGAGGTGGCCCAGATGAGAGAACTTGTTGATGAAGTGAGGGGATCACAAAAACATCAAGCAGGTTTGATTGGCGACATGTCAGAGGACTTTCGCCACACGGTGGAAACTTTGCAAGCCCGGATGGCAGATCTGGATGCAAAGGTAAATGTGATGGTTCTTGCTATGGGGAACTCCAACACTCCGGGAGTTAGCAAGACCAAGGTGCCAGAACCCAGGACGTATGGGGGTGCCCGAGATGCCAAGGAGTTAGAGAACTTCTTGTTTGATGTGGAGCAGTACTTTCGCGTTGTGAGGATGGCCTCAGAACAGGCAAAGGTGGATACTGCGACCATGTACTTGGTTGGTGATGCCAAACTGTGGTGGCGTACCAAGTACAGAGAAATTGAAAATGGAAACTGTGTGATTGATAGTTGGGCAGACTTGAGGAGAGAGCTCAAGGCCCAATTCTTTCCTGAAAATGTTGAGTATAATGCAAGGAGAAAACTGAGAGATCTCAAGCATACGGGTTCAATCAGTGACTATGTGAAACAATTTTCTGCTTTAATGTTGGATATTCGGGATATGTCGGAGAAGGACAAGTTGTTCTATTTTCTAGAGGGGATGAAACCGTGGGCAAGAACTGAACTTCATAGACAAAGGGTTCAAGACTTGTCAACTGCACAAGCGGCTGCAGAACGCTTGACAGACTACGCTGGTGATGAGACCACTTCGTCCAAACGGTTTGGCGGAGAGGGAAACGGTGGAAAGTCTTTCAAGAATGGCAAACCCAAGAGTGGGGGAGCCGACCCTAATTCATCAACCTCACAAGAAGCTTCGTCGTCTCGAGGGTTCAACACACCCAATGGAAAGGGGAAGAGTAAAATTGAGTGTTTCTTGTGTCGAGGTCCTCATAGAGTTTTTGAGTGCCCTCACAAAGCATCACTTAATGCCTTACAGGCTTCCATTGTAGAACAGGCAGTGGAAGACGATGGGGAAGAGGATGAAGCCCCGAGGGTGGGTTCAGTGCGGTTAGTGAACGCATTGGAAAAGCAGGCCAAAATACCGAAAGTTACACGAGCAAAAGGGTTAATGTTTGTGGACTTGAGGATAAATGGGAAGAGTACTCGCGCTATGGTGGATACGGGGGCTACTCATAATTTTGTTTCGCAGTTGGAAGCAAGAAGACTCAACTTATCCTTAGAGAAGGATACAGGACGCGTGAAAGCAGTTAACTCTGTAGCCCAGCCTACTCTGGGAGTAGCCAAGCAAGTGGTTATAAAGCTTGGACAGTGGGAAGGTCATGCGAATTTCACAGTGGTGCCATTGGATGACTATCCAGTCATTCTAGGAACGGAGTTCCTAATGGGGACGAGGGCAGTGCTGATGCCTTCGGCTGGTTCCCTGTGTCTGATGGGAGATCACTCGTGCATGGTGCAAGTCGTTGCAATGA
Source organism: Malania oleifera (assembly GCF_029873635.1). NCBI lineage: Eukaryota > Viridiplantae > Streptophyta > Magnoliopsida > Santalales > Ximeniaceae > Malania > Malania oleifera. Next base: position 109,409,464 of record NC_080422.1, on the reverse strand, counting down.
AAGGAGACGAAGGGAAGTCCCTTTCAGCCATTCAACTCAATGAAGGATTGGGTAAGGGTGAGCAGACACGTCTAGCCACGGTGGTGGTAGACAAAGAAGTAGGCCAAGAGCTAGAGCCTACAACCATCCAAGCGGTGTTGGATGAGGATAAGGAGGTGTTGCCGGATAAGCTGCCTCAAAATTTGCCTTCACGACGGACTGTGGAGCAAGAGATCGAGTTGTTATCAGGAGTGAAACCACCTGCTAAAAGGCCATGTTGGATTGCGCCTAGAGAGATAGTAGAGTTGGGGAAGCAACTTGATGAAGTGGAAGCGGGATGTGTTCGCCCTTCCAAAACACCGTTGGGAGTATCGGTGTCGTTTCAGAGGAAACATGAAGAGCATCTACGGAAGGTGTTCGACAGGCTGAAGGGAAACAGTCTGAATGTAAAGAAGGAGAATTTCTCTTTCGCTCGGTGGAGCAACAAATTCCTTGGTCAAGTCGTTGAACAAGGTCGTATCCGGAGGGGTATGGAGAAGGTAAGGAGGATTCAAGAACGGAAGATCCCCACGACAGTGAAGGAGTTGCGTTCCTTTCTTGGCCTTACTGGTTACTGCAGGAAGTTCGTTAAGGGGTATTCGCGGAGAATGACTCCAATGACAGGACTACTGGGAAGGTATTATTGGCCGCACACGCGGGATGATGTGGTTAATTATACCAAAACTTGTCTCACTTGCCAACAAGACAAGGGGGAGCGGAAGAAGTATGGTACTTTCATGGCCGCACCAAAGTACTGTTCGGTAGAGGGGACGACACAATTGTTCCTTGTGACTATTGTGAAACTTTGGGGTTTTCCCCAAGTTATTATTTGTGACCAAGATTTAATGTTCACTGACAACTTCTTAACAGAGTTTTTCAGGATATTCAGGTCACACCTTGACATCTCTTCGAGTTATCATCGACAGACAGACGAACAGATGAAGAGATTCAGAGAGCTACTAGATGAGTACTTGCGCCATTGTGTCAATGACAACCGGAAGAATGGCGTGCAACTACTTGATGTGGCTCCATTCTGTGGCAACGCCCAAAGGCGCTCAACAACCAAAAAGAGCCCTTTTGAGCTTGTTATAGACCAGCTGCCGCTGTTACCTCACACAGTGGGTGAGCCGTACAGACGAAAGAGTCCTAAGGCATACATCTTCACCAGTGAAGGGAGACAGAATGCAGACTTTGCCCAAGCCTATCTGGATAAAGCTTCTAAGCAGATGAAGAAGTGGGCAGATCAGCAGAGAAAACCGCAATTTCATGTCAATTGCCTCAAGCCATTCAACGCCAACACCAACGACCTGAGCAGAAGTCAGTCAAACAGCGTAGAGTTGAAGACAGTGCAACCTGACAGACATGATGTTGAAGAGATCCTTGCAGGCAGAAAGTTCATATCCTCAAGGAAGAAGCGGCAGAAGTTCCTAGTGAAGTGGAAGCGCCTTGATGACAAAGAAATCAGCTGGATTTCTACGGAAGATTTGAAGCCATTCGTGGACAAAGTTGAAGTGTACCTATCGCCAAAAGTCTACGAGGCCGTCGACCGCATAAGTGGGGGAGAATGTCACGGGCTAAGCTTGTTCAGGGCATTATGCTTGCCTATGATCGCTTATCTCGTGTGTTTGGGATGGGTTTCCATCATGTAAATACTAGTGTAGGGTTATTTTCTAATATTTCTTTCATTGTAAGCCAAATAAGGCAGTATGACTCCTCGGTCACTTTGATGTTTCCTAGTGCTAGAGTGAGAATGGCCTAGAAAGCTCTTTAGGGGAGGGTGAGTGTTCATCAATCATTGTAAAACTCACTAGCAATTGTCAACGTGCTTAGCCTACTTGCCTCCCTCGCTAAGTACAACATGTCAACGGAGGATTTGTTAATGAATTACGTTTGCTTCAATATTTACTGCTTGGTTGTCACGGCTTTCATGAATTGATTATAATTTCCGCTGCTATCTGATTGAATGTTAATGAAAGTGTTCCGTGGATGAATGTTGGTAAACAAAAGGCTGGCTAGTTAAGCAAGAGTGCTTTAGCTAGCGCCGCACGGCCCTTCACAACGGTGTGAAAAAGGCGGACCGTGACACCTAGACCTCAGTGGGGTGTTGCCGACCACAGCTGCCAACATGACTAACTTAGGAATGCTCTTCTATGAGTGGCAAGATGCTGTGGAGTCAGAGTCAAGAAAATCTGGCAAGAAAAAACTAATCCTGACAATGGCTGTTCATTACTTGCCAACTGTCAACTCTTTTAGTTATCCGATCAAATCGATTCAGAAGAACTTGGATTGGATACATATTGTAGCATATGATTACTATTTGCCTTCAAGAGATAATTTCACAGGTGCCCATGCTGCTCTATATGATCCGTCTAGTCAGGTTAACACTGATTTTGGTGTAAAGGAATGGATAAGTAGGGGATTATCGCCAAACAAGCTGGTTTTGGGTTTGCCATTCCATGGCTATGCATGGAGACTTGCGAACCCCAAAGATGATGATCTTGGTGCACGCGCATCAGGTCCAGGTATTACACTAGATGGATCAATTGACTATGCATTAATCAAAATGTATGTTCGAACATATCAAGCTCGTCCGGTATACAACTCTACTTATGTAGAAAATTTTTGCAAGATTGGATCAATTTGGATTGGTTATGATGATGTGGAAGCCATAAGAGCTAAAGTTTCTTATGCAAAGCAGAAAGGTTTGCTTGGTTACAATGTGTTTCAAATCCCCAAGGACGACAATTGGGTGCTTTCTCGGGCTGCTGGTGGGTTATAATTCTTCTGTGATCGTTATTTCCTTTTTTAATTTTCCCCCTTAGCTAATGTAAATAAGTGGTCAGGTAGACATATTTTACTTGATGGTTCTTTCCAGTCATATGCTATTTTTGAGTGTGTAAAGCCTTCTTGGTCCATAATGCTGCCTTTTTCATCATCAAATTGGATTTTAAGGCTATTGAGAGTAGTTTTGCGGACATTGAAGGCAATTGAGGATCAGGACATTTGGTCTCAAGAAATTTATCATTATCGTACCTTTAGCTCATTGGAATTAACTTTTAGATTCTCAAAGCTTTTAAAATCTCAAAGCAACCTCATACTATTGATTTATTAATAAAACTGAAGCAACAAATTTTAGCGAAATATTAGTTTGGCTCGTAACTTTATCAAACCCTCATAGTTAATTTTTTTTTTTTTTTTTATTGGAATGAAGATTCTTCTCTTCATGGAACTTAGCTGACTTTTCATGAAATATATTGCATTATATGCGAATAGTGGGAGGTTGTCATATAGAGTGACTAAAAACAGAAGAGATTGGAGTTTACCACATCGATTGATATATTGGTAAACCAACTGGCATATAATATGATTGTTTTACTTGAGAAATTTTTTATATAAGTCTGTATAACCTATATTACTCGCTAATTATCATGAACTACGGTTACAACTCAAGTTGATGGTAAACATCCTCAAAACAGGCACTGATTGTTGGTAATTATTGTGCTATCAGTTGCTATGGGTATTCTACTTCCATGCCTCACGATGTTTTACCTACGACGGAGACTGCTCAAATCCAAAGGTGCTTTTCTAAAAATTATGTATTTTGCCATCTATTTCATGAAGGATGAGTAAAAAATTTATTTGTGTTGTGATTTGTGGCTCACATACTAAGTGAAAGACATGCACAAAGAGAAAACATGACGGAAATCAAGGTGCAGCAGGGAAAATTGTCGACGGTAGCTCTCTAACCATTAACGGTTTGGAGCCGTGTTTGAGAGAATATACTCTCTATCTGAAACCGTCGACGGTTTGGCCCAAGCAATTGATGGTTTGGCTTGGGAAACCCAGCACAAATTTCAAATTTTGAATAGGGGACGTTAAGTTGGTTGGGGTTTGGAGGGAAAACGTCCAGGAACTCTATTTATATGTTTTTTTGTGATGTATTTGTAGAAGATGGTTGTACATGGTTGATGTATTGTTCATGTCCTTTGGACAAGAAGATAGTGAATTGTTGTCGTTTGCTCCTGTGAATGTAGGCTTTTCCGATCCACGTAATTTCTTTTGTATTGTGTTCTTATTGCTTTGATATATTTGCTGTGGATTGTTTCTGTATTTTTATCATTAAGTGTTGCGTGTGTTTGATTTGATATTCTGCCGTGTAATTCATTTTTCACAACAAATTGGTATCAGCGCATTGTTGTAATGACCTCTGGAACTTCTTTTGCAAAATTTGACGTTGTCAAGTTTGATGGAATCGTAAATTTCGGTTTATAGCAGAGAAAGGTGAAGGATCTCTTAGTGCGGTAAAGTATGGTGAAGGCCTTATACGTAATTCAATCAGATAACATGAATGAAGCAAGTTGGAATAAATTGGAGGCAAAAACTGTGTCAACCATCCAACTTTGTTTGGCTGATGACATGTTGTATCACGTCATGGATGAAGATTATTCGGCAGCAGTTTGGAGGAATCTGGAAAGTCGATATATGTCTAAGGGTTTATCAAAATCTGCAAATGTAGTGGAAGGAGACTTGGGGAAAAGTGATGGTGATGTGCTATATATTTCATCGAGTTCAGAGTGCCTCACGGATTCGTGGATCTTTGACTTCGGATGCTCTTATCACATGATATCAAATAGAAAATGGTTCAATACCTACAAGTTAGTTAATACTGGTTCTATTTTGATGGGAAATGATATTTCATGCAAAATAATTGGTATTGGAAATGTTAAAATAAAAATGCATGATAGTGTTGTGAGAACCTTATGTGATGTAAGACATGGACCAGATTTACAAAAGAATGTAATTTCATTGGACACTTTAGACTGTAACAAATATAGTTATAAATTTGAAAGTTGTGTAGTGAAAGTGTGTGAAGGCGACTTGATGGTGATGAAAGGACAAAAGTTAGCAAAAAATATCCATGCACTGCAGGGTATCATAGTTGTAGGTGGAGTTACTGCTGTAGAATTTGAGTAAGATGTTCTGTGGCATATGCGGTTAGGGCATATGGGTGACTACATTTATTTAGATGTTTAGGGACATGTGAGGATAGTATAACGGGGTAGACATATGTATTTCGTGGGTTTATCACGAAAAGTTTTGGTGTATCTCATGTGGCACAAGTCAGAGGTATTTTCCAGATTTAATTTGTGGTTGAGGTGGAAAACTAGATCGGGAGAGAGATTCTCAGGTCAGACATTGGAACTGAGTACACTGGTTCAATTCAAGGAGTTTTGTGAGCAGGGCAGGTTATATGCAGGGCTTGCATGGAACTTTTTGATGAAGTCAGTGAGTATAACGCGTTTCTCGTTTGACCGATCGTCAAATGTATCACTAGATGGGAGAGTTGTAGGAACATTGTAGACAAGATTTGTGGTAGACTACTCGAGTTTGAGTGGATGTCCACAAGTGCACATTTCTAGTGAGGTGGGATCTAGGCTTGGTGTAATATCCGAACAGCACATCTTTCTGGGTTATAAGAAAGGTTAGTTCGAACCACAGTTTTGAAAGGCTTTTTTCAGGGCTCGCGTGCGTTTTAAAAACACACCAAGGCGTACGTGCAAAGGCAAACCTCCATGAATGTGTACGCCTCAGCCAACAAAGCGTACGCCTCTGCCAAAAAACGACGCCTTTTTACGCCTCATATGAAATGCGTATGCCTTTCGGTATCCTGGGCTAAAATACAATTGTATAAGTCCAAACCCAAAACACACTGAAACCGTATCCTCCCTCTCTCTCCTGCGATTCTTCTCCTCTGCTCTGTCAGCGAAGCCTGACGAAGCCTTTGCCCTCTCTTCGAAGCCTCGACGAAGCTCAACGAAGCCACTGCTCTCTCTCGAAGCCTCGACGAAGCTCGATGAAGCGTCTACTCTCTCTCGAAGCCTCTGCTCTCTCTTACGCCTCGAAGAAGCCTCTGCTCGAAGCTCGAAGCTCGAAGCCTCTGTTCTCTCTCGAAGAAGCCTTTGCTCAAAGCTCGAAGCCTTTGCTATCTCTTACGCCTCGATGAAGCCTCTGCTCGAAGCCTCTACTCTCTCTCTCTCTCTCTCTCTCTCTCTCTCTCTTGAAGTCTCTGTCCGACGGGATATTATTTTTACAATCAACCAGAGTTGACTAAATGAATGTTAAAAATTATTCCCATTTTCTTGTAATAGTTGGGTTCAAGGCTGGAGTTCAGCCGTCTCCCAAACAGCCCCTTAACAGTTGGAGAAATTTTTAATTTGGCTTTTTATCATCTGTTTGAAAACTTATGGCTTATTTTCAATACTTAAGAATCATATTTTTATTTTTTCTCTTCATTATTCTAACATTTTTCTCATTTTTATACTATATATAAATTTATTTATTTATTAATTATTTAAAAAAATACAATCCCAAAAAGCTTACACCTCACCACCTTGAGGCTTACGCTTCGCCTCGTGGAGGGTAAAACGCCTCGCCTTACGCCTTTGCCTTTTAAAACATTGGTTCAAACTAGGTGATCTAATGACAAGCAAGGTGGTGATTAGTGGAGACATAGTTTTAGCGTACTTAGGTAAAGGAAGAGAAAAAATGCTAGAAAACTGCAGTATCAATGAATATGTGATTCAGGTGGAGTTAAATACTTGAGGCAAAAATGCTAGGAGTTCTATCTTGAGTCAACACTATCACAGTATAGATTGCAATAGAAATGAGCATGTGATGCAGGTGGAGCTACAGACTCAGGGCAGAGATGATATTTTTCATATTGCAGGGAGTTTCAGTTCAGGAGACCAGTAGGATCACGGTGGGCTTAGGTGCACTATCAGACCACCATTGAAGTATAAATTTGATGTTCTAGTGTTTTATGTATTCATTACTACCAGGAAGGTTTCTACTATATTTCAAGATGCGGTGCACAGTAAAGGGAAAAATATATGGATGAGTGCTATGGTGGAGGAAACGGAGTTACTGCATATGAACCAGATGTGGGAATCGGTGGAACTTCCAGGATGGAGGAGGGTGGTAAGATGCAAGGGAGTGATGTATCTGTTGTTTGTGAATGACATGTTATTGGTTGGGAAGGCTTTGACTGAGACTAATCAGTTGGGAACTCTGTTGACAAGTGTATTTGACAAGAAGGTTTTGGGTACGGTCAAGAAGGGTCTTGGTTTGAAGATTCGCATGAATAGAGCTGCAGGGAGATTGGGGTTATCTCAGGGTGGCTTTGTGAATAGAGTTGCAGAGAGATTTTTGTTATCTCAAGGTGGCTTTGTGGACAGAACTGTAGGAAGACTTTGTTTGCCGTCTCAGGGTGGTTTTGTGGAGAATAAATGTAAAATGTCTACTGCTTGGTACCTAAGGATGGACAGTGATGTCTGGGATATGTCAAAGCTCACCTATGCTAGTGCAATGGTGTGTTTTGGTAGGCAACAGAGTGGTTCGTTAGTCAGGAGATTTGTTGTTGAAGACTATGCAAGGGGCTTTGATGACAGAAGGTTTACAATAGGGTTTATGTTTACTGTTGTGGAAAGACCTACTTGTTGGAAGTCCAGGGTACATTTTCCGAGTGTAACATCTACAACTGAATCAGGGTTTATGGCATAAGCCGAAGCTGCCACGGACAAGTTCAAGCGTTGCTTGGACTTGGTTTTTGTCTCCAGCTGCTAGACGGGACGTGGTCCCAACCTAATGTCCCAAGGTCAAGGTGGATCAGTGGGTTCATGTTTTCAGTTTCTCCAAAGGGGCGTATGTTTGCCAAGGTGGAGATTGTTGTGATATGTGGTTCACATACTAAGTGGAAGACACGCACAAAGAGAAAAAAAATGATGGAAATCAGGGTGCATTAGGGGAAACCGTCAACGGTAGCTCTCTAATCGTTGACGGTTTGGAGTAGTGTCTGAGAGATTATACTCTCTGCTTGAAACCGTGGTTTGGCTCGGGAAACCTAGCTTAGATTTCAAATTTTGAATAAGGGACGTTAAGTTGGTTGGGGTTTGGATGGAAAACCTCTAGGAACTCTATTTATATGTCATTTGTGATGTATTTGTAGAAAATGGTTGTACATGGTTGATGTATTGTTCACGTCCTTTCGACAAGAAGATAGTGAATTGTTGTCGTTTGCTCCCGTGGATGTTGGCTCTGTCGAACCACGTAATTCCTTGTGTATTGTGTTGTTATTGCTTTCATATATCTGCTGTGGATTGTTTCTGTATTTTCATCATTAAGTGATGCGCGTGTTTGATCCAATATTTTGCCGTGCAATTTTTTTTTCACAACAATATGTAATGCAGACACTAGCATTTCTCCTTTTGCTCTTTCCCTCTGTCTTTATAGGAATGATGGCTACAGATGAGGAATGGTTGGGACCTTTGGAAAATCTTGATAGCAATGATGATCCTCATCTTCAAGCTTTTAGCTTTGCTATCATTGAAGCTGCAACAAATAACTTTTCAATTGACAATAAGCTTGGGGAGGGTGGATATGGATCTGTTTACAAGGTAATAGTTGGTTTTCAGGCCATATTATTTCTTTTTTTTTTTTGTTGGGGGGAGTGCGAATTTAGTATGTATGGCACATTTTTTTTTATATTTAAGGAATAAGTCAAATAATTGCAGTAACTCAGTTAAGGACATTGGAGAAATCTCTATGAAGTGCCTGAGTATGTAGAAGCTATGGCAGTAACTGACGGAAATTGGAGTAATCTCTATAAGATGATGAGAATTTATATGATCTTGATTCTATTAGTTTATGTACTTGATTCAAAATGATACACCTTTGAAGGGACCTTAGCCGTGAACTTATGATACTTGTAAATTTTCTGGCACTTTTGTAAGCACCTATTAAATTTTAAGTAATGGATGCGGTCAATTGGATACTATTTTTACTATTTGCACGAACCTTTGATTTGATTTTATTTGTGCAAGTTTGCTGTTACTAAATCTACATGTACCAAACTACATTGTATTTTGATGTTTTCTCTAAGGCTCTAAGGTAACTATATGTGTAAAAAAATTTTTGTTTCTTTGAGAAATTGGCTGAATTCCTCTCCCACAAAGACCCCAGTGTTCCTAATTTTTCATTTCTCCAACTATTACTTTGATTAATTATTTCACTAGAAACTTCATTTTCAGTTTCTATATGCATCGTTTTCTATAAGACAGTTTGGTGTTTTACTATTCCACAAACCCTGTAGTAGATTAGAATTTTGAACATGCACACGTCAATTGGTTTGCAACAGATTGATTATTAGCAGAGTATAAATGCGATAATGATGAAAGTATTGGTACATTATCTACTAGGAAAGGGTGGGTGAGGGGGGAATTATTGCATCTATATAAGCCATCAATATCACTTAAGTCTAGCAAGTATTTTGCGACAAATATCAACAATGGGTCTCCCTTTTTTCCAGGGAAAATTACAGGAGGGATGTGAAATAGCGGTGAAGAGACTGTCAAAAACTTCAGCACAAGGGCTGGAGGAGTTCAAAAATGAGGTTACGCTGACTGCAAAACTTCAGCATGTCAACTTAGTTAGAGTACTGGGCTTTTGCATTGAAAGGGAAGAAAAGATGCTGATCTATGAGTATATGCCAAACAAAAGCTTGGATTTCTACCTTCATGGTATGCAATCTCTAATGCTTTAAATTTTAGTTATATGAGCAAATTGTTACAATATGACCAGCTTGAGATATGGAAATAGAGCCTTGGATTTTGAATTCTAGGTTCACGCAAAACTCAATATTTTTTTTTATTTGTGTTTTGTCAAATCCTTCACAATTCCAAATGCAAGGCTTCAGTTCCATTCCTAAATGCAGCATGGTGTCATTCAGCATTTTTGAGCTTCTGAGCTGTTTTACTGGTTGGTGGGTGGCAAGTGATATTTCTTTGGAGTGAGTTTAGAACAGCCCTGTTTTAAATGCTGGCGCAGAAATGGTGCTTTCTTGAAATGACTCCTTAGACTAAGAGAATGTAACAAGGATTGCTAGAAATTATGTCTATTTTTTTTTGCTGTATCTTTTGTTAACTAATCAAATCCTTCTCACCATTGTGCAAGAGGCTCTATTGTCATTACCATAAAAAAATGTAATTTCATGTTCTATGTCCTTTGGAAAAATGATGAATGATGGCGCTGCCTTTTTACAACACAGTGTAGCATGTTCCCAAAGAAGCACAGAAATAAGGTGCTAACACTGCCACCTCCCCAAAAAAGGAAAAAATATAATAAAGGTGCCTAACTAAGTTCGATAACAGGTCTGTGTTGCTACCAAAAATCATCTTGGCCTGCAAGGGGTCTCTCCTAGACTCCGTCGCTCAATTCGGTAAGGGATTTTTGGGGAGAGAGGAGTGATTGAGGAAGAGAATGAGACTTTGCTTCGAGAGAGGGGGAGGGTTTCTGTTCTATACCAGTACCTCATGGATCACGTGGTGGGCGTTGGGTAGCTGACCACCCTCAATTCCCTCGTGCTTTTTGCAACAGAGGATTAGCGTCTCTGCCATGCGCAGGCTGCATGGCAGGCATTGGCTAGCTGACCCACAACTGATGCTTATTTCCTCATGCTTTTTGTTATGGAAGATGAACACCTCTGCCATGTGCAAGTGTCATGGGCAGAACACTTGACTGTGTGAAGGGCCATGTGGCAGTAGTTGTAAACACAAACTTAACCAATCAGCTGAAAGTAAACCCTGGATTCACCTCATGAACAAGTTCAGAAGCATCAAATACAAATTACATAAAAGTAGTAAGCAAGCATGAAAGTAAACATGAGTCGAGTGTTCATATCATCATACCTCTGTATGAAAGCAGTTTTCAATGCTTCTAGAGTTACCATAACCCAAAGAGCATGTTAAAGAACTTCATCAGTCCTATACTATGTAGCGCAAGTAGTTTACGGCTCATCATCTTCTGCTGTCATCACCTAATTGTAGTCTAACTGCAGTCAAGTTTAGTGAAGTACCGTCAATTGAATGGGGTATTTGTTGTGCAAGGTTACTTTGTTGAGCACACGGTAATCCACACACATTAGGCTCTCATTATCCCTCCGGAACACTACAAGTGCTTTGCAAGGTTTTATGTTTTTACTTCAAGTTACTCATCAAGTTGTTTCCATGATTCTGCCAACTCTGAGGGCATCACTTGGAGTGGCTCTTTTTTTTTTTTTTAATAAAACTTTTGTCCAGGCACTTGGATGGTTCTTTACCAGGGAGCTTCACCTTCTATACTTTCGATAAGTCTAGAAGAACCATTTAATACGGTCCTCCAATAGGGGCTTCACCTTTGGTAACAATTTGATATAATGTTTTGAACCTCATCATAGAGGCAAGTTATGTGGTAGCTTATTTGACATCACAACTTGGTACTCTTTTAACACATCTTAGATAGCAGTAGGCACTAGCTCTTGTCCTATGTCTTCATCCACCACCAATGAAACAAGATAAGTTTGTTCACCCCTTCTCAAACCCCCCTTTGTCTTTTTTTTGCCACATCTTGCACCATGCTTCAACAGAATTTGTTTGGCAACCCTGACTATCTGAGTGTAGGTGTTGTGTTGCCGAGTTTAACTACTTTCACGTGTTTAAGTCCTTATCTAGTTTCAAGTTGTGCCTCTATGCTTCACCCTATAAGACGAAATTGTGAGTAGCCCCAGTATTTATGATAGCATGGATGCCTCTCGAACGCATTGAGAAACTGTATCACACCTGTCCTCTAGGTTCCTCCTCATCCTCGTCTTGTCCTCGTTCCCTTTCTCTTTGGTAGATGTTAGTCAACTACTTAAGAAAGCAATTGTTAGTTCATCAATGTAATTAATTTCATGCAGATCCCATCAGAGGTAAATTGCTAGATTGGAAAAAGCGTGTTCAAATCATTGAGGGGATTATTCATGGGCTTTTATATCTCCAAGAGTACTCAAGGTTCACAATAATTCACAGAGATTTGAAAGCTAGCAACATTTTACTGACAGTGAGATGAAGCCCAAGATATCTGATTTTGGTTTGGCTAGAATTTTCCAGTAGGATGAGCACGAAGCAAACATGGGTCGAATTGTTGGAACATAGTAAGTTACTGCCTCCTAAAGCTGTTTCCTTGAACATGTTTTAATTGTTGGGGCTATTTTGCTTTCTGATTTTTATTGTCCTCTTAAAAAAAAATTTGGATTAACACAATGCAGCGGGTATGTTCCTCCTGAGTATGTGAAAAGAGGTATATACTCCACAAAATATGACATTTATAGCTTCGGAGTTCTACTTCTGCTAATCATAAGTGGCAAGAGGAATGCATGCTCCTACGGCCTGTTCAAGAACATAAACTTCCTAGAATATGTAAGTTAATTTGACAAGTTGGATTTCCCATGACCGATTGCCGTAGTCCAAATTTTTGCATGTGAACTAAAACTATGGATGAAAACGAATTATATTTCAGGCATACGAGCTGTGGAAAGATGGCAATGGCATGGCGGTCATGGATCCGTCATTGGATGATTCAACATCATCATGTAAACTCCTAAAATGCTTGCAAGTAGCTTTGTTGTGTGTTCAGGAGAAAGGGAAGGACAGACCATCCATGTGGGAAGTATATTCAATGCTCAAAAATGAAACTACAGCCATCAATACGCCTAGGAGGCCTGCTTTTTCAATAAAGAGAGGTGAAGATGGGGAAGGCACGCCTTCCTCCCAGCGAGAAATATGTTCGAATGATGTCTCCATCACTCAACCTGAACCTCGGTGACTCTTTCATCTGTATAAGAATTTTACTTGTAAGATTTACTCTCTTGTTTAGTCGATGGTTGGACTCGGGAGTGAAATCTATTACGTCGTGTCGGGAGAAGAGTATGCACGGAATTTTGTTATAGGAAGAAATAGGATTTACGGACAAAGTACTTTTCTATTCCCACAAATATTTTCATAAAATATTTTTATTTCAAACCCTTGATTTTATGACAGTTTTAATGTGCATAATATATATTCTTCTTGTTGGAAAAATATATTTTACTAGGATAAATTTTCCTATATCAAGCATACACTTCTTAATAAAGTGAGTGTTGAACGTCTTCATCCTATCACATTGGGACACAAATTATGCTTTCTGTATAAAATTAAATTTTTATTTATAGATTTTATAAATTTTTTATTTTTTTTACTTTTCTTAATTATGAGAAATTGAATTCCTTTATATTTTCCTTTTTTTTTTCTTTCATATTTTCCAAATTTTAAACAAGGCCTTAATATTTCACATATTAGAAGAAAATATATATACATTCATAATGTTTCTCCAAACCTTAATGCAGTGTTATGAGGTAGGGCATGGATTTTGGGTTTTATATTTAGATTTATATTTGGATAAAAATAGTATAAAATTATATTAAATTTCATCCAAATTTACATAAATTCAAACTCAAGATTCGAAAATTTGAAGGAATCTAATTTTTTATGTTTGGTTGTCAAAGAAAGTGAAAAAGAAGATAAAAAATGTATCAAATCAATGAATAAAATTTTGATTTGGCATATCATTAACATTTGATTTTTCTAAATTTTTATTTATATTAGAACAAAATTTATTTTTTAATAGTATTTGATATAGAAAGAGAAAATTTAATTAAAAATGAGTTTTCTCCCTATTTTCTTTTTATTTCCTTCTGCCAAGCAAGATCCTTAGTCTAAATGGACCCTTCAAGATAAAATATTTTGTCTAAAGAAATTAAATGAAAGAATAAATAAGAAGAAAACTCATTTGTTTTTTTTTTTTATTTATCAAAATGGGTAAATATATTGATCAACTGAGATATATACAACCACCCTGGGCATACCCAGGTCAAAGAGACTGCAATGAGATCACTCATCGTGAAAGTCCAACAATACATCAAAACCCGGGCATACCCAGGGGCCATGAATGGCCAGTCATAATAACCTAAAATGTCATGGAATATCAAACTAAGTATATGTCAAATTTATCAAAACTCATTTGCTGTTCATATGTCTGGTAGGTGGTCTTGGGTCTTTTTAACCCCAAAAGCTAACTTATGGGATGAGACTTTCCCTCACATTTAATAACTGATCACCTACCCCTTCCACAATCAATGTGGGATAGCGCAACAATTTCCCCCTCAAATATTGTGTTCTGAATCGACTAACCATTGATCTGCTTTTTTCAACACTCTAGGGAGAATGTTGTAAACAAGACTTTGACACCAGTGATGGGGAAGAGGGGGTTATGGAGGTGATGTCCAAAATACAATGACCCAAAAAATAAACCTTCCCCTAATTCAATCAACACGAAGAAGAATAACTAATTACAAAAACAGAAATACATAGTTGTAGTAACCTAAGGAAAATAATGGTATTTAAATAATAAAAAGAAAGGAAAATGGAAATAGGAACGGAAGGAGGCAGCCGACTTCGTTTGGATGAGATAATCCCAATAAATTCTCCAAGCCTCGTCGACAAACACAAGAGTTTTGTCAACGAGGGTTCTTCAGGATCTCGTCAACAAAGTTCCGTCTCATCGACGAGAAGATACTGAGAGAGGATTTTGGAAGTCTGAAATTCGTTGGCGAGGGTTGAGGTTCGTCAACGAGTCTTCTCCTTGGCCTCGTCTCGTTGACGAAGGCCACAGTTTAAATAGGCCTAAAATCCATTTTTGGCCGAAATTTTTTGCGCAGAATCTCTCTCTCTCTCTCTCTCTCTCTCTCTCTCTCTCTCTCATCCTTTGGTTTCTCCTCATTCTCTCTAAGTTTTTGGGCCAGATTTCTGAAAAAGTTTGACGATCTGAAGCCACCACAAAGCTCTTGGGAAAGTTCTCTGCAAATCTGTCAGAGTGGATCGTCGGTGGGGCTGAGTTGGAAACCATTCCAAATCCAGGTTAAGACTTTCTACTCAATATTTGACTATTTGACAGTTGTAGAAAGTGTAGTATGGGTAGAAATACTGAACTTTAGAATATTATTTTCAAGGTGTTGAACAGAGAACCCTGCGGGTGCAGGGCTGTTTGCTTTAGGGGTTTTTCAGGACTCAGGTAAGGGGATAAACTAAGCTAATATTTTATGAAAAGTATGTATAATATTATAGCATTTGATTTCAGGGAAATAAATATATTTATATATGTTTTATATTTGGGAAATACTGCTGAAAATGATGGTATGTTAAATATATGAAAAACCTGTTTAGTGTGGCATGAGTAGAAATTATTATGAAATATTTTTTTTTGGGAATATTTTAATGATACGGATTTTTATAATGGAAAACTGGCGTACGCATCGAGATTTTGATATATTTGCCAGTGTACGGGCCGAGCTATAGATGTGATTTGCCAACGTATGGGTTGAGCTATGGATATGATTTGCCGGTGTACGGGTCGAACTATGGTAAAATGTGAAATACCGGCATATGGGCCGATGATTTTCATGATATATGTATATATGCAAAATGATATGATTGATTTGATAATTAATGATATGAAATATCTATGTATCACAGTTTCAGTATATCTTATATAATATCAGAACTTGGTTGGCTTGGTCTAGGCTAGCATTTGCACGGTACCGTTGTTATGTGTCCATGGTCATCATGATCATGATATTTGTGTTAACGCTGCTGTACGGAGTGGTGTGAGATTGGATGGTCTATATGGTTTTTAAGAAGTGTGTGAGCGCCCCTAGTGTACGGACCAGGTCTAGCAGACCCATCAGACTTACAGACTATACTTTTGACTTGGCAGTGGTCGGCCAACCATTGTCAGGTCCCGCTTTCGGGCCACACAACCTAGTCATATAGGGGTAATACATGACAACAGCCAGCTAACCTACCAGAATTGTTTTCATATTATGCTGTATGAGATGAATTATATTTATGAAAATTATGTATGTTCTGCAATGATTTGAAAATATATGTTTCCTAAATATGATACAGACAGTTGTACTGATATGTTTATGTATGATTTTATATAGAACACGGAAATACTCATGTTGCCACACACTAGTGTTAGTTTATTTCCGTTACTGAGAGGTGTCTCACCCCGAATTTTATAAACATTTCAGGAGCCCCTAATAGGAGAGCGGGTAAAGCTCTGTTGTTATAGTTTTGTTGATCTACCCTCTCTAAAGGGTAAGTTTTGGCGGGAACGATTGGATTTTGTGAAAATTTCCCTAGATTTTCTTTTTGGGATGTATAAAATTAAATACAGTGAATGTAATAACTCTGGTATTGTGATGGATGCGTTGTGTTTATGCTATATTGATTTTATGTTTCTTGCTACTTAGGCTTCCGCATTGTGTTTATGATGTATCCCTAGTACCTACGGGTCCAAGTGGATTATGATTTGTTGAGTTTTGTGATATTGATTTTAGTATATTATGGAAAAAAAATTATATGTGAAAATTAAGCAGGTCGTCACAATAGCAACCAAACACACAAAATCAGCCACACAATCACAAAGAGAACACCAAAATTTATGTGGAAAACCTTTGGGTATGAAGAAAAAAATCGTGAGACTAAAGTCCACTTCCAATCTTCCACTATTTCAAAATAGTAGGTTGCAGAAGGTCTTCCCTAGTTAAAAATAGAGGCATACATCAACAACAATCATCAAGAATCATAAATTCTTGGCATAGAAAATTAATATGAGCCATCATCATCAAGGTGTAATCAAACTTGAATGAGATATGGAGAGGTCTCACCCAAAATAGAGGCTGATGTCCAAGCCATGAAACCAAAACTTAAAAACTCCAAATGACAATCAGACCAACCAGAATAAAGAAGGATGAGTTACGAACAACTTGTCAAAATTTCAACTCAATCAGACGAGAAATTACCATCTGATCGTTAATATTAAACTGGTTGCGTAGGTACCTTCAATCTTGAAATTTCAACAAACTATTTTCTTCTCTCCCTCACTCTTTTCTCGACTCTCCCGAATGATACATGAAGTTGCCTATCTTGCAACAATAGCTTCCCAAAAAAAAAAGAAAATAATAATAATTTTGCTTCTTTAAAGATGACTCACCATCTTGCAAAGAAAGCAACAACCAACTAATTAATGAACTACTTCATTCCAAGACAACAAGTGGGATACCGCTGAACATAAAGGTCTTCACTTCCACTTGAACATGAATTCCACTTGGGCATTGATCAAGACTTCCAAGAGGATCATTTTAATCATGTAGACCACCCTCCACATAGGAGGAAAACACAAAAGTGCCTACTTTTTTTTAAAAAAAAATTATTTATTTAGATCTGTATAGAACTTGAAAATATTAGGGAAAAAATATAAAAGAATCCATCTTTTCATGTTTAATTATCAAAAAATAAAAAAATAAAAAATATATATAGTAAATCAATGAACAGAATTTTGATATTAGGGTAAGATTTTGCTTAATTTTAATCATATTAAAATAAAATTTAATTTTAATATCGTTTATAATATAAAGAAAATATGATGAAAAAGAGATTTCGTTCTTGTTCTCCATTCCTTCACCTTTCTTCGAACAAAATCATTAATTAAAATCGAAATTTAATGCTAAAGTAATAAAGTTACTTAATAATTTGTTGTTAACAAAATTGATACCAAAATAAAAGGAAAAACTCAAGAATCGAGTCCTTTAAATTGTCGACTAGCATTTTCATCAAATATTGAAGGTTTCGATTATTATATAACAAAATTAAATGAAACTAATGCTAAAAGATTAAATTAGTGTAAAAAATAAAACAAAATGATCAACTACTATTCTACTAATAACTAATACTCATAAATTTGCAACAATTTTTTTCATTGACTCAACTAATAAAAAATTTTCAAATTTTATAAAATGGCCAAAAATAAAATTAAATACAAAAAACTCTAATAAAAAGTTGGTGTACATGTTCTCCTTTTAAGACAAGTAAATTAATTTTTTAAAATGTTTATATATCCTTTATGCTTATGAGAGTAATTTTTCAATAATTATTCACCTACCCAGCAATCACATCAATATATTAAATTTTCTCCGCCGTTTGGTTTGAAAGATAGCAAGTCCTTAGAATAAGATAGAATATAACTTAAATTTTGAGAATCAAAAGAATAGTAATTCCTCATATATTTCCAATAATTTCATTCTAAGTAATAAGAAAGGAATAGACATTCCCATGATAAAATTTTAAAATAGTTCTTTATTCTCTATTTCCCATTATAGGCTAATAAAAAATGTTTCACATTATTATTTGTTTATAGTAACAACATAAATTTTTTTTTTGAATTACATAGGAACTCTAACCACCAACAAGCCCTGCGGACCCCCTAGTGCTACACCAAACCTATGGATCAGCGTCCTCCCACTAGGTCTCGTTGATCAGGTAAAGTTCGGAATGTGGACACAGCTTCCATGCATTAGTTGGACGTTTGGCCAACCTGACCCTCGGGACACATCTCCATTACCATCCACGTTCCCCGCTGACTCACAGAAAACTCTTACCATCCATGGTCTCCGCTGGCCCATAGAAAGAACTCTCACATTCCATGACCCCCGCTAACTTACAGAATAAATTCTCACCATCTACAGGTACCGCTAGTTTCGTGAGTGTATCTACTTAGAATTGAATCCTCGATGCTCCTTCTTACATGCTGATGCCTTTCCACCGTGTCATGTCCATGGGGGCGTAACAACATAATTTCTTGTATAATTAATGGTAACTAACCTATTTTAAAATTAATATATTTATAGTAACAACATAAATTTTTTTTTGAATTACATAGGAACTCGAGCCACCAACAAGCCCTGCGGACCCCCTAGTGCTGCGCCAAACCTACGGATCAGCGTCCTCCCATTAGATCTCGCTAATCAGGTAAAGTTCGGAATGTGGACACAGCTTCCGTGCATCAATTGGACGTTCGGCCAACCCGACCCCCGGGACACATCTCCATTACCATCCACGTTCCCCGCTGGCTCACAGAAAACTCTTACCATCCATGGTCTCCACTGGCTCACAGAGCAAACTCTCACCATCCATGGTCCTTACTGACTCATAGAATAAATTCTCACCATCCACAGGTACCGCTGGTTCCGTGAGTGTATCTACCTAGAATTGAATCCTCGATACTCCTTACGTGCTGATGCCTTTCCACCGCGCCATGCCCATGGGGGCATAACAACATAATTTCTTGTATAATTAATGGTAACTAACCTATTTTAAAATTAATCTATTCTTAGAAATAGATATTATGCAAATCAAACGTAGCCTTAGTGCTATTTTCTAAAAAAAATATTAAAAATTTTTTTTCAAAAGAAAAAGAGAGAGAAGATTACCTGTATCGCGGTAAATAAACAGCAATAACAACAAAATCAAGTTTTAGGTGGGATCAACTATTTGTATCGCGGTAAATATTTTAGAAAATTTAAATATATTTTCTTCATAAATATA
The DNA here is from genome assembly GCF_029873635.1 of Malania oleifera. Classification (NCBI taxonomy): domain Eukaryota; kingdom Viridiplantae; phylum Streptophyta; class Magnoliopsida; order Santalales; family Ximeniaceae; genus Malania; species Malania oleifera. The sequence goes on along the minus strand of NC_080422.1, from coordinate 109,390,109 downwards.
TGCAAGTTTGACCGACAATCAAGACCTCAATTTTACCATTAAAGTCATAATGACCCAAACATAGTGTTTCAAAATCTCAAGCCCTCTTTTTCTACTCTTTAATTTTTTAATACTTGTGTCTGAGACCCTTGAAAACTTGACTGAATCACTACATGGTTGATACCTTTCTTTTATCCTACCTCCACCAGGCAATAAATGAAGTGCAACCCACTAACCAACAATAAACATTATTAAATTTTGAGAATTAAGAGGATAGCTATTCCCTGCAAGAGTTGGAAGGTTCATCCTCTGTTCAAGGAGATCTGATAATTGATCCTCAACGCTACTGAAGGTTAATAGGGAAGTTGAATTATTTGTTACTTACTCGACCTTGCAATTCGTATGCTATCAGTACTTCCAGTTTATGGGTCAACGAATGCAGTTATCTGCATTATTTAAAGAAACCTTAAGGACTTGGTTTATTTTATGAATCCCATAATCCTATGCAGACTGGCCTCAGGCACCCCATTGAAATTTGCATTCTATGTTATTCAAAGAATGCCCAAGGCCTTGGTTTATTTTATGAATCCCATAACTATATCAGAACACTAGATTTGATTGGGAAGGTTCATACTCTGATGAAAGTGATCTGACAATTGATCCTTTCAGGAGATTAATAGGGAAGTTGAATTATTTGATACTTACTCGACCTGACATTTACTATGCTACTAGTCCTGTAATTCAATTCATGGATCAACCTCAGGTGCTTCATTGGAATGCAGATTGGAAGGTTCATCCTCTTGAAAGAAGATATATGAGAAAGTAAGGTCGAGTAAGTCAGTCATATATTTATATATATATATATATATATATATATATATATATATATATATTGTTGGCCTTACAAGACTTAAAATCTTGTTATCTTGTTTCGATGCTAACAAATAAGTGAAATTTAATGTATTTGTGTGAGTAATGTTATTTCAGGGCTCACATATGAGAAAGTAAGGTGAAAGTGCTCATAAGGATCAAATGAAACTTAAATGAGTCAAAACATGGATTTAAAGATGATATATGAAACCTTGAAGAATATGAGGACATGAATGAGTTGTTGAAAGTCAAGGCATATTAAAGTTCAAAGAGCCAAAGAAAGGCAAAGTGAGAAAGCTCAAAGAATATGGAAGCTTGAAGAAAAGATGAACTCAATTCAAGGACAAAGTATGAAGACTCAAGAACTTAGAATGTTAATATCTTAGAAGTCTTTATGTAAGTGCTTTAATGTTTAAAATATCGTTTGAAATATTTTGAAGCTCATAGGTTAATTTCTTAGACTTAGATACCTTTTAAAATACCTGAAAAATATTTTTATAAGGTCAAAAATTATTTTAAAAAAGGTTATAATCATTTTTGGGATAAAAAGCACCAAAAAGAGTTTTCCCAAATGCTGTCAGTTTTTATACAGCAGCATTGAGGTGAATTTTTCTCTATCAAAAACTCATTATTTTAAAAAGTGGTCAACATGAAAGTTGTAGGATTTTCTCTTGGATTTATTTTGACACCAAGAACACCTAATTTGGAGTTATATATAAAAAATTATGGCAAAAACACTGAAGCGGGGTCACTCCTATCAGACATCTGAACACTGTTTAATGGGCAAATTTTTTAAATTATAATATTTTAAAATATAGCCGTTTGAGCTCCAAACTTTCTAAAAAATTGGGAAACTCTCTAAGAAAACTTTTTCAAAATGGAAACAAGTTTGAAAGCCTATAAATACATGGTTTTGCAAATCAAAACTCATCCAAGAATTGAAAAATCTACTTGTAAAGTTGAAAGCACTCTTGTTCTTTCAAAGCTCTCTTGTTCACTCATTGCAAAACTATTTTGCTGAGATATTCTGAAGTGCTAATCTTTCATTCTCTGAATTTCTACTGCTAATCCTCATCTAAGAAGGATATTGGTGAATTCTACACTTGAACTTCATTATATTTCATATTGATATTTTACATTCAAGTATATAGTGCTGAAATTATACTAACTTACTCTTTAAGAGAGTATACTTGTACGTAGATCTTATCTTGTATTTCTTGTAGTTCTTTGACGTTCCAAGGATTGTTTGGGTTGTTGGCTAAGCAAGGGGATATTGCTTAGAGAGGCGGGCTCTAGCCTTAAGGAGTGACCGAACGAAGGAATATTGTTTGGAGAAGGCGAGCTCTAGCCTTAACCAAGGAGGTTGTAAAGGTTTGTTCCACCTGTCAATGGAACAGGTTTAGTGAATCCTTTGGTGGTTTGCTAAGGGCGAGGACGTAGGCTGGGTATAAGTCAAACCTCGTAAAAATCTCCATCTCATTCTCTCTTTCCTTTACTCTTTATTTTCAACATACTTAAATTGCATGGATGGTTTATTTGATAATCATATACACTACGTAATATTTGGAAATCAAACAAACTTAAGGTTTAATTTTGATTTGGGTTGCGGAAACCGAAAGGGAGTATGTTGGTTACACCATATCTTGCGGAAACCTTACGGGAGTACGTTACTTGGTTAACATCCCAAAGATAAATTTACCAAGAGCTTATTTGAGTTCTAAATATTTGGAAAGAGTGACTTGATTCATCTATACAGGGCTTTACATTAGCAAGCATAAATTCTCATTCACTACAGGGCTTAGTTCAAATTTGGCAAATATAAACAAACAACCATCTTGAGTTGTTATATTACATAAGTGTTGTGTATTGGCTTGTTTGTTTACTTTATAATTTTAGTTGATTGGTTTGGTTAAATGATTGGATGTTTGTATGGTTAAAAATTAAGTAAATAAACTAAGTTCTTGAGTGCTTAACAAATTAAACAAATCAGTCACGAATTGGTTAAAAGAAATAAAATAAGTTTAAGAATTCTAAAAAAGAATTAAAAGAAATTTTAAAAGCCAATTCACCCCCCCTCTTGGAAAGCTATTCCTAATTTCAAACATAGTTTATATCAACATGTTTTCATAAGCTTTCATTTCTCATAATTGTTAGCCTTGGTGTATTCCCAAGAGGGGGGTGAATTGGAATTTTAAAATTTATCTCATAGGTTAAACGAGATAGTCGTATAACACAACCTAGGGTCTTTCTAATCATACAACAATTTCGCAGATAATGATATGCGGAAATTTAAATCATGCGCAGCATTCACAATATAATATACACGTGCGGTAAATATAAAGTGCGAAAATATAAACAGACACACGGTATGTTATCAGGGTTCGGCCAATACTGCCTATGTCCCCGTCTCTTGCTCGCAAGCCCGAGGATTCCACTAATGCTCACTTAACGGGTGGAGCGGTACCGGTTACAACCAGGTCAATTAGCAGGGCTGACCTCAATTACACCTTACCAGAATGGTGCACCTAACTTTCCTAATCGGGTCTAAGCCAATCCGGGACTATTTACCAGGGCTAGTCTCCCTCTTCAGGACCACGCCTAGAATACAACGAATGTAAATACTTTTTGCGTAGAAATAAATGCTTCTTAACTAAGCTGATATGTACCACTACACACAATATCTAATCAATGCACCTCAAGTATGTATGAACTATAAGTTCGGTGCTCTACGTGTGCAATCAACACTCAATATTATGGATAATCTCAAATATGCACAAGAGTGTATAAACAAGGTTTTCTTTGAAACAAAATATAAAATATTTCAATGCAAGCTTAGGGTTTCAAAGATGCCAATTAGAATATTCAAACAACTACAAAAATATTTTCTCAAATGTATCTACCACAAGAGTTGTTTGAAATCTAGTTTTGTTAAATATTTTTGCACACAAAAGTATAAGCCCAAATGAGTATTGCAACGATAATGCAAACTCACTTAACTATATGATTTTTCCCAACCAAGGATTTATCAAATGAAATCAGGGGAAAAATTTAGCTAAACCCTCAATATGAAAATCAAATGTGTAATATACAAGTAAGGGTTTTTAGCACAATATAACAAACAATAAACACTCACAAAGTTATATTTTTCAAAGGAATGGAAGTATTATGAGTGTATGGGGTTGGAATGAACAAATAGGGTTTAGGAAATTTGAGAGAGTTTTTGACTAATCTTATTTGCTAATCACCACTAAACTAAGCAAATGAGCCCCTATATATAGAGAATGGATAAATTATGACCGTTTGGGGATACATAGGGCATTCTTAAATTTGTTAAAAAAGTTTAACATAATTAACCCTATTTAACCTTTTAACCTTGGTAAAAATATTAATCAACCCGAGAGGATTTGGGTGGCTGAACTTTAGTTCGGTCGCTCGAACATACTCACCAGAGAAATATATAAAAAAATGGTTTAGGTGCCTAAGTTTGGGACCGGGTGGCTAAACTAAAGTCAGTACCATATGGTGTGAGATTCGGGAGCCCGGTTCAAGGGTCGGTAGCCCAAACTGGTCAGCTCAGTCGCCCTAGGCCATAATGAACGTGAATGTTTGACAGCCCGAGTAGTTGAGAAGTCCCTTTCAGAGGGCTCGGGTGCCTGAGGGAGATAGGAACATTTTGTGTTCGGCCGCCTGAGAGCTAGTCAAATTGTTGACTTCTCAACAATTCGGGCCCCCGAGGTGACTTGTTCACCTGGGGTTCGATCGCTTGACCTCTCTCAATTTTTGCAATGACGCCCAATATCACTTCAATAAATTCCTCTAATATTATAAGTGATATTGGGGAATTTTTTACGTGCAAGTGCTGGGACTTACGGTCTTTTTTAAGGCCTTTTTAAGTATGCCAAAAAATCTGGCGTCAATCGACCGAAGGGTGATCACTAAGGTCTCTAAGGTCTTGAGCTTTATAGTTCCTACATGCATGTCATGCAATCATTATTACAGACATTTCCTACTTAAATATTATAGACCCAATAATAGTGAAATGAATTATAACATGAAAATAGTCTTCAGGGTCTTCAGTCCTCAAGTCTTCACATGTCATCAAATGATCTTGTTATTATGAACCTGCACACAAACTTGACAGACATTAAATACCAGAATATTTGTCATTATCAAAATCGGGACATGACCAATAGGGTCAACAATAATCATATATCAACATGTTTTCATAAGCTTTCATTTCTCATAATCATGTTCTAGCTCATGAGTATCCACTAGTATATAACACAACGCGTCTGTAGCTCATGACTGTTTATTTTTCATTTCATTTCTCATATTCATATTATAGCCCATGAGTATCCACCAACATATAGCACAACGCGTCTGTAACTCATGACTATTCATCATATTGTAACATTCAATTATTGCATCTGTAATAAGGAACCATCCCGAGGATATTCATGTCACATCGTTATGTATTCACCCCACTAACCGGATTGTGCGGCCCGTAGGCTAGATCTAACTGTGGCCGGCCTACCAAGTTAGATCAAAACTAAACGCGTCTGTAGTACAATTAGCCTACCCAGTCTTGGTCCGGACCCCAGGGGGTAACTCTACTCTTCACAGGCCTAATCGATTGTCACGTCACACTCTATACAAGACGTGTGGCTTCACTAACACATATGCTAGCAATGATATTGTGCTCTCTATACATCTTTGGTCCATTAGGGTTGTAGAAATCTGAACCCGAAAAATAAAGGAAATAAATAAAAAAAGAAGAAAGGAAAATTTAAAAAGTGCAAAGTAATAGGACTTGTTGACGAATCAATTGTTTTTGTCGACGAGTGCCCTTTTATGACTCGTCGACGAAGTTCAGGCATCGTCGATGTAGAAATCCCGAAAGGCAAGAAATTTCAAGCTTAAGGTTTGTCGACGAATCCCTTCTTTTGTTGACAAATGTTCTTCTACAACTCGTTGACGAATGCTCCATTTCATCAACGAATTCAGCTAGGTCAACAACCTATAAATAGGCCTTAGATAACTTAAACGTTAAGAAATCAATATATATATATATATATATCTTTCTTTCTTCTCTCTCTCTCTCTCTCTCTCTCTCTCTCTCTCTCTCTCTCTCTCTCTCTCTCTCTCTCTCTCTCTAAACCACGAGAATCATCCCTTCACTCTTCGATTTCTCGTCATTTGTTGCTTGAATCGACGATCGGAAGTCACCATGATAATCTAGGAGCGTTTCTCTACAAGTCTAGCGAAGTAGATTTTTGAATTAGGCTTTCTAGGCACCACTCCAAGGCTAAGGTAAAATTTAGGGAATTAAGCAAATTTGTTATTTTTGGGAGTTTAATAATTTATTTGGAGTTTGTGGGCCTGGAAAATATTAAAATAGTATTTTATATGGGATTGAGTTAATTAAACTAGGATTTATGAATTCAGGGTTTGTGTGAGCACTGCGGGCACAGTTTTGGGATCCCTACAGGCATAACATTAGGAAAACAGGTAAAAGGATTAAGTTAAGTCGGGTTTTATTAAGTTTGAACCAATTAAACTGCTTTATATATATATGTATACTATGATTTCAAAGGTTATTTTGAAAACCAACTGTTCAGAATAAATTTTATAAATTTAGGATATATGATATGGTATTTTGGATAAAATGAACAGTGGAAAACTGAGTTTTATATTATGATGGTTGTTTAAAATGGCTATGTTCAAATATTGTAATTGTGTGGCAGGTGAATAATCAATATGGGTTATGGTATAACTGAATTTGGGTATGGTTGTGAAAAATACTGAATTGTTTGTAAAATATACTGGAACTGCCTTTGCAAAATACTTAGTTTTATTTAAAAGTTGTAGACCGAGTTTTACTTGACAGCTAGGGGCTGGCTTATATTTAATGGCTGATGGCCAAGTTTTATTAAATGGTAGGTTCTCTATGAAATGAGATTTATACTACGGTGTTTACTATTTAAATTGCATAATATGGTTTAAGAACCTTGAGGACTAGTTGTATTGTGAGCACAATATTGTTGCTAGGGATTGATATTGAGACCAGTGTGCCCACAATGTACTGAGATGTGTAGGGTGGTCTTTGCCGTTTAGCCTGCGTAGGATGGAGTACCTTCCCTGGAGTTTGGACAAGGAAGTGATAAGGCTAGCGGACCTGCAACTTAGTTGTGGATGTCTGCAGACGTACTTGCAGATGGTTACTTTGACTGTGTCTAGGCTAATCCCCTAGGGCATAAGTCCAGCCTTCGCACAACCCATACCATAGGGGAATTAAGTAAATGGTGTTTAGTCCTAGGGAGTGTCTTCTACGCATATATGTTAATTTATGTAAATGGTATTTCTATTTATTGAATTGGTTTATATTGTGAAAGTAAAATACATAAATGTTTATGGCGAAATAAACTCTCTGCCTGAGGGTTTGTTGAGAAAGGCGAGTACCCTGATAAAGTATCAGTTGTTGCCATACCAGGTTGCATAACGTATTAGAGTGGAGGGGAGCTACATGTATGGGTGTGTAATCTCCCTTATCCTTGGAAACTTTCGCTTATAAACAATTGTGTGTGTGTGTGTGTGGTTTGGGAATGATTTTGTAACTGTGGTTATTTCACAACTGATGATATTTTGTATACATTAAAACTCACATTGGCCACACACTAATATTAACTTAATTTGCCTTACTGAGAAGTGTCTCACCCCAATATACAAATAAATTTTCAGGACCATCTCGAGATCGAGTTTAGCGAACACTGGTGCAGAGTGATAGCCAGTTTAGTTTTTTTGTGAGTGTCTGTAAGAACTCTAATGTATTACGTTATATTTGAAGTCCCTGGATGTGTATGATGGTTGTATGGACTTAGTTGGTTTTGTATGATATTATGGATTGTAATATGAATATTTGGAGACTTTTGTGTATGAGGTAGTTTAGAACTCTAGTAATGTATTTAGAGGATGTATCTTTTATTTTCACTGCATTTATATTATGAATATAGTATCAGGTACTCAGACATCACTAAAGTAGCACCCCGGGCTGTCATGAGCTAAGCTTGTTCAGAGCATTATGCTTGCCTGTGACCGCTTATCTCGTGTGCTTAGGATGGGTTTCCATCATGTAAATACTAGTGTAGGGTTATTTTCTACTAGTAAAGTCTTTGTAAGCCAAATAAGGAAGTATGACTCCTCAGTCACTTTGATGTTTTCTAGTGCTAGGATGATAATTACATAAAAACCTCTTTAGGGGAGGGTGAGTGTTCATCAGTCATTGTAAAACTCACTAGCAATTGTCAACGTGCTTAACCTACTTGCCTCCCTCGCTAAGTACAACATGTCAATGGAGGATTTGTTAATGAATTACGTTTGCTTTAATGTTTACTGCTTACTTGCCACGACTTTCATGAATTGATTACTATTTCCGCTACTATCGGAATGAATGTTAATAAAAGTGTTTCATGGATGAATGTTGGTAAATGATAGGCTGGCTAGTTAAGCAAGAGTACTTTAGCTAGCGTCGCACGGCCCTTCACAATGGTGTGAAAATAGTCAGACCATGACATTTGGTCTCAGAGCCAAGTCGGTGACACTTGGTGAGAGCCCAAGGTTGAGTTGCTATGTGAATTCGATTGCCTTCGTTGTTGGATTTGGGAATCTTTGGTAAGTGACCATGGCACCAAACACTGCCGAGAGGATCAGTGTGCTGGAAGCACAAGTTGAGACAACAACCAACACTATGGCCGCGGAGGTGGCCTAGATGAGAGAACTTGTTAATGAGGTGATGGGATCACAAAAACATCAAACATGTTTGATAAGTGACTTGTCAGAGGACTTTCGCCACTCATTGGAAGCTTTGCAGGCCCGGATGGTAGATCTGGATGCAAAGATGAACGTGATGGTTCTTGCTATGGGGAACTCCAACACTCTGGGAGTTAGCAAGACCAAGGTGCCCGAACCCAAGACGTATGGGGGTGCCCGAGATGCCAAGGAGTTAGAGAACTTCTTGTTTGACGTGGAGCAGTACTTTCGCATTGTGAGGATGGCCTCAGAACAGGCAAAGGTGGATACTACGACCATGTACTTGGTTGGTGATGCCAAACTATAGTGGCGTACCAAGTACAGAGAAATTGAAAATGGAAGTTGTGTAATTGATAGTTAGGCAGACTTGAAGGGAGAGCTCAGGGCCCAATTCTTTCCTGAAAATGTTGAGTATAATGCAAGGAGAAAACTGAGAGATCTCAAGCATACGGGGTCGATCAGCGAATATGTGAAACAATTTTCTGCTTTAATGTTGGATATTCGGGATATGTCGGAGAAGGAAAAATTGTTCTATTTTCTAGAGGGGATGAAACCATAGGCAAGAACTGAACTTCATAGGTAAAGGGTTTAAGACTTGTCAACTGCACAAGCGGCTGCAGAACGCTTGACAGACTATGCTGGTGATGAGACCGCTTCGTCCTTGGCGAAGAGGGAAACAGTGGAAAGTATTTCAAGAATGGCAAACCCAAGAGTGGGGGAGCCAACTCTAAATCATCAACCTCAAAGGAAGCTTCATCGTCTCAAGGGTTCAACACACTTAAGGGAAAGGGTAAACTTGAGTGTTTCTTGTGTCGAGGTCCTCATAGAGTTTTTGAGTGCCCTCACAAAGTATCACTTAATACTTTATAGGCTTCCATTACAGAGCAAGTAGTGGAAGATGATGGGGAAGAGGATGATTCCCCGAGGGTGGGTTCAGTGTGGTTGGTGAACGCATTGGAAAAGCAGGCAAAAACACTGAAAGTTACACAAGAAAAAGGGTTAATGTTTGTGGACTTGAGGATAAATGGGAAGAGTACTCGCGCTATGGTGGATATGGGAGCTACTCATAATTTTTTTTCGCAGTTGGAAGTAGGGAGACTTAACTTATCCTTATAAAAGGATACAAGACGCATGAAAGCAGTTAACTATATAGCCGAGCCTACTGTGGGAGTAGCCAAGCAAGTGGCTATAAATCTTGGATAGTGGGAAGGTCATGCGAATTTCACAGCGGTGCCATTAGATGACTTTCCAGTCATTCTAGGAATGGAGTTCCTAAGGGGGACGAGGGCAGTGCTGATGGCTTCGGTTGGTTCCCTGTGTCTGATGGGAGATCACTCATGCATGGTGCAAGTCGTTGCAATGAAAGGAGACAACGGGAAGTCCCTTTCAGGCATACAACTCAATGAAGGATTCGGTAAGGGTAAGAAGACACGTCTAGCCATGGTGGTGGTAGACAAAGAAGTAGGCCAAGAGCTGGAGCCTACGACCATCCAAGCGGTGTTGGATGAGTATAAGGAGGTGTTGCCGGATAAGCTGTCTCACAATTTGCCTTCACGACGGACTGTGGAGGATGAGATTGAGTTGTTATCAGCAGTGAAACCACCTGCTAAAGGGCCATGTCGGATTGCACCTCGAGAGATAGTAGAGTTGGGGAAACAACTTGATGAATTGGAAGCGGGATTTGTTTGCCCTTCCAAAACACCGTTGGGAGCGTCGGTGTTGTTTCGGAGGAAACATGAAGAGCATCTACGGAAGGTGGTCGACAGGCTGAGGGGAAACAATCTGAATGTGAAGAAGGAGAATTTCTCTTTCGCTCGGTGGGGCAACAAATTCCTTAGTCAAGTGGTTGAACAAGGTCGTATCCGGAGGGGTATGGAGAAGGTAAGGATGATTCAAGAACGGAAGATCCCCACGACAGTGAAGAAGTTGCGTTCCTTTCTTGGCCTTACTAAATGCTATAGGAAGTTCGTTGAGGGGTATTCGCGGAGAATGACTCCAATGACAGGACTACTGGGAAGGTGTTATTGGCCACACACGCGGGATGATGTGGTTGATTATACCAAAACTTGTCTCACTTGCCAACAAGACAAAGGTGAGCGGAAGAAGTATGGTACTTTCATGGCCGCACCAAAGTACTGTTCAGCAAAGGGGACGACACAATTGTTCCTTGTGACTATTGTAAGATATTGGGGTTTTCCCCAAGTTATTATTTGTGACCAAGATTTAATGTTCACTGACAACTTCTTGACAGAGTTTTTCAGGATATTCAGGTCACATCTTGACATCTCTTCGAGTTGTCACTGATAGACAAACAGACAGATGAAGAGATTCAAAGAGTTGCTAGATGAGTACTTGTGTCATTTTGTCAATGACAACCACAAGAGTGGCGTGCAACTACTTGATGTGGCTCCATTCTGTGGCAACGCCCAAAGGCACTCAACAACCAACAAGAGCTCTTTTGTGCTTGTTATAGGCCAGCTGTTGCTGTTACAGGCCAGCTGCTGCTCTTTTGAGCCGTACAGACGAAAGAGTCCCAGGGCGTACATCTTCACCAGTGAAGGGAGACAGAATGCAGACTTTGCCTAAGGCTATCTGGAGAAAGCTTCTGAGCAGATGAAGAAATGGGAAGATCAGGAGATAAGACCGCAGTTTCATGTCAACTGCCTCAAGCCATTCAATGCCAACACCAACGACCTGAGCAGAAATCAGTCAAATAGCGCAGAGTTGAAGACAGTGCAACTTGATAGACATGAAGTTGAAGAGATCCTTGCAGATAGAAAGTTCATATCCTCAAGGAAGAAGCGACAGAAGTTCCTAGTGAAGTGGAAGTGCCTTGATGACAAAGAAATTAGCTGGATTTTTGCGAAAGATTTGAAGCCATTCGTGGACAAAGTTGAAGTGTACCTACCGCCAAAAGTCTACGAGGACGTCGACCGCATAAGTGGGGGAGAATGTCACAAGTTAAGCTTGTTCAGGGCGTTATGCTTGCCTGTGACCGCTTATCTCGTGTGCTTAGGATGGGTTTCTATCATGTAAATACTAGTGTAGGGTTATTTTCTACTAATAGAGTCTTTGTAAGCCAAATAAGGCAGTATGACTCCTCGATCACTTTGATGTTTCCTAGTGTCAGGATGATAATTACATAAAAACCTCTTTAGGGGAGGGTGAGTGTTCATTAGTCATTGTAAAACTCACTAGCAATTGTCAACGTGCTTAGCCTACTTGCCTCCCTCGCTAAATACAACATGTCAACGGAGGATTTGTTAATGAATTACGTTTGTTTCAATGTTTACTGCTTGCTTGCCATGGCTTTCATGAATTGATTACTATTTCTGCTGCTATCTGAATGAATGTTAATGAAAGTGTTTCGTGGATGAATGTTGGTAAACAATAGGGTAGCTAGTTAAGCAAGAGTGTTTTAGTTAGCGCCGCACGGACCTTCACAACGGTGTGAAAATAGTCAGATTGTGACACGGGCCCACGCGACGGGTTGGGGCGTTACAAGGGTTCTCATTTCCACATTTCTATACTCATATTTCATCATATCTGTATAATTCTCATCATTTCTGTATAATTCTCATCATATCTATATAACACATATTTAATCATTTCTGTAAAACATACTTGTATATCACATTTCATTATTTCTCAGTAAAACATATTTGTATATAAATCTCATATCATCACATCTAGATAAAACATATCTAGGTTTCTCATATCTTCATATTTTTATAAAACACATCAGTATATCTCATATTATCATATCTCAGTGCAAATCAGATATTTCAGTATAAATCACATTCCGAGTACAAAACTGTTATTTCACATTCCTCATGCCATACAATTTTGTTTAATAATCATAATATAATGATCACATGGAAAATATTCATATCATAGTTTTTCCCAAACCATATATAGTATTCTCATTTTCACATACTTTAAATTAACTAGTTAATTTCTCAAAAATATCTGTTATAATTTATTCTCCTTACCTGCTTATTAAGAGGGTGCTTGCTAAGATCTTTAAACCAATGCCCACGGCTTTCGGAGTTCAAAACCTTGAAATCATATTTTCTCAGGTAATCAGCTCAACCCTAGAATTACAATTATCTTAATATTCCTAAGCTCACACGCTCCCATTAACTGGTAAAAGTCTAAAAAAAATGCGGGTATGATCCACTTCCCATATTTAAATTTAATTTCTAACATATTTAAAAACACTAATATGATCAAATCCCTGCAATTTAATCTAATTCCAAAATATTCCCCAAAAATTTATTTAATCAAATCCCTACAGTTTAACTTAATTCCAAAAAATTCCCCAAAAATCTATTTAATCAAATCCCTGTAGTTTAACTTAATTCAAAAATATTTCCCAAAAATCTAATATAATCAAATCCTATAGTTTAATTTAATCCTAGGAATATTTCCAAAAGTTTAATATAATCCAATATTACAGTTTAATTTAATCCTAGGAATATTTCCAAAAATATAATATAATCAAATACTACGATTTAATAATTAAATACTAGAATTTAATCAGTTAATTTTTTTTTTAAAGCAACAAACATAATTTGCACTCCTCACCTTAGCCTTGAAGTGGTACTTAGGATTCCTAAATCAAAAATATGTTTTGCTTAACTTACTCAGAATCGAAGCCAGGATCTCGTAGTGGTGTCTAGTCGTCGATTTGGTTGAAGATTTGAGAGAAATTGAGGAGAGAGAGAGAGAGAGTGTGTGTCATTCGACCATGGAGAAATGTGAAGGGGGGGGGGGGGAGTTCCAGAAGTTAAAATTGAGGGAGATGGTTTTAATTTGCAGTATGATGATTTCAGATTGCATTTAATGCAAACATATCTATATAATCATATATTATTATTATTATTATTATTATTATTATTATTATTATTATTATTATTATTATTATTATTATTATATACATAATACCTTAATCCTTATATATATCTATGATATTATTTATTTTATTAATTCAATCTAATAATAATTAATTAATTAATATTTATTTATTTATTATTAATTTTTTTTTACAATTCCATGCATATTATTTTTGGGGTCACTATATCCTCCTCTCCTTGTAAAAATTTCGTCCTCAAAATTTGTTAACTTGCACTTATACCAACATAAATTTTTTAGTACGCAATTCTTGCTATTTCCGATCTAGGTTTTGAATTAACACTTCATCATAGGATAGAGTATCTCGAACGGTCCAATATACCTAGGCCTTAGCTTACCCTTCTTCTTGAATATGCCTGATTTTCTCAGAAGTTTGTTGTACAATTTCGAGCCCCAGAATTTGTCTTTCACCAACTTCATCCCAATATAGTGGAGTTCGGCACCTCCAACCATATAATGCTTCATACGGTGTCATTTCAATACTAACCTAATAGCTATTATTATAAGCAAACTCCACTAGTGACAAGTACTGAATCCAACTACCCTCAAAATCCAGTACACAAGCCCGTAGGATATCCTCTAGTATTTGGATAATTCTTTTTGATTGTCCATCAGTCTGGGGGTGAAATGTCGTGCTAAAAGTCAACTGGGATCCAAAAGCTCTTTGCAAACTCTTCCAAAACTAAGATTTGAATTTTGGGTATTGGTTTGAAACTATGGACACTGGCACACCATGCAGTCTAACTATCTCCTATATGTATAACTCTGCCAATCTACTCATGGAGTAGTTAACTCTAATGGGAAAAAAATGGGCAGTATTTGTCAATCGGTCAACGATCACCCAGATGGTGTCCTGCCTATGCAATGCTGGTGGTAATCCTATGACAAAGTCCATAGAAATATGCTCCCACTTTCATTCGGGGATGTGAAGCGGTTGCAATGATCCAGCCGGTCTCTGTTGCTCAGCTTTCACCTGCTGGCATGTCAAACACTGTTCTACATATTCAATGATTTCTTTCTTCATATTAACCCACCAGAAAGACTCTCGTAGATCCTTGTACATTTTAGTACTTCCAGGGTGCACTATATAAAGGGATCGGTGCACTTCCTCCAAGATAATTCTTTTAATCTCAACGTCAGCCGGTACACACAGTCTGGTATGGAACCTTAAAGCTCTATCATCTAAGATATTAAACTCTGCTCCCTGACCATTCTATACTGTATCCATAATGTTTACTAATTCCGCATATTTCATCTGAGTAGCTTTAACTCTTTCCTGTAAAGTGGGCTAGAGTACCAGATTAGCAATGAGTGTCTAGTGATTTCCTTCTACTAGTTTCACAACAAGGTTCTCTAAATCCATTCTGATATGATGTTGCACCACCACTGCTGATACCAAGGAACTCTCCGACTTCCGACTCAAGGCATCAACTACCACATTAGCCTTTCCTGGGTGGTAATTGATGGTACAGTCGTAATCTTTAATTAATTCCAGCCACGTCCTTTGCCTCATGTTCAACTCTTTCTATGTGAAGAAATATTTCAAACTTTTATGATCTGTAAATATTTCACACTTTCCACTATACAGATAATGCCTCCAAATTTTCAATGCATACACCACTTTAGCCAATTCCAAATCATGCATAAGGTAGTTCTTCTCGTATTCCTTAAGTTGTCGAGAAGCATAAACCACAATTTTTTACTATTGCATCAGAACACACCCCAGTCCTTTCTGAGACACATCACCATAAATTACGAAACCATCATTTCCTGATGGAATAGTCAAGATTGGTGCAATGACGACTCGCTGCTTCTATTTCAGGAAGCTCTGCTCACAATCATCATTCCACTCAAACTTTACTTTCTTCCTCGTCAACTGTGTCAAAGGACCAGATAGTTTTGAAAATCCTTCCACAAACTGACGATAGTACCCTGCCAAACCCAAGAAACTCCTAACCTCCTTAACATTTCTAAGTCTCGCCCAATCAATTATCGCCTCTATCTTGTTAGGGTCCACTGAAACACCATCCGTAGATTTTACGAGTCCAACGAATGCAACTTTCTTTAACTAGAATTTACATTTCTTTAATTTGGCGTATAAATTCTTTTCCCTTAGCAACTAAAGCACTAGTCTCAAATGATTTTCATGCTCCTTTGAACTCTTTGAATAGATCAGAATATCATCAATGAACACTACTACAAATTGATCTAGGTATTCATGGAACACCTTGTTCATTAGATCCAAAAATGCAGTAGGAGCATTCGTTAGTCCGAATGACATAAATAAGAACTCATAATAGCCATACCGAGTTCTGAACGTTGTTTTGGAACATCCTCTACCTTGACCTTTACTTGATGGTACCCAAATCATAGATCAATCTCGGAGAAAGTCTATGTCCCCTAAAACTAATCAAATAAGTCATCAATGCGGGGAAGCAGGTATTTATTCTTGATGGTCACTTTATTAATTTCTCTATAGTTGATGCACATTCTCATCGACCCATATTTCTTTTTTACAAACAATACCGACGCTCCCTAGGGTGACACACTAGGCCTAATAAACCCTTTGTCTAACAATTCATGTAGTTGTTCTTTTAACTCTTTTAATTCCGCTAGTGCCATTCTGTACGTAGCTTTAGAGATCGGCGCTGTTCCTAGAGAGGTCAATAGTAAACTCTACCTCACGATCAGGATGCAGTCCCAAAAATTCCTCTAAAATATATCAGGAAACTCTCTTACTATCTGGATATCATTCAATTTTAATTCTCCTTCTAGCACTTCCTTTACACAAGTCAAGTATCCCCGACATCCCTCCAATAGCAACCTCCTCGTCTGAATGACTGATAATATCTGTGGTGGGGTGCGCACACATGTCCCCACAAATCTGTACTCCTATTCTTCTAGAGGTTTGAATACTACCTTTTTCTGATAACAATCAATGCTGGCATAGTTGGCAGCTAGCCAGTCCATTCCTAGAATTATCTCAAAACCATACATATCTAGGACTACCAAATTAGCTGGTAAGGACTTCCCCTGAATACAAATTGGATAGTCTCTGAGTACCTTCCTACACAACACTACAGTCCCGGTCAGCGTAGTCACTGATAAACTAATATTTAAAGGCTGAGTTTCTATATCACATATCTTGATGAATTCTTGGGTTATGAAGGAGTGAGTCGCCCCTGAATTAAATAGAATAATAACTTTATATGATAAAATTGAAATGATACCTGTCACTATATCGTTGGCCGCCTCTACGTCTCCCGGTGTCAGTGCATAGACTCGCACCGGGGCGATATTCCTTTGTTGACCACCTCGGAGTGCCTGGTTATCTCTTCAATATGGTCTAGGAGTAGGCACATTGTCCAGTGGTGCACAACAATCTTGTGCTATGTGTCTGGGTCGACTGCATCAATAACAAATCACCTCTTTAACCCAGCATACTCCTGGATGACTCTTGTGGCACCTAGGATAGGTACGGTACAATGGTCTGCTCTGTATAGCTCAGTCTCCCATCCCTTGTCTTTGACCTCCTCTGCCACCATGCCTCCTCCAAGGCACCCAACTGGTACCTACCTGAAAATTGGGAGGCATGGGCCTCTTTCTCTGGCCCTATGCCCCAACACCTCTCTATAGTATAGTCTCTATTACTGTGGCTTTATCTACTAGCTCCGTAAAAGTCTGGACCTAAAAAGCCACTACCTACTCATATATACCCTGCCTCAGGCCGCTCTCGAATTTCCTTGCCTTCTTTTCCTCGTCTGGCACCATGTATAGGGCAAAATGGGCCAACTCGATGAATCTAGTAGCATATTGTTGTACAGTCATGTGTCATTGGATCAAATTCAAAAATTTTGCCACTTTTGCACTCTTGGTAGTAGCGGGGAAATACCGCTCGAAGAATATTTCCCTGAAGCAGCTCCAGGTCAACGCTATAGGCACAAGCCTCTGCTCCTCCAACAATCTTGCTGATCTTCACCATTGTTTAGCCTCTCCTGTCAACTTAAACGTAGCAAACATAACCTTTTGCTCATCGGTACAAGGGAGAACTGCCAACGTCTCCTCAATCTCCTAGACCCAGTCCTAAGCCACAAATGGGTCAGCCCCTTCGGAGAATGATGGGGGATTCATATATGTGAATTGCTCAATCGTGCAATCCCATTCCCTAGAATTCCTGGCCATCTCTATCATCACTTGTTGGGTGATACTACATAGAACTGCATCGGAATTTTTGTCAGCCAAATTAGAAGGCCCTGCATCATCACCTACAGCATGTGCATTACTACTTCTAGGTTCCATTCTAAAAATGGAACAAAACAATCTTAGAATTTTATCATCATAACACGACTAATACACTTGTCCAACTAAGATCCATAAGATATTCTCCTATAAACATTCATCTTAACATCCTCATATTTCTCAATTTAAGATTCAGTCTTACCACTTAAAAACAAGAACCAAAGATAGTTTACCTTAACTTTCCTGAAATCGTCACCCCAGGAAAATCACAGAAACCACCACAAAATTTCCTACCTCCAAGCTGCAAGATAGAATCCTAAATTTAAATCTAATCCTATGATAATGACTGACTCATATCTTAGTCTACCCATCTCCTACTCTCATCAAGATCCATTCCTATACTCTGGTATTATATTTTACTGAAGTTTGTAGAACCTAACAACCTAGGCTCTGATACCAAACTGTGACGACCCGATTTTTCTACCATTTTTTTCCAATACAATCATAAACAATAATAATAATCAATCATCTAACAAACATCTCTGATACCATATATCAACATGACCTGACTTGAAGTGGGGTACTGAGAAATCTGTCCATCAAAACATACTATCCATGCAGCGAAATACATAAAGTGTCGGAGTCCTATATACAATACCAGAGTGCTATAACCTCCACACATATACATATACTACCCCCAAAAATTCACAAAAATATTCTAAGGGTTATACAAAACATATCCCCAATTCTAAACATTTACCCTGAATACTAGGGTAACAATATCTCCTCTACCTCGGAACTCTCTCTGCTTGTCTGTCCTAATTTCCTGAAATATTTAAATTCTTGGTGACACCTCTCAGTAAGACGGAATAAATTATTGACAGTATATGGCAACATGAGTTTTGTTATATCATAACACATTCATTTAAATAACTATATCAACTAAGAAAATATTGATTTGTACTCATAGTCATATATATATATATATATATATATATATATATATATATATATATATAAAAATAGTTTCATAAGCTTTCATTTCTCCTCATCATATATCAACATGTTTTCATAAGCTCTCTTTTCTCATAATCATATATCAACATGTTTTCATAAGCTTTCGTTTCTCATAATCATGTTCTAGCTCATGAGTATCCACTAGAATATAACACAACGCGTCTGTAACTCATGGTTGTTCATTTTTCATTGTATTTCTCATATTCATATTACAACCCATGAGTATCCACCAGCATATAGCACAACGCGTCAGTAACTTATGGCTATTCATCATACTCTAACATTCAATTATCGCGTCTGTAATAAGGAACCATCCTGAGGATATTCATGTCACATAGTTATGTATTCACCCCACACGACCGGATTGTGAGTCCTATAAGCTAGATCTAATCGTGGTTGGCCTATCAAGTTAGACAAAAACTAAACACATCTGTAGTACAATTGGCCTACCCAGTCCTAGTCCAGACCCTAAGGGGTAACTCTACTCTTCACAGGCCCAATCGATTGTCATGTCACACTTTATACAAGACGTGTGATTGCACTAACACATATGCTAGCAATGGTATCGTGCTCTCTGTACATCTCTAGTCCATCAAAGTTCTCATTTCCACATTTCTATACTCATATTTCATCATGTCTGTATAATTCTCATCATTTCTGTATAATTCTCATCATATCTATATACATTTCATTTCATCACATTTTTATAACACATATTTAGTCATTTTTGTAAAACATATTTGTATATCACATTTCATTATTTCTCAATAAAACATATCTTTACATAAATCTCATATCATCATATCTATATATAACATATTAGGGTTTCTAATATCTTCATATCTGTATAAAACACATCAGCATATCTCATTTTATCATATCTCAGTGCAAATAAGATGTTTCAATATAAATCACATTCCCAATACAAAACTGTAGATACCCAAAAAATATAATAACTAAAGATATTGGAAAAAATAGGAAATTCAGTTTAGAAAGCCCAAATCGTCGATGGTTTCGAGAGAGGTGCAAAAAACCGTCGATGGTTTTCTTTTTACCGTGGGCCGGTTACAGGGAAAACAATTAAAAATGAGTGGGTAAAATCCAAACCCTTGACGGTTTTGTGAGAAGAGCAGAAAACCGTTGACGATTTTGTTGGTAGCATTGAAAATAAAAAGGAATCCACGAGCTCATTTGTAAAATTAAAACAAAATACTCTCTCTCTCTCTCTCTCTCTCTCTCTCTCTCTCTCTCTCTCTCTCTCTCACACCAAAACTTATGGCCCTACTCCCTTCTTCCTTCGATTCTCGCTCCGGTAAGCCCTATTTTGATGATCAGGAACCACCACGAGGTTCGTGGGAAGGTTCTCTGCAACTTCACTAGAATAGATTTTCAATTTGGGGTTCCGAGGTACCACTCCAAAACCAGGGTAAGTGAGGTAATTTAGCGTTTTAGTGTTAATTTGGAGTATATAAAGCCTAAAAAATACTGAATGATAAATATACTGGGGGTTGAGTTGATTAAATTTGGGAAATGTGAATTTTAAGGTTTTGAGCTTTGAACGCCGTGGGGCGTGAATTTAGGGTTTCAGCAGGCTTATAAGGAAACATGTAAGGGAATTATTTTATGCCAGAAGTTTAGAAATTTTTACCAGTAATTTATAGTATATATAAATAATTATGTGCCTTCACAATATATAATTTTAGGAAAAATTCAGAATATGAAATTGTGGGTAAGAAAATATGTATTTTCAGAAAAATTCAGTAATATGAATTTCAAGAAAATTCTACAACTTATAAGTTATTTTATACAATGGAAAAATACAAATCATTGTATATGAGTTTTATTTATTTAATTGTGCGGCATGAGAAATGACAGTTTAGTACATAAATTTACACAGCTTCTATATTAACATGATTTATAGTTGATACAGAAACATGAATTACAGAAATATGATTTTAGCTATCACAAAGTTATAATTTATAGTTATACATAAACATAATTTTACAGTTCTTACAATACCAAGATATACAGAAAATACAGAACCATGATATATAGGTAACACAGAATCATGGTATTATAGTCAATACATTTATTTCAGAAAATACAAAATCACGGTATTACAGTCAATACAGTTATTTCAGATAATACAAAATCATGGTTATTTCAGTTATGTAGAATTATGGTAAACAGTAAGATACACACACACACACACACACACACACACACACAATATTATATATTATCAGATCCCTCATGGAGCAAATCAGATTACAGAGTACGGTACAGTAGCTAATACAGAATTCAGAGTGCAACCACACATCTTAGATAGAGTGTGGAAATTGATCGGTTGATTGTGCCCAGAGGAGAGACAAAGACTACCCGGTAGTCTGGGTCGAGGGGGCTAATCATACTACAGAGGTTTCAGTTTGACTTAACCTGGTAGGCCAACCAGAGTTAAGTCCCGCCTACGGGCCACATAACCCAGGTATGCGGGGTTAATTCATGCATACAGTTATCCATCTAGGGAAAATTTTCATAGATATATATATGGATTTATAGAAAACATAAATTATATATACAATAGCTAAAAGTATGATTAGATAGAAAATTCAAAAATGCTTGTATTTTAAGTGACCTGGGTGTGAGTTATGATATGATTCATATTATTATGTTATTTTAGATACATTTTTGATAAATAAATATATTATTTATAAAAACTCTTATGTCACACACTGGTACTAATATATTTCGTCTTACTAAGAGGTGTCTCACCCAGAATTCCAACATTTCAAGTGATCCTGTTAGACGAGCAGAGCAGGCTAGGAGATAGAGAAGACTGTTGATGCTACTTTGATTAGAGGGTAAGTAGTAGGAAGGAGACTTTTGGGTGGATTTTTGGGGATAAGTTCCTAGGTTGTTTATGGTCTTTTTGGGAATGTAGTAGACTCTAGTATTGTATTGTATTGTATTGTATATGTATATATGATCATACATATTATTTTTCCATTGTTTTGTTGACATGTAATATATAAGCAGGAATATCTTTAGTACCTATAGGTTCGGGTTGACTCAGGTTATGATTTAAGGGTATCAGAGTAATTATGTAAAAAAAATGGTATAAAAATCAAGGCGTTACAAAAACTGTTATTTCACAATCCTTATGCCACACAATTTTGTCTGATAATCATAATATAAGGATCAGAGGGAAAATATTCATATTATAATTTTTCCAAAATCATATACAGTATTCTCATTTTCACATACTTTAAATTAACCACTTAATTTTCAAAAAAATATCTGTTATAATTTATTCCCCTTACCTGTTTACTGAGAGGGTGCCTGCTAAGATCTTTAAACCAACGTCGGAGCTCAAAACCCTGAAATCATGTTTTCCCAATTAATCAACTCAACTCCAGAATTAAAATTATTTTAATATTCCTAAGCTTTCATCCTCCCATTAACCGGTTAAAGTCTAAAAAAAAAACGTGAGTATTATCCATTTCTCATATTTAAATTTAGTTTTTAATATATTTAAAAACACCAATATGATCAAATTACCGCAGTTTAATCTAATTCCAAAATATTCCCCAAAATTTTATTTAATCAAATCTCTGCTTCCAAAATATTCCCCAAAAATTTATTTAATCAAATCTCTGTAGTTTAACTTAATTCCAAAATATTCCCGAAAAATCTATTTAATCAAATTCCCGCAGTTTAACTTAATTCCAAAATATTCCCCAAAAATCTAATATAATCAAATCCTGTAGCTTAATTTAATCACGGGAATATTTCCAAAAGTCTAATATAATCCAATCCTACAATTTAATTTAATCCCAAGGATATTTCCAAAAATCTAATGTAATCAAATATTATAATTTAATAATTAAATACTAGAATTTAATCGGTTAATTTTTTTTTTAAAACAACAAATATAATTTGCACTCCTCACCTAAATCTTAGAGTGGTGCCTAAGATCCCCAAATCAAAAATAAGTTTCGATTAACTTACTCATAATTGAAGCCCAAATGTCGTGGTGGTGTCTAATCGTCGATTTGGCCATAGATTTGGGAGAAATTGAGGAGAGATCTATATAATCATATATTGTTATTATATTATATTATATTATATATATATATATATATATGATATTATTTATCTTATTAATTCAATCTAATAATATTTAATTAATTAAGAAGTTAAAATTGAGGGAGATGTTTTCAATTTAGAGTATGATAATTTCAGATTGCGCAAACATATCTATATAATCATATATTATTATATTAATATTATATATATATATATATATATATGATATTATTTATCTTACTAATTCAATCTAATAATATTTAATTAATTAATTAATAATTTTTATTTAATTATTTATTTATTTATTTTTTACACTTCCATGCTTGTTATTTTTTGGGTCACTACAAATTTATTCTTGAAAATAAATATTTTACAAACCAAACATAACCCTAAGATCTGTTTGGATAAAAGATTTTGATGTAAGAAAGAAAAGAAAGGAAAAATGAGAGCGAAAGGTAATAATGCGACTGATTTTCTTGCCAGAGAAGGAGAAATGAGAAATAATGTCATCTACGAACAACAATATCTTTTATTACGTTCTTTGAAAGGTATCATTTGGATGAATATGTTGAGTTTTACTTCCTTTCGTCATTAGTTTAACCTCTCGATTTTTATTTGGTAGGTTTAGATTTTTTGTTTATTTTATTTTATTATTATTTTTTTTAATTTGATAGGCTTGTTTAGATTTGTTTCTTATTTAATTTTGTTTGGATTTGTAGTCCTGTTTTAGTTGGTTGTTGGTGTTATTTTTAATAGGCCTTTAATTTTTTTATTTGTAACTTGTCTTGTAATCACGGTATTTCTCGTCAAAAGTGAGGGCATATCAATAAATAAATAGAGATGTCACTCTAAAAAGAGAGTGGAACTCATTTTTCATTGTATTTTTTTTCTATATCAAATACTATTAAAAATAAAAATTTATTTTAATATAATTAAAAATTAAGAAGAATTATACGTGAATGATGATTAAAAGAAAAAAAAAATTTAATTTGGCAAATGGATGCATTTCTTTTTAGAGAACTAAGAGAAGAGATGCATTTTTTCATCAATGAAAGTGAGTGTTTAATAAAATTAAACGTACAAAGAAAAAGTGAAATCGAATTTAACATTTGATTGAATATTTTTTCTATTTAAATTTTCGTTCCAATCCGAAACCAGCTCATCAAGAAGCTCGATGGCCGGAAAGCCGGTTTTCCGGCTCTCCCTCTATCGGAACGTCGACGAGGTAAGGAAGCTTAGGGAGTTGGTGATGGATCGGCATTGCCTGGTTAAACCTCCCCCTTTCATCTTCAATTTTTTTCAAACTGAATCTTCCATTTTCTTCATCTTAACCAAAATTTCCGTCTCCAACAGTTCGCCGCACCGTCAGGTTTCATTTATGTTTTTTTTTTATTTACTTTGTCACCCTGTATTTGTAATTCGCGCTTCTGTTTCCACTTTCCATCGATGCCGGAAAGAGATGTATCTGCCCAGGGAAAAAAGAATCTTTAAAAAAAAAAAGAAGGATTCTTGGAAAGTTTAGAGTACGAAATGAGAATCGTACTTATTGACCCAAAAGAAAATGAGAATCTATGATTTATTTATTTGTTTATTTATTTATTCATTTTTTGCTTTGCAAATGAGAATCTATGGTTGAACACATCAAGACAAGGTTTGAATAGAACACATCAAGACAAGCTTTGAATTTTAATCATCCATATTGACCCAATAGCAAATGGTGATCCATCTGTAATCATCCACATTGACCCAAAGGCCAATGGGAATTGATGATTTAGCACATCGAGACAAGGTTTTCCCAACGTGATCATGGCTTTATTTACATGTACGTGGAGGAATAAATTGGCAACGCTATCTATCAGGCCAACCCAAGTTATGGACACCAAACCCATTACTCTTCTTCTTCTGCTCTCACTCTCATTTGAATTGTACTCTTCAAACACACAAACATGGATCAAAGCTGGCCACTGGTTCTATGGCAGCAATTTTCCTGTTTCCGACATCAATTCGGCTCTCTTCACCCACCTTTTATGCAGCTTTTCACTTCTCAACTCTTCCAACTACCACCTTTACATCCTCTCGGCTAATGAACAGCAGTTCTCCACCTTTACCGATGTCGTCAAGCGTAAAAATCCATCGATCACCACTCTTCTGTCCATCTGGGCTGGATCTGTGGACTCTGCAGCCTTTTCTTCAATGACTAGCCAACCCTTTTACAGAAAATCCTTCATTGAGTCTTCAATAGAAACAGCAAGGCATTATGGATTTCATGGCCTAGACCTCACTGGGTTGTTGCCAACCGCGGCTGCCAACATGACTAACTTAGGAACCCTCTTCTACGAGTGGCGAGATGCTGTGAATTCTGAGTCGAGAAAATCTGGCAAGAGAAAACTAATCCTGACAATGTCTGTTCATACTCTCAACTCTTCTAGTTATCCGATTGAATCAATTCAGAAGAACTTTGATTGGGTACATATTGTGGCACATGACTATTATTTGCCTTTGAGGGATAATTTCACAGGTGCCCATGCTGCTCTATATGATCCGTCTGGTCAGGTTAACACCGATTTTGGTGTAAAGGAATGGATAAGTAGGGGATTATCACCAAACAAGCTGGTTTTGGGTTTGCCCTTCCATGGCTATGCATGGACGCTTCAGAACCCCAAAGACAATTATCTCGGTGCACCTGCATCAGGTCCGGGAATTACAAGAGATGGATCCATTGCTTATACATTAATCAAATGGTATGTTCGAACATATCAAGCTCGTCCAGTATACAACTCCACTTACGTTGAAAATTTTTGCAAGATTGGATCAACTTGGATTGGTTATGATGACGTGGAAGCCATAAGAGCTAAAGTTTCTTATGCAAAGCAGAAAGGTTTGCTTGGTTACAATGTGTTTCAAGTCCCCAATGATGACAATTGGGTGCTTTCTCAGGCAGCTGGTGGGTAATAATTCCATGTGTGATTGGTATTTCTTGTTTTCAGTTTCCCCCCGTCCATAATGTAAATAAGTGGGCGGGCAGGCATATTTACTTAACTGGTCTTTCTATTCATAATGGGGTGAGGCTTTTTCTCGCATTTAATAAGTGACCATCAAGCCCCTTCCACAGCCGGTGTGGGACAAACCCTAACAATCTCCCCCTCATACATTGGGTTCCAAATTGGTAGCACCACATTTTGGCATCCCGGAGAGAAACCATGGGCTCTGATACCAAACCCCTTCCACAACTGATGTAGGACAATCCCAACAATCTCCCCCTCACACATCGGGCTCCAAATCGACAGTACCACATGCCCGGCATCTTAAGGAAAAACCATGGGCTCTGATTGTTGGGAATAAAGAACAAATTCCCGAAATCTGTGAGAAACAAAATAGAGGAAAAAAAATAACACCAAAGAAAATCAATCACACGCACAAGACAATATTTAGGTGGTTCGGCAATTTTGCCTACGTCCACAGAGTTGTAGGGATTTCAATATTATCAGGAAGAAAACACAGAGAGTGCGGCGATACAATGCTCTCCCTCTCGCTCTCTCGCAAGTACAACCACCCAAACCCTAATCACCCGAAAGCAATCCTTTTCTATATGTTGCGCCTAGGGTTCCGTTCCGAATGGGCTCCAAAATTTTCCCGGGAGCGTTGCCCCCGGACCCCTTCGCTCCATGGACTAAGCCTTAGGATAGAAATCTCTAATTAAATAGAGGTCGGGTCGTCATCCAAATTAAAACACAATTAGGCTCCACAAAAGCCCAACATTGATACCAGTGTTGGGTGGTCTTGGGCCTTCTCAACCTCAAAAGTTAGCTCATGCGGTGAGACTTTTTCTCATACTTAATAAATGACCACCAAGCCCCTTCCACAACTAATGTGGGACAATCCCAACAATCATATCTTAGCTCATTGAATATAACTTTTAAATTCTCAAAGCACCCTCATTCAGTTGATTTCTTAGTATTACTTTTGCAAATATTTTTTGGGCAAAATCCAAGTTTGGTTTTTAACTTGATCAACCCTTGACAGTTATCACATTATTTTTTTTGGAATGAAGAACGCTTCCCTTCATAGAACTTAACTGACTTTTCATGAAATATAATGTATTATATGCCAACATGGCAGGTTGTTGCATGCAGTAACTAAAAACAAAAAAGATTGGAGTTTACCACATTTACTGATATATTGGTCAACCAAATGGCATAAAATATGGACTGTTTTACTTGAGAAATTTTTTATATAGATCTTTGTAACCTGTATTACTCACTAATTAATATCATGAACTATGGTTGCAGCTCAATTTGATGTTAAACATCCTAAAAACAGGCATCGATTGTTGGTAATCATTGTGCCTACAGTTACTATGGGTATTCTGCTTCCATGCCTCACAATGTTTTACTTACGACGGAGACTGCTCAAATCCAAAGGTGCTTTTCTAAAAGTTCTGTATTTTGCCATCTATGCCTCGAAAAACACATCGAATGCCTTTTATATGTATGTAATGAAGACACTGGCATTTCTCGTGATCTTTCCCTCTTTGTCATTATAGGGATGATGGCTACAGATGAGGAACTGTTTGGAACTTTGGAAAATTTTGATAGCAATGATGAGTCTAGTCCTCAAGCTTTTTGTTTTGCTATCATTGAGGCTGCAACAAACAACTTTTCCGTTGTCAATAAGCTTGGAGAGGGTGGATTTGGATCTGTTTTCAAGGTAATGTTTGGTTTTTAGACTATTTTAAGTGTTATTTTTTGAAGAGGATAAGTTTCAAACTGTATGGCACATTTTTTGCATTTCTGGAACAAGTGAAATAATTGCAGCAAGCCAGATAAGTTAAGGACACTGCAGAAGTCTCTATGAAATGCCTGAGAATGTAAAAGCAATGGCAGTAACTAAGTAATGGAAATGGGAGAAATCTCTATAAATTTATGAGCATGTATGTGTTCTTGATTATGATGCACCTTTGACATTATTGGAAGCTTCTGTCACTGAGTGGACCTTAGTTGAGAAGTTATGATACTTGAAAATTTCTGGCCCCTCTTGGAAGCACCTATTGAAATATAAATAAGGGATTCTGTCAACTGCATAGTATTTTTACATTTGCATGATCCTTTGATTTCATTTTCTTTGTGAAAATTTTCTGTTACTAAATCTTCAAGTACCAACCGACATTGTATTCTCCAAGGCTTTAAGGTAACTACATGAGTACATTAATTGTTGTTTCTTTGAGAAATTGTCTGAATTCCTCTTTCCGAAAATACCAGTGACTCTAATTATTCAATCATCCAACTTTTAGTTTGATTAATTGTTTCACTGAACTTTATTTCCAGAAATATGCATAATTTTCTATAAGACACTTAGGTGCTTTATTATTCACAAACTTGGGAGTAGATTAGAATTTTGAACAAGCACGGATTAATTGGTTTGCAACAAGTTGATTTTAAGCAGAGTATAGATTTGGTAATGATGAAAGTTTGGGTACATCCTCTACTACATAAGGGTTGGGCAGGGGGGAATCGTTGCATTTATATAGGCCCTCAAAATCACTTAAATCTAGCAAGTAATTCGCAGCAAATGGTGACAATGAGTCTCCTTTTTTTTGCCAGGGCAAATTACAGGAGGGATGTGAAATAGCAGTGAAGCGACTGTCAAAAACTTCAGCACAAGGGTTAGAGGAGTTCAAAAATGAGGTCACGCTTACTGCGAAACTACAACATGTTAATCTAGTTAGAGTTCTGGGCTTTTGCATTGAAAGGGAAGAAAAGATGCTGATCTATGAGTATATGCCAAACAAAAGCTTGGATTTCTACCTTTATGGTATGTAATCTCTATTGCTTTCAACTTTAGCCATGAGCAAATTCTGACTGACCTTTAGAGACATGGAAATGGGACCTTGGATCTGGTATTGTGGGATCACACAAAACTCGATATTATTTCGAGTTACGTTTTTGTCAAATCCTACCCAATTCCAGATGCAATTCTTCAATTATATTTCCATTTCCAAATGCAGAATGAGTGTCATTCAACATTTTTGAGCTTCTGGGCTGTTTTAATGGTTGCTGGTGGCAAGCTATATTTCTTATGAATGACTTGGTTTAGATCAGCCCTCTCTTAAATGTTGGAACAGCAAGTGATGCCTTCTTGTAATGACTCCTTACACTACCCTTACACTAAGGACATAACAAGGATAGCTGGAAATTGTGTCTATTATTTTTATTTTTTTGCATTATCACTTCTTAACTAGTCAAATCCTTCTCACGGTGGTGAGGGAGGCTCTATCATCATTCCAAAAAAAAAACTTGAAATTTCATGTTCTATGTGCTTGGGAAAAATGATGAATGATGACAGTGCCCCTCACAACATAATGTAGCATGTCTCCCAAGAAGGACAGAAATAAGGTGCTAACCCTGCCACCTCCCCAAAAAGGAGAAAAATAGAATAAGGGTGCCTACATAAGTTCCATAAGAAGAATGTGTTGCTATCAAAAATTGTTGTGGCTTTTGATATGCTCTGAGGCCTACAAGAATGATATGAAACGAGCTACTTGGGAGGTCCTTGTGGCCTCTGAGGGGTGTCTCCAACATTCAAGTTAATGAGAGATTTTTGGGACCGGGGAGGGTAGGGCGATTTAAGAAGAGAATTAGTCTTCGCACTGGGAGAGGGGAGGATTTTTGTTTATACTTATACCTCATGTGGCACATGGTGGGCATTGGTTAGCTGATCTCGACTGCCCTTAATTCCTTGATGCTTTTTATCATGGAGGATTTGCATCTCTGCCACTCGCAGGCTGCATGGCAGGCATTGGCTAACGGATCCCCAACCGCTGCTGATTTCCTCAAGCTTTTGGTTACGGAGGGTCAACACCCCTGCCACGCGCAGGTGTCATAGGATAAATACTTCACTCCATGAAGGGTCATGAGTAGTTGTTGTAGCACACAAGCTTAACTAGTGAGCTGAAAGTAAAAATTATGGAATCATGATGGTTGAGGATTCATATTTACATTTTCTACTAGAAAAGTTTGACTCATAAGGCCATAGTTGGGCATTGGCTAATTGGCCCTAACCATGAATAATAATTATAGGTGAGATTTTGTCTGATGCTGGCGATGGGCACTTGGCTGTTCCTTCCTATGACCAGCCCTCCACAATAAGTTCACCTCAACCATGATATGTACTCACATATTATGTAATCGGCACAATAAGGGCTTGACCTCCCCCGGATGCACCTCTGACCACTTGGGCTACACATGGCTGACACTACCTCACCTGGATGCACCATTAGGTCTCATGCTTAGCTTAGCACATGACCCAAGGTAAACCTGCAAATAGTACACAATGTCATGTCATAGGGCTTAAAGCTTGACCAGTGAGCAATATTGTGTGGTAGTATTTGTAGCCCACAGACTAGTGAATTGAAAGTAAATCACACACAAATTTACTTCATGAACAAGTTCACAAACATTAAATACAAATTACATAGAAACAATAAACAAGTATGAAAGTAAACAATAAAGGAATGCAATTCATATTATCTCACTTCTATATGCAATATGTGTCTAGTGAGGGAGGCAAGTAGACTATAAACACCTTTCCAAAAGCTAGTGAATTATATAATGATTGATGGACCCATACTTTCTCCTAAAGAGCTTTCTTTACTTAGCTCACTTTGGCACTAGGAAATATTAGTGACCAAGGATTCATACTCATCTTTTCTACTAAAGGATTATCATACTTGAAGAATATAACCCACACTAGTATTTATGCGATGCTTACCTAGCCAATGAGCACAAGCAAGTGCTCATAGGCAAGCAAGAGACACCTAACAAGTTTGGCTCATGAGGCCATGATGCTAAGTGTTGGCTATTTGACTTTTAGCCGTGAATATTTAAAGGTGAGATTTTGTCCCATGCCCGCCATAAGCCTTTGGTTGTTCCTTCTGACTGATGTACCCTCCAGTGTGGGCTTATCTCAACTGCAAGGTCTACTCACAAGTTACGTGATCGACACATGACCAACTTGACCTCGTGTAGATGCACCTTTTACCATGTGGCTAACCTGACCTCACTTGGATGCACCACTAGGTCATATACTCGGTGTATGACTGACCTGGGTCACCTAAGTCATGGGTTTGTCCCTTGGTCATCTACATGTGGTTGACATGACCTAAGGTAAACCTCCTAATAGTTATGCAATGTCATGTCACAAGCCTTAAAGCTTGACAAAAATTCATAATAGATCATTATACACCTATAAGATTGCAACTCTCTTTTTTTCTTTTGTTCTTGGCATATATTGCTCACTTTATTTATTAACTTTACGGATTGGAGGGAAAAAAATAAAATTTGATGCAGATCCAGTCAGGCGGGAACTATTAGATTGGGAAAAACGCATTCAAATCATTGAAGGGATAATTCACGGGCTTTTATATCTCCAAGAGTACTCAAGATTCACAATAATTCACAGAGATTTGAAAGTTGGCAACATCTTACTAGATAGTCAAATGAAACCCAAGATATCAGATTTTGGTATGGCTCGAATTTTCCCTAAGGATGAACATGAAGCAAACACAAGTCGGATTGTTGGCACATAGTAAGTTAATTGCCTCTCAAACCAACTCCCTCCCCCCTCCTCTCAATGCCTTCTTAGATGTGTTTTACTTTTTTGTTTACTAACACATTGCAGTGGTTATGTTCCTCCCGAGTATGTGAAAAAAGGCATATACTCCACCAAATACGATGTCTATAGCTTTGGAGTCATACTTCTTCAAATTATAAGTGGCAAAAAGAATACGTGCGTCTATGGTCCAGATGAGAATTTAAACCTTCTAGAATATGTAAGCTACTTTGACTAACCATTTCGTTGTTCGTGCCTTCGTAAATTTTATATGCAAACCAAATCTTTGCATATAATATTGAATTTTTTCCAGGCTTATGACTTATGGAAAGATGGTCAAGGCATGGAGTTTATGGATCCATCATTAGATGATTCAACTTCGCCATGGAAACTCATGAAATGCATGCAAGTAGCTTTGTTGTGTCTCCAAGACAAAAGGGAAGATAGACCCTCCATGTTGGAGGTTTATTCAATGCTCAAAAATGAAACCGCAACCATCACTATTCCTAAAAGGCCTGCTTTTTCAGTAAAAGGAGGTGAAGATGAGGGAGATCAGCGGGAAATTTGTTCAAATGACACAACAATAACACAACTAGTACCTCGATGATAGCCTTGAGTCATTTACTCGAGTTATTCTAGTTTTAGCATGCCATTTTCTCTCACTCAACATGTGTGATCACTACAAATTTAGCATTCAAGAAAAAAAAGTTCTTGGCGCAACAATGAAGATAGCACTATTCGGATTGTTGATGGCAAGTTTAAGTTTGTTGAGAAAATATTTTATACAGAGCACAATGAGTACAAAAATGTCAAAAATATTAAAATAAATAAATAAATAAATTGGAAATGTGATTCATGGTTCATAGGTTGAAACTTGAAACACTATATTATGTTTTCTTGAATTGATTCTGCCACTAGTTTGGTACAATTGGTACTCCGTGTTTGATCTTTAGGATTCGAAAGCATATAACTTCTAGTAAGCTGCACAAAAAAATTACTATATATGAATTGACCTTAATTTATGTTAGAGTAAGGAAATGATTTGAGGAAAACAATTAATCTCTATGTTTCTTCAAACTTATCTCTGCATTTCTTTTATAACTGGCATCTCCTTTATATGGATGTTGTAAGGGTAACTATTATTAGTAAATTAAATTCAAAGACATAAATATAATATCTAATCAAATATAACTACATAATAAATAAAGGGCTATAACATTCACAATATCAATCATATAGTTAAAATAATAATAGTTACATTTGTTATGAAATAACAATAATAACAACAACAAAAAAATCAAGTTTTAAGTCTCACTAGGTGGGGTTGTGTTATTATCAGTGGGAACATGGTACGAGGAAAGTTTGTGTGCAAATTTTTTAATGGGTTCAAATAGTTTCTTTGTAGATACATAGTCGGCAATCGGATACCTTGATCTTCATTCCTCAATTTTTTGGAGAGTACCTATTTGGTGACTTTCCACGATTATGCTTGAAAGGTAAGGTGTAACTAGTAGAGATATTCATATCATTATTAGTTGGAAGTGTAATGGGAGAGTTTACCTCAGGGATATTCTCAGAAGATGGCTCTTCAGGTATTGAGTCGTGGGGGAATTCTCGGTCAGCTTCAGGTGGGGTTGAAGTAGATGTTGCTGGTGTAGATGTTGCTCTTAGAGTTATGTCATCCTCCAGAGATTCATTTGGAGTTTATCACGTTCCCCACTGACTACCTTATTTATGTCATCAAACCCTAGCCAGTCAAATCTTGACCAATTCTACTCTTCAACTTGGATATCTCCTTTAAGAGAAGAATTGGATACCGAGGGAGAGTAGAACATGTCAGATTCCAAGAACGTTACATCTATAGTGACAAAGGTGCATTTGGTGATCGGGTCATAGCACCGATATCCTTTTTGATGTATGACATACCCCAAAAAAAGACATCGAACAGCACATGGATCAAGTTTATTACGTTGGTCCTTGTGGAGATGTACAATAGCAGACATCCTAAGACCCGGGGAGGAATTATTAATACTGTAGGCAAGGACACATAAGTTGAAAGAGCCTGTAGGGGTGTCTTAAAATCCAAAACTTTAAATGGCATATGGTTGAGGAGGTGCACAGTTGTAGCAATTGCATCAACTCAGTCCAAGTTGGGTACGTGGGCGCCAAGTAAGAGGGCATGGGAAATTTCAAGTATATGTCGGTCTTTTCGTTCAGCAACACCATTTTGCTGAGGATTCTATGGGCAAGAAGATTCATAAATAATTTCATGGTGTTGGAAATAATCAAGGAATCCCCGATTAAAATATTCACGACCAAAATCGAACTAGAGAATATGTATCTTGGCTGAGAATTGAGTCTGAACCATGACATGAAATGATTTGAACATACTTAATACCTCATCTTTATGTTTCAACAAGTATAGTCAAGTCATGCGAATACAATCATCAACAAATATTACAAACTAGCGAATTCCAGATGTAGCAGAAATAGGAGAGGGTCCCCACACATCAGAATGGATTAAAGCAAAAAGAATGTCACTTTTATGCATACTCAATGGATAAGTAACTCAATGACTTTTGGCAAGAATGCAAGTATCACACTTAAAGTCAGCAGTTGATATGTGTGAAAATAAATCAGGGAATAAATGTCACATATACCCAAACGACGGATGTCCTAATCGATGATGTAAAAACCAAATAAGTTTCTCCTTGATACCATTCGGATGACACATATGATGTGCTCGTCCCACACTGAAATCATCCATGTAGTATAATCCCCTTCTCTTAGTACCACGTCCAATGATCTCCTTTGTGAGAATATCCTGAAAAAGACAAAAAGTAGGATAAATGAGCACAACAATATTTAAGTTTGTTGTTACTCGGCTAATAGAGAGTAACTTATGAGGCAGAGAGGGAACCAAGCCTTCGCTCCATGGACTAAGCCTTAGGATAGAAATCTCTCATTAAAGAAAGGTCAAGCCATCATCCAAATTTAATGCAACTAGGCTCCACAAAAGCCCAACAATGTAGATTCAAACAATGCTCAATATCTTATTGTATTTATCCAAATTCAAAAAAATCTAAATACATAATCCAAGTTGAAGGACTCATAAAAACATATAATATAGAGAAAATTTAGAACTAACAAAGCAAACTTTGATGAGAGTGAGACTGTAAGGCTGTCTATACTTTATTTTCGCATACATAAAGGACGATCATCCAAGGATTAAAAACTCTTGAGTTTCTATTGATTCCTCTTCTATTGTAAGGTTATGAGGCTTTCCAAACACCAAATATGCATGAAATTAAAAATGAGGAATGAAATATTGATAAGCTTAGTGTTATGGTCCCATACAAAATGTGTACCAAAGAGATCTTAGGTTAAAGAGATCTTAAGTCACACATTTCCAAAATATATGAGGTACCTTTTATAAGATAAAATCATGAGACCAATAGGTTAAAGTGGATACCTCACCAAAGGTAAGTCATAATTGTCACCCTTAGCATATAATAATTGGTAAAAACTTGCTCAAATTTGAAGTCGTATGTGAGATTTCATTGTATTGCACTAGTTTTTCATGCAAATGGAATAGATTTATAGGAGAATACGAGTTTTATTTGCACAAAATGTGAGTTTAAGTGGGTTCACTTATATAAAAAGTACGAACATGCGTGTTATAACAAAATTGATGCATTATATTAAACCTTATCATTTGTGTCCTCCCATGCAAATTTTTTTATGGTAATCATATTTTCTCAAGTTAGCACCAATTTTTTTTTTTTTATTACATAGGAACTCCAGCCAGCAACGAGCCCTTCGGACCCCCTGGTGCAGCACTAAACCTATGAATCAGCATCCTCTGCCCCCAGGTCTCGCTGATCAAGGTAAAGTCCGGATGCGGACACTACTTCTGTGCATCAATTGGACGTTCAGCCAACTCGACCCCCATGACACATCTCCATTACCATCCACAGTCCTTGCTGGCTCACAGAGTGAACTCTCACTATCCACAGTTCCCGCTAGTTCGCAGAGTAAACTCTCACTATACATAGGTACCGCTGGCTCCGTGAGTGTATTTACTTGGAATTAAACCCCCGATGCTCCTTCTTACGTACTTATGCCTTTCCACCGCGCCATGCTCATGGGGGCTAGCACCAATTTTTTTTAAAATATATCAAAGTACGTCTTCATCTAAAATTTA
Source organism: Malania oleifera (assembly GCF_029873635.1). NCBI lineage: Eukaryota > Viridiplantae > Streptophyta > Magnoliopsida > Santalales > Ximeniaceae > Malania > Malania oleifera. The sequence goes on along the minus strand of NC_080422.1, from coordinate 109,354,387 downwards.
TTTTGTTTTGTAGTTGCATCTTAAAGTTATGATTTTAGACAATTACCCCACTATCATATTTTAGATATTGGATTTTACTTGGTTAGGGTTTGAGATCGCATCTTAATGATGCAATTATGTTTAATCATACCCATTTTAATTTTTTATTTGAAGATCAACGTAATATGATGTTATTTTTGTAATCACTTAATATGCTTAAAAACTCTACTTATAAGATATTGAAATTTTTTTTATAATACACATCCATACCCACTCCCTTGCACTATTGCACGATGTTAAATTTTAAAATTGACGAAAATAAAGGGATATATCTTTTAAAAGTCCAACCAAATTATATGATATGATTTTTGTATTATTGCACTATGTTAAATTTTAAAATTAATGAAAAATAAAGGGATGCGTCTTTAAAAAGTCCAATCAAATTATATGATTTTTATTAGAAAGAAAAAGTCCAACCAGTAATCCAAACAAAACAATGAAATCAATTTTTTTATGGTTCAAATTTTAAGGTTTGGTGTGGAATATTTTGACTTTGTATTTTTCTCTTGATGTTCAAATTTTAAGGTTTGGTGTGGAATATTTTGACTTTGTATTTTTCTCTTGATCTTTATCAGATGCATCAAGCATCATTTTCCTTTCTAAAACTTTCATTTGACTTCTATGTTTTCATATTGTGGTCAAACCATTTGGCCGGAGGCCCAAAACCATGTGCTTAATTGACCTTTTATGTATTCTTACCTTTTATGCATAGCCAATATTTTTGCTACATTAAATTTAATTAATGCATGTATCCTCCACACTTGACATCTGCAAAAAATAAAAATAAATAAATAAATAAATAAAACCTAAACCCTAATGCATGAACTCTTCAACCCTTCTAGGCAAATAGTACAACTCTCGCAATGTAGCCCTTGACTCGTTTTCTTTTACACCCCTTTCTCGTGTAGCCCTTAATGGAGTTTTAAAATTTCTTCACTCAACAAAACTCTTATAATCATGTCATTAATTATAAGTGTAAATCCATGAAGCCCAATACTGATAGTGGTCAATTTCATTGAAAATGGACTAATCGTTACATTTTACCGTTGTATAAAAATCCTGCAATCATGCCACTATCAATGCAATAATCATACATTTCTTGATTTATAACTTGATTAGGCTCAATATTATTGAAATTCGCAATGAGCCAAAACCATCATATTTCATATTAGTCACATTGATATTGCTATTATATGAGGGGTCCTACACCAAATATGCAAATTATGCTGATAAAGGTGCCAAAGGCTGGCCAAAGAATCTATTGCTATCCCAAATCAAGAAAACCAATCTAACAAAATGGGTTGAAGTCAATAATACTTCAATGGAGTTAGGTTAATGCTCTTATATTTTATGTATATATCCCTTGATAAATACTTAAAAGAAATACTTCCTCCATATGAAATTTGTAACATATCAAGGGCGACTTAGGTTGTAAACTCAAGGTTCTCCTACTTAAAATATCAGGATTCGAGTATTAGGGGTTTTGGCTTTCCATTTGTGATAATATCTTACTATTGAAATAGAGAAGGATAAAATTAAGGGTCTGCCCCTTATCTCTGGTGAAATTATCGAGTATCTAAAGGCTTCAAACACTCGTAGCCATCAATTATAAGGCATTATGCATATACATAAACATAGACTTCCTGAAAGTTTCACCTCGAAAAGCTGGACACAAGACCTCATACTGTGTGTCATGTTGGGATGATTACGGAATAAAATTTTCAAAAAACATATCATTTTCTTCAATAACTTCACATTAAAAAAAAAATCATCTTTATAAGTTAGTGCCTTCCTTGTGTCTCTTGATGTTGACAAATGGCAAAAAATTAAAAAGGAAGTTGTAGGAGGGAGGCTAGGGATGAGTACCATCCAAATGCCAAATGCTAGTTTGACCCAACACAGCATCCACTGCCGCAGAAAGAAGTGAGAATCTTACCATATGCATGTGGACAATTTCCTGCACCAATCCATTCATTAACATAATAAGGTTAGGCTCTTCTCCTTCTTTGACTTCTTAATAGTTAGAACCTTCAATTCACTTTTGAATAAGTGAGTCATGAAGGGCTGCTACCCATATGGCCGTGTATTGCTGCAAATTGAAAGGTGGGACCTCACCCAATCCACTCTATCCATTGCCATTTCAAAATTTTCTCTCTTCTAGATATGTAGATTTATCAGCCACCTACTCCTCCCTTTCTTATCATTAAACCCTTACATAAACCCTAACCAATCTTTTTAAGATGGTGTTTTGTTCATAGATACTAACCAATCTTTGAAGATGTCTTTTAATTGCTTTGTAAATTCTATTTAAGATATGTTTCAAAAAGCAATAAATGAAAATTTTAAATTTGTATTTTGGTCTAAGTTAATGTAGAGGTCAACCTCATGTTCTTGTACATTCTAATTATAAGGTCTATTCTTTTTTTTTCTTTTTCTTTTTATTACATAAGAATTCTAGCCATCAACAAGCCTTTCAGACCTCCTGGTGTGGCACCAAATCTACGGATTAGCGTCCTCCTCATAGGTCTCACTGATCAGGTAAAGTCCGGAATGCGGACATCACTTCCGTGCATCAGTTGGACGTTCGGCCAACCCAACTCTCGGGACACATCTCCATTACCATCCCCGGTCACTGCTGGCTCACAGAAAACTTTCACCATCCACGGTCCCCGTTAGCTCACTGAGCGAACTCTCACTATCCACGGACCCCGCTGGCTCACAGAGTAAATTCTCACCGTCCACAGGTACCGCTCGCTTCGTGAGTGTATCTACATGGAATTGAACATCCGATGCTCCTTCTTACATGCTGATGTCTTTTCATCGCGCCATGCCCATGGGGGCAACTATAAGGTCTATTCTTAAGCCTATCAAAGTGGGTGTTAAAATACGAAACTAAAATTACCTAACTTCTCTATGAATTTTTATATTTGAAAATGAAATGCGGCCATTGTCATGACAATATTTTTAGTTCTTTTGTGTTGTAGAATTTTGAGGAATGTTATCGTAAATAATATTGAAAGATTATGAAAATGAAATGCCATTAAAATAAAAAAAAAAATTCCCACAAATAATGACATGAGGAATTGGAATTTATTAGTCAAGATGTCACTTTACCACTTGGATGCAATAAAAGGTATATTTGGTTTTGTAAGAACACAAGATTTCTATGTTAATGTTTAAAGAAGATGAGAATTATTCCATTGATATGTGGGCAACAAATATATAAAGAATAATTATATTTTTAACATAAAAACCTGCTAAGAATATGTACTTACGCTATGTTAGGGAGATGCGTGCAACCTGACAGCACGTGGAGAGATAAACACACAATAAAGAACACCCATTATAGGGAACACAGTAATTTATTTTTAAATACCACAGAATAAATGCAGGCAACAATACTAGAACTCAGGACCTTTTGAAAATTGGCTCTGATACCATGTTAAATTAATACTTTATCTAAAAGTTTAAACTATTAAATTGTGAGACAATAATATATATCAAGCTTTAATAGTTTTATTAAATTCATATGCTAAAATTTTCAACAAGCATAATTTTTTTTTAAAAAAAATTCCAATTAACTAAAATAATTGAGAGGTATACGGTGACTAAATAATAATCATTATGTTATATTTTTATAACATAGTTATAATGATACCTTCATTTTATTAATAATGAATTATTTTAAATATAATAAAAGTATAATAATGTTATATTATTGGAGCATCATTGTTTACTCTATCGAAATAATGAGGGTAATGTTAAAAAAAAAAATAGGATTTTTAATGAGAATAAAAATTTCATAAGACTTTCACACAATTGACACATACATATAATTTGGTTGCTCAAACAAAAATAAGTATATAAGATATCATAATTACTTTTTAAAAAATATTAAAAATAACATGAATCGAACAATCAATTTTTATCGGTATCACCTAACAAACTTCGATATGAACCTTAAAAGTCCTTTTCTCAAAAAGAAAATTAAACATTAATAGTGCTTGCAGACCTAACATAATTGGCTGCGAATCAATTCCTCACCTACCACAGGCCAAATTCATCTTAACTCAAGTAGAATAAAGGAAAAGAATTTGAGCAATATTATCATTGTCATAAATTCAACATTCTCCTGGTTAAAGTATTACAATTTGAGTTTTAAAAATTATAATTTTTTATCTAAAATTATACTTTAGCATTTAAGTGCATAAAAAAAATAGAAAAACGAACTTATTATTTCAAAAAAAGCCTAAACAAATGTTTTCTTTTTTAAGTAACTTTACATTTTCGTTGTTTACTCAACACATATAGTAGATATTTAGTTAAAGTCGAACATTGCCTCATTGAGAGGTTTTCGATTTCAAATCGTAAGATTGGATCATATGACCATAAGACTTTACCAATTAGAGAGTAACATTATTTTGAATCTTTAAAAAAATGTCATTTTCTATTCTAATTTCTAGCATTTTGAAAATTTGAAGCACTTGCAAAGCTTAAAATAGGATAAAAGTTGGGAAAATAAATTTTTTTAATGATTTTATTTAATAGTGCACCTAAATTATGGTCTAAAAATAATATTAAACGAGTAAAAATAATACATATTGCTAACTTCACATAATGAGAGTTATGGATTTTCTATGGTTATCATAGAAGGAACATTAATTGAATCAACATCGACTTGAAGTTCCCCTTTCTGATGCCTAACCCTTTGACGAAGTGAGAAAAGAATGAAATTCAAGAGAAATAGTGAAATAAGAAGATTTTAAAGAGTGGGTGGGAGGAGAAGTATGATAAGATTAGAAATTCCTAAAGGACAATGAGAAAATAGAATATAGGTTATAATCAATGAAGGGATGATTTATAGTTTTACATTTTGGAGCATGCATTTCAAGCTTTAAATTTAGATTTATGTGGACTCAAACAAAACTTATTATTATATTTTACAATATTTTGTCTAAATTCACAAAATCCTAAATACATCATCCGAAGCATTCAAATATAGAGCTAGGACTGACATGAATATACAAAATAGAAAAAAAGTTAGATCGGACAAAGCAAACTTTGATGAAAATGTGATTGTAAAGCATATATATATATATCAATACTCTATTTTCACATTCATAGAGGAGGATCATTCAAGAAAATCTTGATCAGAAACTCCAAGTTTATATTGATTCCTCTTCTATGTTGAGGTTATGAGACTTTCCAAATACCTAATACACACACATAATTGAAAATGAGGAATGAAATACTGATAAACTTAGGTTAAGTTTGGTTTGCTAAATACCTATTTTTAGGAATAAATTAGTTTTAATATATAGGTTAGTTGCAATTAGTTATACAAGAAATTATGTTATTACTATAAAGCAAACAATAATGGGAAGCATTTAGTAAGTTCATAATAAGGAACAGACAGAGAAAAACTATTCCCAAATTTCATTATGGGATGTCTATTCCTTTTTTATTTCATCTTGAATGAATTAATTGGGAATTTACAAGGAATATTCCATTAATTTCTAAAATTTAAACTATATTACATCTTATTCCAATGAATAGCTATTCTTCCTAACCAAATGAGTTGTTAGTGTTATGGTCACATATTGGAGGTATCAAAGTGAATAATATCTCACCAAAGTTAGACTGGAAGTACTATTACTGTGACGACCCATAATAATATGCATGGAAGTGTAAAAAAAAAAAATTAAACTTAAAATTAATTAATTAATAATTATTCCTAATTAAATAATATAATATTATATTATATATATATATACAGAAGTCTCAAGAGACTTCTCATTCTTTCCTGAGAACCGCCACCTCCCTCGTGTTCTCTCTCTCTCTCTCTCAATTTTTCTTGCATTTCTTGGCCAAATTGAAAAACGAACCTCATTCTTAGGTCTCAGCTCCACTCTTTAAGGACTTGACCAGGGAGATTTCGTTTTCTACACGCCGTAGGTACCACTCCAGGGTTAGAGTAAGTGAGTTAGATTATGTCAGATTTTACTTTAAAATATGTTTAAATTAAATTGATTACGTTAATTTAATTATATCCTTATATTTGAGTTAAATTGTACTGTAGGAATTTGATTATATTGGGTTTTCTGATTTTATTGTTATAAAATTAAATAGGTGAATTATTATACATTTTTTATTGTAATTTGTTAAAATTATAATTATTAGACAAATTGTGTGGCATGAGTTAACTTTATATTTTTTGCATAATTCAGCAAATTTAAAATTTTTGCTGTATTATGCTTATTATGTGAGTTATTGAAAATATTTATGCAATTTGACTATAAATTTAATGTTGGGTAAATGTTCATATTATTATACGGTTTAATTGCATAAATTGTATTATATGCCACTACAAAAGAATTGATTTTTAGTGACGATATCATACAGATGGATAGACTTCTTGAAAGCTTCATCTCGAGAAGCTAGACATCATGTATCATCTGGAGATGCTTATGAAATAACTAAATATTTTTTTTATATATTTTTCTTCACTAATTTTATGTAAACAAATCGTCAGTTAAAAATCGATGTCTTCCTTCTACTTCTCGATGTTGACAAATGACAAAACATTAAAAAGGAGATGTAGAAGGGAGGCTAGGGACCGAGGGGGTACCACCATCCCAATGCCAAATGCAAGTTGGACCCAACACAGCATCCACCGCCGCACAAAGAGGTGGGGATCATGCAATATGCAAGTGCACCAATTCATTCATTAACATAATAAGGATAGGTTCTTCTTGTTCGTTGACTTCTTAATTATTAGAAGCTTCACTTTGAGTCATGAAAGGCTGCCACCCACATCGTTATGTATTGCTCCAAATTGAAAGGTGGGAGCTCACCCAATCCACCCTATGATCAACCCATTTCAAAATTGCCCTTGCTCTAGATAGGTGGAATTTTATTTTTTATAATATTTAATAGAGGAAGAAAATATTAGGATAAATGAATTTTTTTTTTTTTTTATTTTCTTAAGTAAAATTCTTAATCCAAACGAACCCTTAAGAAAATGATATCTTTTGATTTATTGATTGAATGACATAATTTGAAAAAGTTAATCTTTATTTTGATTAACATAAGAGTGAACTTCGTATCTATGTGGGTTCAACATATAGGATTATTTCTGTGTCTATTGTATGGTCTAGATTGGAATTAATATATATATATATATATATATATATATATATATATAGACGCACACACAAAAACTCAACAATGGAATGCAAACATTAATATAACATGCATTTACTAATTGATGAGTTAGAAAATTTAAATGAAGAGATTGGCCATGACAATTTTTTCTCCCAAAATATTTATAAAAAAAACCTAATAAATCTTTGTCAACATCAGAAAAATGATAACCCAAAAAAACAAAAAAAAAAAACAAAAACACAAAAAAAGGTAATATTTCTGTCCCATATGCATGTAGTTTTCTATATATACCCAAAGCAAGTTGGCCTTTACGGTGCACATATTATTATTAGCACACAACTCAAATACAGAAATGGAAGGCCTAAACCCTCACTTACTCCCCCTCCTTCTCTTGACTCTCTCCGTCGCTGCTTCCGCCATGGCAGCCCCTCCGGTAGTCAAAGGCGCCTACTGGCCGTCGTGGGCTTCTGATCCGCCGTCCACCATCGACACCTCGCTCTTCACTCACGTTTACTACGCTTTTCTCGAACCCGACGCCGCTTCGTTCGAGCTCAGCGTGTCCAACGAAACTGCCGCAGCTCTGTCAAACTTCTCCTCAGCCCTTCGCCGGAAAAACCAGTCAGTGAAAACCCTCGTCTCCATCGGCGGCGGAGGGAGCGACTCGGCGGTCTTCGCCACCATAGCTTCAAACGCAACGAACCGACGTCGTTTCATCCAGTCAACCATAGCCGTTGCGCGAAAATTTGAAATTGATGGGCTGGACCTGGACTGGGAGTCCCCAAGAAACCCGAAAGAGATGGGGGACTTGGGGCTGTTGCTAAATGACTGGAGACTTGGGCTCGAGAAGGAGGCCCAAGAGACGGCCCGGCCCCGTCTCCTCCTCACCGCCGCCGTGTACTTCGCCGCCGACTTCTTTCTCTCCGGCGTGTACCGAAAGTTTCCCGTAGCGTCGCTCGGCAAAAACCTAGACATGATCAACGTGATGTGCTACGACTATCATGGGTCGTGGGACACCTCCGCCACTGGGGCTCACGCCGCATTGTTCGACCCGAATAGCAACATAAGCACAAGCTATGGGCTCAAGTCGTGGATCCAAGCCGGTGCACCTCGAGAGAAGTTGGTCATGGGCCTACCGCTCTACGGGCGAACTTGGGAGCTCCAGAACCCGAAACTAAACGGGATCGGAGCTCCTGCCGTGGGCTTAGGACCAGGGGACGACGGGGTGCTAATTTTCTCTCAAGTTGAAGCTTTCAATTCGAAGAACAATGCTACCGTAGTATATGACACCAAGACTGTGTCCACATATTCGTATTCGGGAACCTCTTGGGTCGGGTATGACGATACCCGATCCACCACGGTTAAGGTAATGTATGCGAAGGGCCTCCGACTTCGTGGGTATTTCTTTTGGGCGCTCAGTTATGACAGTGAATGGAAGATCTCAAGGGCAGGTAAATTAATTAATATAATTTTAAAATTCTCTATACTCAGAAAGCAAATATTTTTTTTATAAAAAAAATAGAAAGTGATTTTCCGTTCTGCTTTGTTTTGCTTTTTATGTTTTGTGTTTTTTGTTTTTAATGTTTTTTTTTTTTTTTTGTTTTTTGGGCAGCTTCCAAGGCATGGCGTCGTTGAGAAAAGCAGAAAAAAGCTTCCAATACAGTTTTACATGAGAGATACAGTTTCTCTCAACCTACAAAGATCAAACCATCATCTTAATTGATACTTGGAGGATGTGACTCTTGTCACTTTCTTTCTTACCAATCAATGACAAATAGATTTACATTTTCTTTTGTTTATAATCTCTGTCTTGATCTTCATCCAATTGGGCTATAAATTTGATCCATCGTCTCCTTTCTCTTCAAGTTGTTTGGCATTTGGAAATTATAAGTTTGATGAATTTTGGATAGTCTTTGTATGCTATAGCATCTCATAATAAAGACAACTTTACTTATTAATCTCCAATTATCTCTATTTGAAATTTAGAATATATGGTGTGTGTGTGTGTGTGTCTATATATATACAGAGGAATTTATTTTTCATGTCTAATTATCGAGAAAAGTAAAAAAAAAAATTATATATAGGATAAAGTCTAGTGACACACACTGAATTCTCTGAATATGAGTTTTCAAAACTACCAACTCTTCCCCTCCCCCCCCCCCCCCCCCCCAATGTTTAATTTTTTGTTAATAAAATGAATCTTACATTAGTTGACTGTTAATCAATTATTACGTGTATATGAAAAAATAAATGGATTATACCCATTATAAAATGATATTTAAAAATGACATCATTTTAATAAATTAAATTGAGAAAACCTAATCATAAAAATTCCCAATAATTAAAGCACCAAAAACTATTTGACATAATTTTCATAAAAATTTAATAACTAAACACATCAGAAACAAATAAAATATAGTTCAATATTTTTAAATTCAACCTATCAAGCATAGTGTTAAAAATATGTAAAATAAATTTCAAAATTCTTACTTAATAAATTAAAACTATAAAATTGAATGGTAGTTCTTCTACGTGTAAAATATGAATGCTAAATGGATTTTAAAAAAATGGATTTATATTAATTGGTTGATCTTTATTTAAGACAATGCTTTGATTTTTCATGATAATATTTAAGTTTTTATATTAAATATGAAATTCCACTATGAAAAAGTAAACCACAATTCAATCAACCAACTAGTTCAAGCTATTTTTTAAACTATATAATTTTTTTTTAAAATATGTACTTAGTTATTTAATTTTCACGAAATGTATATATAACAAATATTGTGAAACAATATAATTATCCAAATATTTTTTTTTCTGAATTTTTAGCATTATTTTTTTTTTCATATATTTTGAAATAATAATTAAACTATATTGTCCTGCTTATATCAACTAATTGACCCAAACCAATCGTTGGATGTTCGATTTACTTATAAGTTCAATTTTAAAAAACATATTATACTTAACTAACCAATTTTTTTCAACTTAATTTATTTAATTAATATTATTCTATTCATTTATCTTATTAAAATTGAATGAAAGGATAAAATTATCATTTTATTAAGGTAAAATTTTATTTTTTTTACTACATTTAAGGGTTGACTAGCGATCAACTAACGAAAAGTTTCTTTTATCAATAAAATAAACTTGAGGGAATTTTCGAATACGAAGGAGTGTCATACTTAAAATCTCAGGGGATATTGCTAAATTTTATCCTAAAGAAGTTACAAAGAAATCTACATTTGAAATAAATGAATAATAGACAACATCTATAACTACACAATAAGTAATTTCTTGCACCTAGAATCAACTCCTAACCAGATCTCTATCTTTTAATGAATTTCTACTATTACTAATTTGCGAAAGGAACAATATACCTTGATATTACATATTGACTCTTTTTTTTCATTCAAAGAATTATCCCATCTCAATTGAAAAAGCAAATACCTGAAAATTCTTGCTCTCATCAGACCATGTTATTGACCTTATAAGTTACACCCGATTTTGATAATGACAAATACTTAGGTATTTGATGGTTTTCAAGTGTTTATGCAGGCTTAGATGAGCATCTCAAGGAATGACACTTGAAGCAAGACATGAAGACCCTGAAGATTTTAACTCATATTATAAATTCAATTAATGTAATATAGGTTTGTAATAGTAAATAGGAATATGGTCTATAATAATTACCTGCATATATATTATGCATATAGGATATATGGTAAGCTCAGTAAGACCCTAGTATGACTTTAGGTCCCAACACTCATGCATATATATCATACAAAATACAGGAGTGTTAAAAATGCACTTAATTGAATAATATTAAGGAATTCGAAAGAGCTCGGACGACCGAACCCCAAGAGTTCAAAACTCCTCGGGCGCTCGAACTGTTGAGAAGTCAACAGTTGACTTAGGCTCTCGAGCGACCAAACAATTTCGTGCATACCTTCCACGGGCGTCCGAACCACCAAAAAAAGACCTCTCACCAACTCGAGCTACCGAGGGATTTAGTTCAAATTAAGCCCAAAACGATCGAACACATAAGTTCGGGCTACCGAACCTATGACCGGGCACCCAAAAATTCGAAGAAATGTTTCTAACTTTTGTTCATGCCACCGAACTGGAACTCTAGCTGCCGAACTGATTTAAAGACTTTTTATGATTGTCTCTGTTCGGGCGACTGAACCACGGTTCAGCCACCGGAACCTCGTCGGGTTAAAAATATTTTAACTGTGGTAAATACGAGTTATTTTGGGTTAATTATATTTAAAAATTTTGAAACTTTTCTAAGAATTCCCAACAAGTCCCAAACGGTTATAATTTTTACCTTACTTATAAATACAGGCTCATTTGTGAGAATTAGTTATTACTTAGAAAATTCATTAGCCAAGAATCCTCTCTTTTCAAAATACTCTTTTTGTCCAAATACTCTCAAATTTCCATTCCCTTGATACATTTTGAGATTGTGAGAGTGTATATGGTGTGCTTTTGATTGCTAGATTTTGCTAAAACTCTCATTTGCTTGTGCGATTATTGATATTCTTTTTGGGAATTTTGGCTTAGTTTTATCCCACTGATTTCATATCATAAATCATTGTTAGGATAGACTAACAAGCTTTGAGGTCTTTGCATAATTGTTGCAAGAGTTTCATAGCTTTGATTTTTGTTGTGCAAAATTATTTTCAACAAGCAAAAATATTTTTCAAACTAGTAGTGTGCTTATTTTATTGAAGAAAATCTTCTTGAACTAATTTGAATATTTGATTGATATCTTCAGAATCTTGATTTGCTATTGAAATGTGCTTTGCTTAAATTCCAAGATATTACTTGTATTGAACACTCTTGAGCATTTCATTGATAATACCATATTGAGTGTTGTTAGCACAACTATTTGCATCACTGAGTTTACATTATATCCATATTATTGATGTGTATGTAATTGCGCGTATTGAGTACATATATGTTTTACATAAAAGTATAATCACTGTACCAGTTGATTGAGAAAAATACTATTGTATTTCAGGCGTGGCCTGAGGGAGCGGTAATCCAACCCGGTAAAGATTGTGTGTAAAAGTTAATGTCAGCCCTATGCTAATTGACCTGGTTGTTTAGGTGTTGCTCCACCCGTTTAAGTGAGCATTATAGTGGTAATCCTTGTACTTATTAACCAAGGTGGGGACATAGGCAATTTGCCAAACATAGATAACACTTCTGGGTGTCACTTACGTTTTACTGCTTTCTGGTGCATGCTTGGTTAATTAAATTGTGCTATTTAATTTCTGCTACATATTGCAATTGATTTATTTTACTTGCACTAGATTGACTTTAGGATTGTAAAAATACTGCTGTTAGGATATTAACCTATGGCATCAATTTTAAAATATCAATTAACGCCCCCCCCCCCCTCCCCTCTCTTAGGATCACAGTAAAGCTAACACATGTGCATCTATACATTAAGATCCTGATTTATGAACATCTTCGAGAAATAAAAATAAGAGACTTGAACCACTTTTTTGACTCTTTCTCAAATTTTATAAATGTTGACTGACAAGTTAAACGTTTGTGGTTTCACCTATATGCCAAAAAGGATATTAAAAAAATTATGAATACTTCCTACTCTATAGTTGTCTACCTATGAAGAGAATTGGATCACTTTCCTAGATGATTTCCTTGTGAATTAATGGTTTTTCTAACTCAAAATTTCTAAGAAGAGAATTTTTGATGTGTTTGACAAACTTTATCCCATCATACAACTACAAATTTGTATTTTCCTCACCTTTCTCCCATAGTTTTGGGATTCTATTTATATTTTTTTAGCACCAATAGAGTTTACGGGTGGGCTTGATATACATGAGTGAGATCAACTTGATCTAAAAGTTTATATTTATTGGTTTTAGACTCAACCATGCATATAAGCACCAATCTTCCACTTTATTTTTCAATGTGGCACAAATTCATAAGTGGAGTTCTCAACAATCTCCCATCACTTGTGAGTTTTAATTGCTCTCCCTTGAACGAAAATTATCTCTCTCGTGGGAGTAAACTCAATTCTCTAATATTTGCTTAAGTAGGTCTTACCTGTAACGACCCAAAAAAATAATATGCATGGAAGTGTAAATGTAACGACCCGAATAAAATGGTAATTAAATAATGAAAGAAAAGGGATATGGAAATCGGAAACAGAAGGAAGCCGTCGACTTCGTCAACGAACACAGGGCTTCATCGACCAGAAAATACCGAGAGAGGTTTTGAGGCAGCCTGAATTTCGTCGACGAAATTTGTGAAGGACTCGTCGACGAAGGTCGGGCTCGTTGACGAAATCCTGTTTTATAAGAAGAAAGAATCCGGGAGAAATATCATTTTTTTTCAAAATCTCTCTCTCTCCTCTCTCTCTCTCTCTCTCTACGGTTCTCTCTCCCTTCTCTCTACGTTTTCGGCCCCACCAGTCATCAGATTGACGATCCGAAGTCACCACGACGCTCCTAGCGGAGTTTTGTCCAAATCTACTAGAGCGGATCGTGGGAGGAAGCTAGTTGGAAATCATCCCAAAGTTGAGGTAAGGCTTTTTAAGCCATATTTGGTCTTGTGCTAGTTAGAAGAAATGTTGTGCGCATGAAAATACTAAAGTTTAATACTGGGGGTTTTCAATTTTGGAGTATTGGTCAAGAAACCCCTCAGATGTTAAACTTGAATGCTTTCGGGTGAAAACTTTCTACCCAATATTTGGGTTTTTGGAAGTTGAGGAAAATATTGTATGCTTCGAAATACTAAACTTTAATTCTGGGATTTTTTATTTTCAGGGTGTTGAGTTAAGAACCCTGCGGGTGCGGGGCAATTTTATTAAGGGCTTTCTAAGAATCAGGTAAGGGGATAAACTAAGCTAGTACTGTTTTAAAAAATGCTTATATATATATAGTTATCATTTGATTTATGGAAAATGTATATGATTATATATATATATATATATATATATATATATGTCTTATATTTGCAAAATACTGTGAAAATGATCGTATGTTGAATATGTGGAAAATCTACTGTGTGGCATGAGTAAAAATGTTGTGAAATGTTGTTTTCTGGGATTGTGGATGATGTGGATTTTTATGATGGAAAACCGGCGTACGGGCCGAGATGTTTTGTCTATATATATATGTGGATATGTTTGCCGGCATATGAGTCGTGCTATGTGATTTGCCGGCATATGGGCCGTGCTATGTGATTTGCTAGCATACGAACTATGCTATGTGATTACTGTTTGCCAGCGTATGGGCTATGCTATGTGTAGCTAGCGTACGGGCCGAGCTATGATAAAATGTGAAATACCGGCGTACGGGCCGATGATTTTCATGATACATGTATATATGTGAAATGATATGATTGATGTGAAAATAAATGAAATGAGATATTTATGTATCACGGTTTCAGTATATGTATATGATATCAGAACCTGGTTGGCTTGGTTTAGGCTAGCACTTGCACGGTACCGTTGCTATGTGTCCATGGTCCTCGTGATCATCATATCCGTGTTAACGCCACTGTACAGAGTGGTGTGAGATTGGATGGTCGATGTGGTTATGTTTGAGGAGTGTGCTGTTATCGCCCCTGGTGTACGGACTAGTCTGAGTAGACCCATCGGACCTACAGACTAGACTATCGACTTGACAGTGGTCGGCCAACCATTGTCAGGTCCCGCCTTCGGGCTACACAACCCAATCATGTGGGGGTAATACATGACAACAACCAGCTAACCTAACAGGATTGTTTTATGATATTATTATTACGATATAAGATGAGATATTATGTTATGAAAATGCAGTATGTTCTGCTATGTTGATTTATATATATATATATATATATATATATATGTTTTCTTAGATTTGATGAAACAGTACTAAATGTGTTATATATATGATAGATGTTGAACACGAATTACTCATGTTGCCACACACTAGTATTAGTTTATTTCCTTTACTGAGAGGTGTCTCACCCCTAAATTTCATTAACTTTTCAGAAGCCCCAGATAGGAGAGCGGGAAAAGCCCTGCAGAATTAGTGTTGTTAATCTGCCCTCTGCGAAGGGTAAGTTTTGATAGGGACAGTCAGATTTTTGTGGGAATTGTCCTTAGATTTATTTTTGGGATGTATATACTGAGAGATAGTGTTTTGTAGTACTCTGGTATGATGTATTGCACCTTATGACGAGATGTATATGATTTTATACTTTCTACTACGTAGGCTTCTACTATATGTTCTGATGTATCCCTGGTACCCATGGGTCCAGGTGGATTATGACCTGCTGAGTTGTGATGTTTGATGTGGATATTATTATATAAAAAAAAAAAAAAAAGTGAAAAATGGGCAAGTCGTGACAGCTTGGTATCAGAGCCTAGGTTGCTAGGTTTTGTAGACTTTAGAGTGCAACAGAAACAATACCAGAGTTTAGGAAATGATTTGAGATTGTTCTACAGTCTAGTGGCAGGACTTCCATGGTAGTTTCTGTGCTTTTCCTAGGGTGACGATTTCAGGAAAACCATAGTAAGCTATTGTCAGGTTGTGTTCCTAGAACGTAGGACTAAGGATTTGAAATGAGTTAGGAATGTTGAGATAAGTGATGAGGATAGGTGGGTAGATTATGAGGATAGAATTTCTAAGTCATGTTTGTTGTTTCAGGATGGATCTAGAAGGAGGAAATAGTGCCCATGCGAGTGGCAGTGATGGTACAGGACCATCAGGTGCAGCTGGGGACGCAGTATTACGTAGCGTGTCTTAGCAGGTTATGGCTGAGATCGCTAGGAGCTCGAGGGAGCAGAGTGGTCCATTTGCAGGCCATGGGTGCACCATAGAGAAGTTCACAAAGATGAATCCTCCCACATTCTCAGGGGGAGTATATCTTGTAGCTGCCGAGAACTGGATGCAAGAGATTGAGAAGATCCTGGCTGTACTACAGTGTACTGAGGAAACAGAGGGTCTTCTTTGCCACCTATAGACTGACAGTAGAGGCTGAGAGGTGGTGGACTACGGTGAGACTGCTGGAGCAGCAGAGAGTGACTCCGATAGCCATGACATGGGACTGATTTAAGGAGTTGTTCTTTGATAGATATTTTCTAGCTACGGTCAGGGAGGCTAAGGTAGAGGAGTTCATGAGTCTGAAGTTGGGACAGCTATCCGTCCAGCAGTACGCAGAACGCTTCATCGAGTTTTCTCGCTTTGCTCCATACATTATGCCTAATGAGGTGAAGAAGGTGAGACTGTTTGAGAGAGGCTTCAGACGAAGTATATTCAAGCAGGTGGTGGTGCTGTGGATCCAAGACTTTGCTGAGTTAGTCGATAGGGCGGCTTTGGCAGAGATTAGGGAGCGTCTTGACGCAGAGGAGCAGGGACAGAAGAAGAGATCTGCATCTACCGGCTACCAGCAGGGTCATAGACCGGGCCAGTGGAGGAGAGGTAATCATGGCAGAGGACGAAGACAGGAGACGGGAGGACGTGAGGTGTAGACAGGGCAGGGTCCTCCAGTCTGTCAGACTTGTGGTAAAGGGCACTGGGGGGAGTGTCGAGTCGGTGGTATAGTGTGCTACCGCTATGGTAGATCGGGGCACATGGTGCGAAACTGTCCTACCCCATCAGATGCAGTTCCAATGTGTTATCGTTGTGGTAAATCGGGGCATATGGTACGAGACTGCCTTACACCACCAGATGCAGTTCCAACTCCTAGACCATATCGGGGAGGTTACCAGGCACCACGTGGGGGCTAGCAGAGGAATACGGCTCCAGCCAGGGTGTTCACTTTAACGCCGAGCGAGGCTGAGACAGCAGGTGACGTGGTGACAAATATGGTGATTATGCCTTCTTTTAAAGTTATTGCATTATTTGATTCAGGAGCTATACACTAGTTCGTGTCTTCGAGGTGTGTTAAACTATGTGGGGCTGAAACCTAGTCGTTAGATGTTGATTTGTTGGTATCTACGCCAACTGGATCAGTAGTGAGGTGTAGTAGGGTACTCTGCGATTGTCCAGTAGAGACTCAGGGGAAAATATTGTCTGCTAATTTGATAATGTTAGACATGCACAGGTTTGACGTTATATTTGGCATGGATTGGCTAGTAGCTAATTTTTCCAGTATAGATTGTCGTGCACGAGATGTGATATTCAGATCTCCGGGGGAAGAAGAATTCAAGTTTGTAGGGTCACGAGTGCAATCCACGCCTCAGCTAGTTTCAGCTATTCAAGCCAGGAGACTACTACTGAGTGGGTGTCAGGGGTTTGTGGCTGTTGTGAAAGAGATGTCAGAAAATGAGTCGAAACTTGCTAGCACGCCTGTAGTAAGGGAGTTTACAGATGTTTTCCTTGATGAGTTACCAGGCTTGCCACCAGATCGTGAGATAGATTTCTCTATTGATCTACCTTCCGGTACGGCGCCGATTTCTAAAGTATCGTACCGGATGGCGCTAGTGGAGTTAGTAGAGTTGAGGAATCAGTTGCAAGATTTGCTTGATAAGGGCTTCATACGGCCTAGTGTATTCCCGTGAGGAGCTTCTGTTCTATTTGTGAAGAAGAAGGACGGGACTATGAGGATGTGTATAAACTACAGGGAGATTAATAAAGTGACCATCAATAACAAATATCCTCTACCCCGTATTGATGATTTGTTTGACCAGCTCTAGGGTACACGGGTGTATTTGAAGATTGACCTCAGATCCGGTTACCATCAGGTCAAGGTGAAAGCAGAAGACGTCTCAAAGACGGCCTTCAGGACCAAGTACGGGCATTACGAGTTTCTTGTTATGCCATTTGGTTTGACGAATGCTCCTACGGTATTTATGGACTTGATAAACCGAGTCTTCCACCGATACCTAGACCAGTTTGTTGTTGTTTTTATTGATGATGTACTGGTCTATTCGAGGAGCTATGAGGAGCATGAGATGCATTTGAGGTAGGTTTTGCAGACACTTCGGGAGAAGAAGTTATACGCAAAATTCAGTAAATGTGAATTTTGGCTTGAGAAGGTCGTGTTCTTAGGGCATGTTATTTCTAGAGATGGTATTTCTATAGATCCTAGTAAGATTGAGGCGGTGGTGAACTGGGCTAGACCGAGGAATGTCCAAGAGATTCGAAGTTTCTTGGGGCTAGCGGGATATAACCGTCGTTTTGTTGAGGGGTTCTTAGCTTTGTCAGGACCTTTGACACGATTGACAAGAAAGAATGTCAGATTTGAGTGGGACGACAGCTGTGAGCAGTGTTTTTAGGAGCTGAAGCAGAGATTAGTCACAACGCCAGTGTTGGTCATCCCATCTGGGGGTGAGAGGTATGTTATTTACAGTGATGCGTCCTTGAAGGGACTTGGCTGTGTGTTGATGCAGCATGGTAAGGTAGTAGTATATGCGTCTAGACAGCTGAAGGAATATGAGAAGAACTACCCTACCTATGATCTTGAGTTGGCTGCAGTAGTACGCGCATTGAAAATCTGGAGGCATTACCTATACGGCGAGCAGTGTGAGATCTTCTCCGACCACAAGAGCTTAAAGTATTTCTTCACGCAGAAGGAACTAAGTATGAGGCAGAGAAGGTGGTTGGAGCTGATTAAAGATTTTGATTATACCATCAGCTATCACCCAGGGAAAGCAAACGTGGTAGCTGATGCATTGAGCAGGAAATCCAGGGAGCTAGTGTTGGCGGCTATGGGGATTCAGCATCTGATCATGATGGATCTGGAGAGACTCGGCATAGAGTTGGTAGAGAGTGATCTCCCAGTGTGTATTGCCAGCCTTGTGGTATAGCCTACTCTGTAGGAGAAAATTAAAGCTGCCCAGAAGGAGGATCTAGAATTAGTAGAGATGATGGATAGAGTACAGAGCGGTCAGGGGGAGGAGTTCAGTGTTGCAGATGACAGAGCTTTGCGGTTCGGTTCCAGATTATGCGTTCCTGCCGATATTGAGATCAGGAAGATCATTCTAGATGAGGCTCACAGATCCTTGTATACAGTTCATCCTGGTAGCACGAAGATGTACAGGGATCTGCGAGAGTTGTACTGGTAGAGTGGCATGAAGAGAGAGATCACCGAGTATATAGCCTAGTGTTTGACGTGCCACAGGTAAAGGCTGAGCACCAGAGGCCGGCAGGGCAGTTGCAGCCATTATTTATCCCGGAGTGGAAGTGGGATCATATATCCATGGACTTTGTGTCAGGACTGCCGACGGCGTTGCATGACCAGAATGCCATCTGGGTGATTGTGGATCGATTGATGAAGACCGCCCACTTTATTTCTATCAAGATCAGCTACTCCCTCAGCCATTTAGCAGAGATCTACATTCAGGAGATAATTCGTTCTCATGGAGTGCCAGTATCTATCGTGTCATATCGAGGCCCACGATTTACGTCACGATTTTGGAGGAGCTTGCAGGAGGCTTTGGGGTCTCAGTTATCGTTTAGCACAGCATTCCATCCGCAGTCAGATGGGCAAACTGAGAGGACGATACAGATACTTGAGGACATGCTCTGTGCATATGTATTGGACTTTGGGGGTAGCTGGACTCAGTTCATGCCATTGGTAGAGTTTGCGTATAATAACAGTTACCAGTCTAACATTGGCATGGCACCGTTTAAGGCTGTATACGGTAGGAGATGCCGTTCTCCTTTGTTTTAGGATGAAGTGGGTGAGCCGCGAGTAGTGGGGCCAGAGCTTGTGCAGCAAGCGCGTGATAAGGTCCGGCTTATCAGGGACAGGATCAGCGCGGCTCAGAGCTGACAGAAGAGTTATGCCGACCATCGCCACAGGAATTTGGAGTTTGATGTGGGCAATCATGTGTTTCTGAAGATAGCTCCGATGAAAGGGGTTATGTGATTTGGGAAGAAGGGTAAGCTTAGTCCTAGGTTTATCGGTCCATTTGAGATTCTAGATAAAGTGAGACCAGTAGCCTACAGACTAGCTTTGCCACCTGTGTTGTCCAGGATCCACGACGTATTCCATGTCGCTATGTTGAGGAAGTACGTCCTAGATCCTTCTCATATCATCAGTTACGATGAATTGGAGCTTAGTGATTCTCTGGGGTATGAGGAGGTACTAGTACAGATTCTGGATAGGAAGGTGCAGGAATTATGTAACAAGAAGATTCCTCAGGTAAAAGTTTTGTGGAGGAATCATGCAATAGAAGAGGCTTCTTAAGAATCAGAGGAGCAGATGAAGCAAAGATATCTGCATTTATTTCAGGAGGTCTGAGTGGATAAAAGTAAGTAGTTAAGTAGTTTCTTTTGCAGGTATATGTAATGGTTTAAGTAGTGTAGTATTTTGGTTCTAGGAGAAGTTTTATTTTGTACATGTAATCTCCCAAGACTCGGTAACCACGGTATTCCTCCACCATAAGTGAGGGTAGGTAATAAATAAGTAAACCATTTTCCTTATTAAGGGATGACAAGTTATGTGAACAGTAAATTTCAAGTACGAAATTTTTATAAGGAGGGGAGGATGTAACGACCCGAATAAAATGGTAATTAAATAATGAAAGAAAATGGATATGGAAATCGGAAACAGAAGGAAGCCGTCAACTTCGTCGAAGAACACAGGGCTTCATCGATAAGAAAATACCGAGAGGTTCTGAGGCAGCCTGAATTTCGTCAACGAACACAGGGTCTCGTCGATGAAATTTGTGAAGGACTCGTCGTCGAAGGTCGGGCTCATCGACGAAATCCTGTTTTATAAGAAGGAAGAATCCGGGAGAAATATCATTTTTTTTCAAAATCTCTCTCTCTCCTCTCTCTCTCTCTCTCTCTCTCTACGGTTCTCTCTCCCTTCTTTCTACGTTTTCGGCCCCACCAGTCATCAGATCGACAATCTGAAGTCACCACGACGCTCTTGGCGAGGTTCTGTCCAAATCTACTGGAGCGGATCGTGGGAGGAAGCTAGTTGGAAATTATCCCAAAGTTGAGGTAAGGCTTTTTAAGCCATATTTGGTCTTGTGCTAGTTAGAAGAAATGTTGTGCGCATGAAAATACTGAAGTTTAATACTGGGGGTTTTCAATTTCGGAGTATTGGTCAGGAAACCCTCATATGTTAAACTTGAATGCTATCGGGTGAAAACTTTCTACCCAATATTTGGGTTTTCGGAAGTTAAGGAAAATATTGTATGCTTCGAAATACTAAACTTTAATTCTGGGATTTTTCATTTTCAGGGTGTTGAGTTAGGAACCCTACGGGTGAGGGGCAGTTTTATTAGGGGCTTTCCAAGAATTAGGTAAGGGGATAAACTAAGCTAGTACTGTTTTGAAAAATGCTTATATACATATAGTTATCATTTGATTTATGGAAAATATATATGATTATATATATATATATATATATATATGTCTTATATTTGCAAAATACTGTGAAAATGATCGTATATTGAATATGTGGAAAACATACTGTGTGGCATGAGTAAAAATGTTGTGAAATGCTGTTTTCTGGGAATGTGGATGATGTGGATTTTTATGATGGAAAATCGGCGTACGGGCTGAGATGTTTTGTATATATATATATGTGGATACGTTTGCCAGCATACAAATCGTGCTATGTGATTTTCCGGCGTACGAGCCGTGCTATGTGATTTGTCAACATACGAACTGTGCTATGTGATTACTGTTTACTAGCGTACGGGCTGTGCTATGTGTAGCTGGCGTACGGGCCGATCTATGATAAAATGTGAAATACCGGCATACGGGCCGATGATTTTCATGATACATGTATATATGTGAAATGATATGATTGATGTGAAAATAAATGAAATGAGATATTTATGTATCACGGTTTCAGTATATGTATATGATATCAGAACCTGGTTGGCTTGGTTTAGGCTAGCACTTGCACGGTACCGTTGCTATGTGTCCATGGTCCTCGTGATCATGATATCTGTGTTAACACCGCTGTACAGAGTGGTGTGAGATTGGATGGTCGATGTGGTTATGTTTGAGGAGTGTGCTATTATCGTCCCTGGTGTACGGACCAGTCTAGGTAGACCCATCGGACCTACAGACTAGACTATCGACTTGACAGTGGTCGGCCAACCATTGTCAGGTCCCGCCTTAGGGCTACACAACCCAGTCATGTGGGGGTAATACATGACAATAGCCAGCTAACCTAACAGGATTGTTTTATGATATTATTATTACGATATGAGATGAGATATTATGTTATGAAAATGCAGTATGTTCTGCTATATTGATTTATATATATATGCTTTCCTAGATTTGATAAAACTGTACTAAATGTGTTATATATATGATAGATGTTGAACACGAATTACTTATATTGTCACACACTAGTATTAGTTTATATCCCTTACTGAGAGGTGTCTCACCCCTAAATTTCATTAACTTTTCAGAAGCCCCAGATAGGAGAGCGGGAAAAGCCCCGCAGAATTAGTGTTGTTAATCTGCCCTCTGCAAAGGGTAAGTTTTGATAGGGACAGTCAGATTTTTGTGGGAATTGTCCCTAGATTTATTTTTGGGATGTATATACTGAGAGATAGTGTTTTGTAGTACTCTGGTATGATGTATTGCACCTTATGACGAGATGTATATGATTTTATACTTTCTGCTCCGTAGGCTTCTGCTGTATGTTCTAATGTATCCCTGGTATCCACGGGTCCAGGTGGATTACGACCTGCTGAGTTGTGATGTTTGATGTGGATATTATTATATAAAAATGGGCAGGTCGTGACAGTAAATATATATATTAATTAATTAATAATTATTGTTAATTATATAATATAATAATATTATAATATAACATTATATATATATAAGGAAGTATCCTAAACCTTAGATTCAATTCCCCCCCCCCCCTCTGAGACGTCTTTTTTTCTCTCTCCTCAAGCTCTCTCTCTCTCTCTCTCTCTTTAATTTCTCTCTGTATGTAAGTCAAGCAGAAAAATAAACACCATATTCGGGTCCCAGCTTCGCTCCTGAACATTTTAATCAGAGTGGATTCGTCATTGGGACGTCGTAAGCACCACTCCAAGGTTAAGGTAAGAGGAATAGATTATGTCAAGTTTTTAAGTAAAATATTCTTGATTAAATTTTGAGTAAGTGAATTTAATTAAATTTATGGTAAATAAATATGCCTGATTTGAAATTGAGTATGTGAAATTAATTATATCGATGTTCAGATTTTATTTTAAAAATATGTCTGAGCTAAGAAATACCCTGCAAGCCCTGCATATGATCTGCCCTGCTCACAACCTTGAACAAAACCAGCATACTCAATCCCAATGGCTAACATAAGGATTTCTCTCTTGGTCTAGTACTCCATGTAACGACTCGACCCTTTATACGGACCCAGGTGTCACTCCTTCTTACACAATACTTGTACCTGTTCAAGATACGTGAACAACCTGCCCTAACTAGGGACATACGGGTATAAATCATACATAATTTTGATGTAAATATCGCGAAAAAACATAAACATCAATTGGGATTTCTATCAGTCTTATATCGGAGTTTACCTGTCAAGTTTATAATTACAGACATTTACCTAACATGTATCCAATATTTACAATCCCCAAAAAGGCTATTCCAACTAGGTTCAGTACATCACCAAATACTTATGTAATCTATACCCAAAAATACAACCTCCCGAATTCCTCTAGCTACTAGGACCGAATCCTGATGGACCTGAAAAAAATGAGTTGTATAATAGGGTGAGACACCTCTCAGTAAGGAAGAAAGTGTTACAATAGTGTGTGACTGCATATATGCACATTTTTATACAAACTCATATGTTTGAAACATTTGTTTATAATACTGTAACATATAACATTTATCTGCACATTAAGTATTTAAATCATGCATATGATTATTAGAACATCTATCAGCTTGTCGTCATACATGTTTTGCCTATTTACCTCGTGGCACGAGTTGTGCACTGATATCTCCAACAATGCCCTGTTCGTGCAGGCATATGTCAAGTATCTATATATAGTCTGACTACCCCCATCTGGTTTATTATTTCACCAGTGGTTTCATTACTCCTGCTAGTCGACTATCTATGTGCCCAAACGGATTTTAAACATGAGTGGTTGCACTGTACCCTTCCAGCTGAGGAACTCCTTGCCATTGGGAGTATCTTTCAACTCCATTAATGAAACTTTTTCAACTTTTTACATTGGAGTATCTTTCAACTCCTATTACTGGAGTATCTTTCAACTCCTTTAGTAGCAAGTTGTGGTTTCATTTATCATATATACAACTTATAGCAAAATATAGTAACCTGTGCAATTCCAGTATTTTCATAATTTCAAATAATCACATCGAGTTCAAACCGACGCCTAACCACTCGGTTTCCTTTTTTTACATATATACAACTCGGTGTGTAACCGGCCTCTGTTTTCCACATTTTTCAATATAAGAAATTGGAACTCCGTTCCCATAATCTATATCAATAGTATAGAAAATTCATACATTTCCATTTCAACATATATCACACGAGTTTAGTCCAAAACCCGCTAAACGATAAAAATCCAGTAAACATCATTTAAATGAAATAGTAAAGGATTCAATCGTCTCCTATTACAATATTAACGCAAATAAGTAATTTTCATAAGATTTGGAGATCATATGCCAAAATCCTCGTTTTTACCAAAAATCGTAAAATCGTAAAATTGGCATTTCTACTTGGTAGAAATTAGCAAATAAGCAGTTAAATCATACATATAAATATAAACTAGCTTTTTAGTATTTTAGTTTTCCAAAAATGCTATTATAATCAATTTCCCTTTACCTTAAACTCGAAATGAAACCTCATACGAACACGGTCCAAATCGACAACCGGGACCTCGAAACCTAAAAACCACAGAATATAATCTTACTATAATTTCGACCGCTATCCAAATATCCAATCAAAATTGAGATCAGATCCCTACCTCGATTTTTGGGAAAAACCCAAAAATCTCTGAAACGACGACCTGATCTGCTAAAATTTTTGAGTTTCCTCTTCTGATCCACGCAATACCCTCCGTTTTTAGAAACGTACGACGAACGGCGAAGAATCTTAGAGAGAGAGAGAGAGAGAGAGAGAGAGATTTCATTGGTAGAGAGAGAGAGAGAGCTTTTGGAAAAACTTAGCCCTTAAGCAACTCAAAATGGATATTTATAAGACCTTTGACCAAGTCCAACTCATTGACGAGGCGGCGTCTTCGTCGATGAATCCACGACACAACTCGTCGGCGAGGCCATCCCTTCGTCACCTAGCCCAAGTTCTGGATATTTCTCTGACCTGCTCGATATTTGCTCGTCGACGAGGCTCTGAATTTCGTCAACGAGGATATGAAGGACTTTGTCGACAAACGTGACCCTTCGTCGACGGACCCAGCTTTTACAGGTTTGGGTCTCTGCACTCCACCTCAACCATAACACCTCAACATTAGGCTTGTGCCACATGAGATAAACCAAGACCTTATGTGATACATTCACGAAAAAACATATGTCTATCCTATGATGTTATCATCATCGGTCCCCAAACATTTGAATACATGTAGTCATCCATATGCTTCAACTACATATGCCACAAAGTATCTAATTCAGATTCAGTAGTTGTAGCTTCACCTATAACGGTACCACCCTGCAGTACGTAGATATTTCCCGCTATCTTTTCTCCTTTCATCACTATCAAGTTGCCTTCACACACTTTCATTTCTCCTTTTTCAGACTTGTAACAAAATCCATTATAGTCTAAAATACCCAATGATATAACATTTTTTCCTAGACCCTCAACATGTCTTACATTACATATGGTTCTTACAACACCATTATGCATTTTGATTTTGATATTTCCAATACCAAGAATTTTGCATGAAATATTATTTCCTATCAAAACACAACCAGTATTGATGTGATAAGAGTTTCCGAATACAAGAAGATGTGTACAACAATAAGCTCAAAAATACAGTCACATATGATATGAATAAAAGCTTGATGTTAGGACGTGTATTTTTCACTAAAAAATATATCTCAATAAAGACCGAGTGTGAAAAATGATTTTCTTACTAACAAAAGTAAGAGACCTTCCAAGCAAAGATATTAAAATAAGAATATATTCAGGGTACTCTTTTCAATATGTAAGGACCCGAACCCGAGTGGGTTCCTACATATAAATTTTCGACGGATGTAAATAAATCTAAATTATTTTTATTACCAGAGCACTAATTAGCTTTATTTCAAATATATGTCTCAACTAATGAAATGCAAATTTCTAAAATTCTAAAATACACAAACATATTCTAAATTGTATTATACTAAATTTTTTTTTATTTCTACTCTATTCTTTATATTCCCGCCCATGCACTTGCAATGTCAGATTTCTGGTACACTCTTCAAAATGATCTGAAATGTAAAATAATGATTGGGATGAGACGACGTTTAGTAAGTAAATAAGATTATTATTAGTGTGTGGCCAAAATGAGCTTTCATAATTTCATAAAATAATATTTAATACTATAACTTCAAAAATGCTTTTAAAATAAATGTAAATTTAAAAATTTCTGCATAAAAACTTTTGTCATCAACTATAACAGTAAAATTTTATAATCATATACTTTAATTGTTAAATTAAACTTTTAACTTTAAACTGTAATTATAATTTTTAATTATATACATGTATATACTTTTCCTTATACGTTTCCTTTAGAGCATTATTTAGCCACAAAAATGACCCAGTTCAAATAAACTTATACTTTACCTTCAAATCATCAATAACTCTATACACGTAATTAAATATGTATATACATATATTGTAAAAATCACCCTTAGACTTGTTAATCGTAAGTCATGTTTACCCTCATGACTGGGTTGTGCGGTCCGAAAACTGGACTTAGTTGACTAGCCGGCCAAACTAAATCAACGTACATCATTATTAAGTGAGATTTTCCCTATTAAACTATGGTCCAACCCAGGTGTGCATTCAGGAGAAATCCACTACCATATAAAATCACTCATGATTTTAAACATGAGTGGGTGCACTCTGATCCGTTTAAACTTTAAGTTGCGGTACCGAACATTCATAATTTTCTGTATCGTCTGAACCATAAGGGGTTTTAAAAATATTTTAATTATATAATTTGTACAATTAAAATAATATCATGAAAATATCATTTTTATTCATATTTTCGTGAAATACACAACATAAAAAAAAAAAATTTAACTCATTTAATTTTTACTCATATTTTCGTGAAATATGCAATGTATAAATAAACTCATGCCACACAATTTTCATGTTAAAAATATTTTCTTAAATAGAAATTAATGATGTAAAATACCCGAGAGATTTAGAATATTTCTTAACTCAAAAATAAATACAAGTATATTAAAGATAAAACTAGTATAATTAAATATGCATAAAAATAAACTTAAGAGAATTTTATAAAACCAACTAACATAATCGAAATTTACTTACAAATAAATTTGATTATAAATTTTAAATAAAAATCTAATATAATCAAATTTACTTACAAATAAATTCGAGTATGAATTTTAATAAAAGTCTAACATAATCAAATTTATTTACCTCTTCTTTTATCTTGTACTACGAATACAATGACTATCTCTAATAAATGAGATCGGAAAGAGTGGGTGAGTGAGAATTTACTCAAAAATTATCTTTCCACTACTAATTCTTTCACTCACTAATCATTCTCTTCCTTTGAAAATTTTTATGAAAAATGAAGGTTGAGAGCTTCCTATTTATAGGAAAATTTTGGGGAAGAAGATAGAATTTGTAAAAGGGTAAAGAGAGGGGTGAAATTATAATTTTTTTTAAATTAAAGAATGGGCATGGGATGGGTTAGGCATGGGTTAGGTATGGGATAGGGATGGAGGTCATGTGGGAGTGCTTGCCACCACTCCCATTCAATTAATTCTTAATTAATTACTTAATTAATTAATTTTTTTTAACTTTTTTTTTAAATTATTATTATTATTATTACTATTACTATTATTTTTAAATTATGTTTTAGTATTTCTTTTTTAAGAATTAAGTTTGAATTTCGAAAACTCATGTGGACCTCACATGGTCTTGTGGGTCCCACACAACTTTGAGACCCAAAGTGGGTCCTACGTAACTCCATTAGTTCTCACATGATTTTATGAGCCCTACATAACTTTGGAACTCATATGGACCCCACACGACTTCGGGACTCATGTGAACCTCACACTATCTTGTGGGCCCCACATAGGATACCTTTATTATTTTACCATGTATTTCTATAAATTATGTTTATCAAAACACTATTTTATGTATATGTACTTATTTACGTGTACAAACTGTATCTATCCTGTTTATCTAATGAAATTCTATTTTGACCATGCCGACCTCTAGGGAGCGACTGAACCGCAATGGTCTCTGAACACTCGTTAAGACAAGGTCTTTCTTAAGCATCAAACGTGGAATCAAGGATCCTACAAAAAAGCACTTCTATATTGATATTAACTTAATGAGCATTTTTTTTATTTTATTATTATTATTATTTTTTATTTTATAATTATTATTTTTTTTATTATTATTATTGTTATACTTTAATCGTATATATATTTTTGGGTCATCACATTCCCTTCCTTATAAAAAATTTTGTCTTCGAAATTTACTAATTTAAAATAAGTACTGTATAATTGGTTGCGCTATTTTGAAAGAGCAAATTGATGAATGATTTTGCTAAGTCTTATAATAGATTGAGGGTCAATTTGGCGAAATATTTTATTTTGGGAACTGAAATGAGAATCGTCAATCTAATAGGGGTTGAAATAGAAAAGAAATTTAGAAGATGTGGAAAAGGATAATTATATATATATATATATATATATATGTATAAATATATTATACATGTCCTATAATTAAAAATATATATATAACAAAATGAAATGAAATATGGCCTTTAGAGCCTTCGCCCAACGTCAACATCTATCGAAGTGCTAGCGGTGTCACGGCTAACTGCCTGGATTCTTTCTTAGCGGAGTTGATCTCTTATAATGTAGCTGGCTTGAGTCAAAAAAAGGGAGAGAACGCTCGTTTGTTCGGCAAAGGAGGAAAAGCTGCCCTCTTCCCCTTGTGGCCTTTGGTGGGGATGATCATCACGAGTCATCGGTGGCCCATACATGAGTCTCAACGCGTATTGGATTTCTTTGCAATGGTGGAGTAGGCCAGCATTATCTGAAACCCTTAGTGTGGTGATTGCGATAATGCCATTGTAAGGGACATGACTCATTGGTGTGATGTTAGTTGTAAGTTTCATAGACGAAATATTGTTAATAGGGATGAGGGTACAAGTAGTTGGGAAAATGGCAGGGGCATTGCTCAGGGCGGTAGTGGCGAAGGAGGTAAGATGGATAATTTATGGGACAATAGTTGAGATAGTGGCTTCTTCAACTAATCTCCGCCTACGCCTAAGATTCTCAAACCAAAAGCGTACATTTCTCGTCTTGATTGGACCATATCGTCGGAGTTGTGCTGCAAGCAAGATAGCCCGCTCCACAGAAAGGAGTTCCCCTTGACTGTTGTGGAAGGCCTCCTCAAAAATCTCCATCTGTGCCTTACTGGGTTTCCATCTTTGGATTGGCGATCTAGTGCTGCTCTCAGCAACTTGGGGAGTTGGGTGATTTGGCAACATTTTCGAGTAATGAGACAACCAAGAGAAAAGTTGGGAAGAACTAATCTCTAAAACCGAAATGTGGTTGTTTAAGATGGTAGAAAGTTGTGATGCTTAAAGTTCCAGGAGGGCAAACCCTTTTTTTAGGGGAATGGCCGTGTGTTGTGGGAATCGAGAGAGAGCGACACGCGTCACAGATATCGAGTGACGTGTTTTGTAAAAATCAAGGGAGAGCAATGTGTGCTGCCAGAATCGAGAGAGACCGACGCATGTCACAGATATCGAGGGACGCGTTTTGCACAAATCGAGGGAGAACGACGTGTGTCGCGAGAATCAAGAGAAAGCGACATGTGTCACAGATATCGAGCGACGCGTTTTGTAAAAATCGAGGGAGGATGATGTGTGTCGCGAAAATTGAGAGAGAGCGATATGTGTCACAAAAATCGAGAAAGTGACGCATGCTGCAGAAATCAAGCGAGCGACACGTATTGCAAAATTTGCGAACTCAAGGTTCTATTCATGTTTCAACATATTTATTAATGTTTTAACTATAATTAATTTCATACTCAAGTCACCACTTGGGTGGGTGGCCTAGTGGTAAGGAACCGTCCGTGCATCCATGTGATTGCGGGTTCGAGTCCCCACTCTCCCCAAGTGGTCTTATGCTCTGGCCTTGTTTCAGGGGTAAATGAGTTATAGCCAATGATTTCCACCCATGAGGCTTTTTTTTCTTTTTTTCTTTTTTTAACTGCAAGAGTACCTCTTATATATATATATATATATATATATATTCCATTATTATTATTATTATTATTATTATTATTAGATCAAATATATGTTGGGTATGTTTGACTGATCGATGATTTGACATTGGTTAGTTATTTGAAGAAAATTAGTTAATTATTTTATATTACTTTCATTAATGGAATTTTTACTATATAAAGTTTTTTTTTAATATAGAAAAATTTAAATTGTATTAACTTTTATAAATTTATACAAAATTAAAGATTTCGTCAAAATTTGTACTCCTATATCAAACTTGGATATTTGATGGGAATTGAATATGTAATGAAAAAAAAATGCTTATTCATATTTAACTTGCACATGCTAAGGGATTTTATTTTTTTGAATTTAAATATAATATAGTAACATTTAAATTGTATTTAATTCCTTATAAACTAATACAAAATTAAAATTAAAGATTTCATCAAAATATATATTCCTAACCTAAGTTTAAATATTTTGATAATAACTAAATACGCAATGTAAAAATACATATTCATATCCAACTTGCATATGCAAAGAAATTTTGGGTAAATTCAGATTTCAGAATAAACTGTTTATTCATATTTATTTGTATGTATAGCACCTCCAAACCTAATAGGGTCTAATGTGCCACTTTTTATATTTTTAGTAAAAATAATAAAAACAAAAATAAATAAATCTCGGATATTATTATATTATTATATTTATATATATAAAAATTTTAAATTATTAATGCATCTAATAATTAATTATGAATAATCAATACGGGTACGTGTTTTTACAAACATAAATAACATATTTAAATTAATTAATGTGTCTTCAATAATACTACCATTTTTCTTAGAGAATTTAGGATTGTTCCCTGTCCTTGGGAGCGTTCACGTTAATCTCATTTCCTCCAATGCTACTATCTTTAGGATCCATTATTAAATAATGATCAAATGTTATTTTAAAATAATAAATCTATTATTAACGTAGAACAAACTAAAATAAATATTATAAACTACCAAATCCTACCCAAATCATGTTTTATGCCTAAGTTCTGATAAAATCTATATGCTAGAGTATACAGAACCTATATCCTATTCTCTGATAACAATTGTAAGGACCAGAACCCGAGTGAGTTCCTATATATAAATTTTTCAACGGACGTAAATAAATCTAAATTATTTTTATTACCAGAACACTAATTAGTTTTATTACAAATATATATCTCAACTATTGAAATGTAAATTTCAAAAATTCTAAAATATACAAATATATTCTAAATTATATTATACTAATTTTTTTCATTTCTAATCTACTCTTTCTATTCCCGCTCATGCACTTGCTATGTCAGATTTCTGGTACACTCTTCAAAACGATCTGAAATGTAAAATAATGATTGAGGTGAGACGACGTTCAGTAAGTAAATAAGATTATTATTGGTGTGTAGCCAAAATGAGCTTTCATAATTTTATAAAATAATATTTAATACTATAACTTCAAAAATGCTTTTAAAATAAATATAAATTTAAAAATTTCTGCATAAAAAACTTTTGTCATCAACTATAACAGTAAAATTTTATAATCATATACTGTAACTGTTAAATTAAACTTTTAACTTTAAAAACTGTAATTATAATTTTTAATTTTATATATATATATATATATATATATATATATTTCCTTATATGTTTCTTTTAGATCATCATGTAGGCACAAAAATAATCTAGTTTATATAAACTTATACTTGACCTTCAAATCATTAATAATTTTGTACACGTAATTAAATATGTATATACATATATTGTAAAAACCACCCTTAGGCTTGTTAATCGTAAACCATGTTTACCCTCATGACTAAGTTATGCGGTCCGAAAACTGGACTTAACTGGCTGGCCGGTCAAACTAAATCAACGTACATCATCATTAAATGAGATTTTCCCTATTAAACCCTGGTCTGACTCAGGTGTGCACTCAGGAGAAATCTACTACCATATAAAATCACTTTGTAAATAGTGTGGGTGCACTCTAATCCATTTAAACTTTAAGCTGCGGTACCTAGCATTCATAATTTTCTGTATCGTCTGAACCATAAGGGGTTTTAAAAATATTTTTATTATATAATTTGTACAATTAAAATAATATCATGAAAATATCATTTTTACTCATATTTTCCTTGAATACGCAACATAAAAAAAATTCAACTCATGTAATCTTTACTCATACGTGAAATATGTAACGTATAAATAAACTCATGTCACACAATTTTTGTATTAAAAATATTTTCTTAAATAAAATTAATGATGTAAAATACCCGAGAGATTTAGAATATTTCCTAACTCAAAAATAAATACAAGTATATTAAAGATAAAACTAATATAATTAAATATGCGTAAAAATAAACTTAAGAGAATTTTATGAAACTAACTAACATAATCGAAATTTACTTACAAATAAATTCGAATATAAATTTTAAATAAAAATCTAATATAATCAAATTTACTTACAAATAAATTCGGGTATGAATTTTAATAAAAGTCTAACATAATCAAATTTACTTACCTATTCTTTTATCTTGTGTTACGAACACAATGACTATCTCTAAGAAATGAGATCGAAAAGAGTGGGTGAGTGAGAACTTACTCAAAAATTCTCTCTCTACCACTAATTCTTTCACTCACTAATCCTTCTCTTCCTTTAAAAATTTTTATAAAAAATGAAGGTTGAGAACTTCTTATTTATAGGAAAATTTTGGGGAAGAAAATAGAATTTATAAAAGTGCAAGGAGAGGGGTGAAATTATAATTTTTTTAAATTAAAGAATGGGCTTGGGATGGGTTAGGCATGGGTTAGGTATAGGATAGGGATGGAGGTCATGTGGGAGTGCTTGCCACCACTCCCATTTAATTAATTCTTAATTAATTACTTAATTAATTAATTTTTTAACTTTTTTTAAAAAATTATTATTATTATTATTATTATTATTATTATTATTATTATTATTATTGTTATTATTTTTAAGTTATGTTTTAATATTTTTTTTTAAAAGAATTAAGTTCGAATTTCGAAAACTCATGTGGACCTCACATGGTCTTGTGGGCCACACACAACTTCGAGACTCAAAGTGGATCCTACGTAATTTCATTAGTTCTCACACGATTTTATGAGCCCTAATTAACTTTGGGACTCATGTGGACCCCACACAATTTCAGGACTCATGTGGGCCCCCACACAATTTTGTGGGCCCCACATAGGATACCTTAATTATTTTACCATGTATTTTTATAAATTATATCTATCAAAACACTATTTTATGTATATGTATTTATTTACGTATACAAATAGTGTATATCCTGTTTATCAAATGAAATTCCATTTTGATCCGGCCGACCTCAGGGAGCGATTGAGCCGCAATGGTCTCTGAGCACTCGCTAAGACAAAGTCTTTCTTAGGCATCAAACATGGAATGAAAGATCCTATAGAAAAACACTTATGCATTGATATTAACTTAATGAGCATTTTTATTATTATTATTATTATTATTATTATTATTATTATTATTATTATCATGCTTTAATCGTATATATATTTTTGGGTCATCACACAATATGTCAAAAGTTTTCCCAAAAACTAGTTTTTCAAATAAAGCTTAGGGGAAATAGAATTATTGCATAAAAATAATTTTGCAATGAAGAATATATAAGTCTTTGAAGTCTTGCAATATGTGTGCAAGATTCATAAGTAATAAACAAGTTTTTCTCCAAAGATATTTATCAATGAAAATATATGGAGAAAACTTAGGATTTACTCTCAAGATAATGATTTTAAAAATAATGGGATATGAGAGTATAAGCAATATTATTTTGTAAATAATAAAATGCCCAAGATAAAGAATACTCTCTTGAAAATGATTTTTCGAATAAATAATAAGAAGATGATGAAAAACAAGCTTAGGAAGATGAAAATATGGTATAAAAATTTGAAAGAATTTTCTAACTAATCATCTTATTAATTTTGAGTTATAAGGGGGTACATATAGACTTTGAGAAATTTATGACCGTTGAGGATACGCTAGGTATTTAGAAAAAAAATTAAACATATTTAACAAAAATTAACACAATTTAACCTTGGTAAAATTCGGGCAACCCGAGAGGTTCGGTTGACCATTTTTAAGGTTCGGTTGACCAGATTGCTCAGTTCGGTCGGCCAGGGTGTTTTTGAACTAAGTTGTTGGTCGACTAAACTTGATTGACCGAAGTTGAGCATTTGGTCAACCGAGCCATTTTTCTACTTCAAGTTTGGTCGACCAGGGCGTTGGGATTTTTCCACGAGCTAGTTTGGTCAACTAGGGCATTGCAGTTCATTTTAGAAATGGTCGACCAACTGATCAACTTTTTGACCCTGGAGAGGTTCGGTCGACCGAAGTGCTCTGTGTGTTGGGGTTCGGTTGACCAAATATAGTCACCCCTATTCATATGATTATTACTTCTAAGATATATTGCGGCTTTTTCATGCAATATATTTGGATCTATGGTCAGTCTAAAGTCTTTTTAGCCTACCGAAAAAATCCACCATCGGTCGACCGAAGGGTGCTTTAAGGTCATTCTGCTCCTTATGGTCAATCTACGGTCTTGTTGAGCTTATTCATATCATGCATGCAGATGCAAATATTAAAGACCCAAAATACAAATACCGAATGCATTTACATTTAAAATAAGTATCTTCTTCTTCTTCTTCCTTGCTCTTCAGATCATGGAATACGTCAGATGGTATGATCCTTATTGATTACGTGCCTAAATTGTGTAATTAGACATTTAAATTCATGTATTAAGAATTATATTTTAAATTAAATGCCTAATTACTGTCAATATTTTAACATTACACTCTATTTACAATATTTGAGTTTTATTGAATAATTTATGAATTTTTGGTATTTTATTATTGTAGGATAAGTTATGAACACTAAAGCCAACACTACTTCGTAATTTGGACATAATTTTCCCATCTGAACTCCAATCGAAGTGATTCAAAATTCTAAGGAAAGTTGAGGAAGTTTTCTACAACTTTTGTGTTTCAATATTTAAGAGATACGAGCTCTAAGATCATCAAAATTAGGCTTGTTTACTGGGAAACAAAAAAAAAACAAGAAAAGAAAAGAAAAGAAAAAAAGAAAATGTATATATTGATTTAACCCTGCAGCCGGTTGTGGGTGTGGGTCTCTTGTGCGCTGGGAAGGTCTCAAAAGGGGGGCTTTATATATATTTTTTTCTCCTTCTTCTTTGGCAGCCGGCTTCACTCCCCAACCTCTCTTCTTTTCTCCTTTCTCTTCCTCTGCCTCCTTTCGCACCTCTTCCCTTCTCAGCTCTCTTCCTTTCTCTCCTCTCTTCTCTTCTCCTTCACTCCAGCTCTCTTGCCTTTCAACTCTTCCCTTCTCCAGTCATTCTCTCATACCCTCTCTCGCTGTCTCTCCCTCAGCCTCCTCTCTCAACTCTCCCTCTCAACTCCGTTGTAGCTCTGCAACCAGGGAATCCGTGAACCTCCTGCTGAGCCCATTGTCAAGCTGCTACCTTGCTGCCCGAGAACCACCTTGTCGAATCCCCTGTTGTGCTGTTGTTGCTCCCTGCTCTGAGTACTCCTTGTTGCTACTGTCTTTCATCAACCCGAGAGCCTCTCTGTATCCTCCTTCCTCACGTGCGTGCTACAACCCGTGCTGCCAAATCAAAGCTCCCACGATCCTGCTGCTGCTTCGTGAATAAGAGGAACCCGAGAGCCTCCATTGCTGCTGTTGTTGCGTGGACTCGAGACCTCTGCAGCTTGACGACTCCACGGCTAGCTTACTCCCTCTCTCTCTTTCTCTTTCTTTTTCTTTTTTCCTCCTCCGTTCTTTAGTTTTTTTGTTTGTTCTTGCTTTTAAATAATTGAATAGTTGTTATTTTTTCTTTAGTGAAATTTTAAAGTTTTAAGTTTTTGAATCGTGTTGGGTTATTATTATTAGAGTAGATTTATTATTAGTGTTAGTTTTTGTTTGAGCTATTTTTTTTCGTTAAAGTTTGGTTTAATCTCTCTCTCTCTCTCTCTCTCTCTCTCTCTCTCTCTCTCTATATATATATATATATATATATATATCCTTTAGGAATTAAAATTGTTGTCTTTCTTAGAATTTAACTTTTGTTGGGTTTTAATTATTTTAATTTTAGTTTAATTAAAGTCTAAATTTTTATTGTGTTTCCCGTTTATAGCTTAATTGTTAAAGAGTTAGTTTTGGTTCGCTTTATTGATTACATTGAAATTTAATTTTTGTTTGAGTTGTGTTTGATTGAATTTTTTTAGAGTTGCATGCTTGAATTGCGTAGTAAAGTTTTGATCTTTAAATTTTTGTCCGAAATTTTAAGCATAGGATTTTCATCTTTCGTTATTAAATTATTCATAGATTAAATTTCACATTACTTTAATTCGTCAAAAAAAATCTCAAACATCCCAGAAAACATGAATCTGAACTGTGTTCAGTAAAAAAAAAATTTCTTATTTTCTTTGGGATTACATGAAATTTGAAATTAGACTACATTTCCTAAGGAGATGATATGACCTTTGGGCTGATTATTACACGATTAAACTCTTATACTTGGGATAGCTTCCAAGCTGCTCATTTTTCGAATGAGTCACTTATGTCCCTCGGGCTTCCATCAATCCTCTCTCATGAGTGTGTAATATTGTAAACCTGTTTACAAGCTATATGCACACATAAGATCCTTGTGTTTCGTCAGTATCAAAACCAGAGATCGGACTCAAAAACTCAACAATATTTGAGCATGATTATAGAGTATTCAATTGAGTCAATTTTGCTGTCTTAGTTATTTATTTAGACACTTCAAATTTTTTTAAGTGCACATAAGCTATTGTGATTTGATGGATGTCGAATGCATGCATACAATCAAAGAACAATCAAACTTAAGTTGAGAATTAAAACACCAGTGAACAGTTGAGCCATTCTCATTCTTTAGAGAGGATTTATCATATTCAGTGTTATTATTTTTTTCTACGACATTATTTTGTTGCATGGTCTCATTATTTTTATTATTTGGTTATCTTTTGGGAATGTCATTACATGGTTTGTGGTAAGTTTGCTTGATTATACTTAGGAAGCGATAAAGGTCAATGTAGGATAAAGTTTTTAATTGTGATGGGAGTTGTAGGGGCAATCCAAGTACTTTAGGAGGTGGAGGAATCATTCGAGATTGCCATGTCATGGTAAAAGCGGCTTTTTCAAGTTATTTTGGCAATGGTACGAATAATAGTGCGGAACTAAAAGCAATTAGGGAAGGAATTTGTTTGTGTAAAAGTTTGCATTATTTTAATGTGATTATTGAAAGTGACTCGCAAATTGTAATTGATTGGCTTCGGAAAGGTAGATGTACCTTGTGGTATCTTTGGGAATTTTGGGAGGAGCTCGTGGTGGAGTTAGAAGGAGTGAACGTCATGGTGATACATCAATATAGGGAAGGCAATAATGCAGCTAATTTTCTTGCTAACGAAGGAGAAATGGGAAACAATTTAATCTACGAAGAACAACGCATTTTACCACGTTATCTGAAAGGTATTCTTTAGATGGATAGGTGGGGTCTCGTGTCTAGTTCATCTCTAGAGTTTTGCTTGGTGTTGATTTTGGTTGTGTTTATATTTTTATCTTCTTTGTTAGTTATGTTTTAGTTTTGTTATCATAGTTTGGTTGGTTTGCTGGTGTTGGTTTTTTTGGGAGGGTTTTTCTGTACTCTCCCTTTTGTTTTATCTTGTAACCACGATATTCCTCCGTCAAAAGTGAGGGTATATTAATAAATAAATGAAGGTGTCGCCCTCTTTTACTAAAAAAAAAAAAAATGTAGGATAAAGTTTGAGCCTTTCAAGCCTACCGTGATTTTATCCATTAGAAGCTACTTCGAGCCAAAATGTAAGCATTGCATTTTTCTTTGTTAACCTATATATTTTTGTATCCACTCCATATTGGAGTTAAGCCTGAAAGTAATATTTTCCTACACTTAATATTTGAGTATTTACTAGGGAGGATAAATTATTGGTTTGGAAAAAAAAAAAAAAGACAAAAAGGAATGAGAAATTTATTGAGATGGTTTGTACTATTGCTTGCAAGCTTCATCAATGAAAACAAAATACAAGAGCAAAAAGAAGAAAAATTGGGAAGAAGAATGTGTTGAATTGAAAAGAAATCAGTTGAAAGAAGAGAGTAAATTGTTGGGAAGTAGTGTATATTATACAATCTTTGGAAGATCTCTAGTATTTACTTGAATCTATTTTTGAATTCCTTTATCCGTTGTTCTTTTCAGCTTAACCATAGCCCCATTACAACCCTTTCAATTGACCTTTTGATTCTAAGTGGGTTTGGTGGAATGATTGGTTGAGTGGGCAATTTTGTCTTATGCCTTTATTCACATGCATTTACTTTTTCCATACATTTGAGTGGGCAACCCTTCTAAAATCTCTAAGTGATTCTTCAATGAGTATTATATACCCTTGTGTGATTTGAAGTCAAAACTTTTGTTTAGGTTGCTCTCGACATTGTATGTAACGACCTACATATTTTCCACACAGTTTTTTTTTATTTTTTATAATCATATCAATGTCATACATTCCAGCTCAACAGGTCACAATCTACCTGGACCCGTGGGTATCAGGGATATATCAGAACATACAGCAGAAGCCCTAGCAGCAAAAAACATACAATAATGTACATCTTAATATAATATATATTACAAAATACCAGAGTTGCTGCAATCACTGTATCTCATAATATACATCCCAAAAATCATATCTAGAGACATTTTCCTCAAAATCTAACAGTCTCTACAAAACTTACCCTTCACAGAGGGCAAATAAACAACACTAATTTTGCGAGGCCTTTCCCACTCTCCTATCCGAGACTCCTGAAAAATTAATAAGTTTTAGGGGTGAGACACCTCTTAGTAAGGAAAATAAACTAATACCAGTGTGTGGCAACATGAGTATTCCGTGTTCTACATATATCATACATAGCATATTCAGTACTGTTTTATCAAATCTGGGAAAACATATATATAATTCAAACATGGCATAACATACTACATTTTCATAACATATCTCATCTCATATCATAATAATAATAACATAAAACAATCCTGGTAGGTTAGCTGGCTGTTGTCATGTGTTACCCCCACATGACTGGGTTTTGTGGCCCAAAGGCGGGACCTAACAATGGTTGGCCGACCACTCCAAGTCAAACAAAAGTCTGTAGGTCCGATGGGTCTGCCAAACCTGGTCCGTACATCATAAGCGATCAGCACACTTCTTATAAACCACATCGACCATCCAATCTCACACCACTCCGTACAGCGGCGTTAACACAGATATCATGATCATGAAGACCATGGACACATAGCAACGGTACCGTGCAAGTGCTAGCCTAGACCAAGCCAACTAGGTTCTGATATCATATAACTTATACTAAAATTGTGATAAATGGATATCTCATATCATTTATTTTCATATCAACCATATCATTTTGCATATATACGTGTATCATGAAAATCATCGGCCCGTACACCGGTATTACACATTTTACCATAGTTCAGCCCGTACTCCAGCAAATCACATAACACAGCCCGTACGCTGACAAATCACATAGCTCGGCCCACACGCTGGTAAATCACATAGCACAGTCTGTACGCTGGAAAATCACATAGCTTGGCCCGTACGCCAGCAAATCACATAGCACAGCCCGTACGCTGGCAAATCTAATCCACATAGCACGGCCCGTACGCCGGTAAATCATATATATATAAAAATATCTCGGCTCGTACGCCGGTTTTCCATCATAAAAACCCATATCATAATCACATTCCCAAAAAACAGTTTCTCATACATTTTATACTCATGCCAAACTAGCGAATTTTCACATATTCAATCATACGATCATTTCCACAGTATTTTGTAAATATAAAAAATATATATATAAATATATATACATTTTCCGCAAATCAGATGCTAAATATATATATATACATGCATTTTCTCAAAACAAAACTGGCTTAGTTTATCCCCTTACTTGATTCCTAAAATGCCCCTAAGAAAAATCTTCCCCGCACCCGTAGGGTTCCCAACTCAACACCCTGAAAATGAAAATTTTCAGTATTAAAGTTCAGTATTTCTAAACATATAATACTTTCCTCAATTATCAAAAATCCAAATATTGAGTAGAGAGTTTTTACCCAAAAGTATTCAAGTCTAATACCCTGAGGGATTCCCTGACCAATATCCTGAAACTCAAAACCCCCAGTATTAAATTTCATTATTTTCATGCGCACAATATTTCTTATAACTAGCGCAAGACCAAATATGGCCTAAAAAATCTTATCTCAACTCTAGGATGATTTTCAACTAGCTTTCTTCCACGATCCGTTCCAGCAGATTTGAAGAGAACTCCGCCAGGAGCGTCGTGGTGACTTCGGACTGTCGATCCGGCGAAGATGTGGCCCAAAATCGACGAAAGAAGAAGAGAAAACCTAAGGGGAGAGAGAGAGAAACGAGATGGCTTCCTTAATAAGATAAAAATTCGGATTTTCATATTTATAAGCAGGGGATTTCGTCGATGAGCCCGTCCTTCGTCGACTAGTCCTTCACACATTTCGTCGACAAAATCCACTCCTCGTCGACGAAATTCAGTCGGCTCCAAAAACCCCTTTCGGTATTTTCTCGTCAACGAAGCCCTGTGTTCGTCAACGAAACCCTGCTAACCCCTTTTCCTTTAGTCCTTCCAAAGTTCAATGTCGTCGATGACCTCCTTCTGTTTCTGGTTTCCATATCCCTTTTCTCTTATTATTTAACTACCATTTTATTCAGGTCGTTACATTGTATGTATTTGGGTTTGATGGAAAGATGGCTATTGGATTAACACACACACACACACACGAATTCTGAGTGTTTTGATAAACAAACTTCGATAGCACTGTTGATCTTTTGAGAATGTCTTGTTTTGAGTGTTTAAATATTCTTACTTAATTTTGCTTCAATTGCTAGGGTCTAGCAATAAGCTGGTTGGGGAGTGTGATGAGTATATAAAAGTACACTCTGAACATTATTTTTTCTTATTTATTTGCTAGTTTATAAGGACAATTTGAATATGTTAGTGGTAAGTTTCTGACTTGATCTTCATTTAATAAAGTTTTTAATTCTAATTAATTTTCAATAATTTTTATCATAGGAATGAAGTTAAGAAGATTTGGAAGTTAACCCTTAGCATAAATAAAGAAGATCAGCCACCTAAATTGGAGGAAAGAATATTAGATACGATAGAATCCTGTTTTGGAAGAGTCTCTGCACACTGTTCAGTATTTTCATCATAACTATCTCATCCAATATCGGTTTTGGGCGATTCAAGTTGCGTTGAAAACCTTACATAATGGGCTACAATTTATCCTAAAATAGCCTTTTACTAATTTGAACTTTTACTAGGTCAAAAATGGGTCACAACCCGAGCCCAAAATCTTGAAGTTATTTATTTTGAATTTCTTTTATTATTCTGTTTTTAGGGTTTTGTAGGGAGAACTATACAAACAAAAACTATAATTTTGAGTGGCCGTCTGGGTTTTGTGAAGGTTTTCTTTAGAGTTTATTTTGTTTTTTCATCTTATTATGAGGAACTAATTCCCTTGCCTGGGTTAGGGATGAACTTAATCAAATAAAGGTATTTCAATTTGTTTTTAATTTATATTATTGTTCTTCAATGTTTTTATATTTTCTATTTATTGTTCATCAATTATTATTTGTCTTGTTTTGCGTTTGAATATTCATATATTTGAATGTCTTCATGGATTCAGTCATGCTTTTTTCCATAGAATTGTAAGGATTCATGAATATGTTCAAGACAAATTATTAATTTTATTAAACTACTCATCTGCTGCGATATTGTCTCAGGATATATTGTCGTCATTAGATTTTTTTAACAAAGTTAATAGCTTTTGAATTTTTCATGAGATGAATAATATTTAGAAAATTTACTTTTGAATTTATCAAAGATTTGTAATTCTATATCTTCCGATTGGGGATTTGGGATGGGCTGAGAAAACCAATGGATTAAAAATAGATTGATTATCTAATTTGTGAGAGGGATTCCTAATGCCTTGGTTCTTGCAAACTTGATTTTTCATCCATAAAAATAATCTTAGTTTTAATTCTTTCTAAAAAGAAGTCAGTTGTTTTTCTTTAAAAACCATTTACTATTCTTTTTATCTGCCCATTTGTGTTCCTTTTTCCATCTCCCTGTGGAATCGACACCCCAAAGTTGTGCTACAACTATCGCATTATTCTTTGGGCGTAATCAAGCATCAATTTTTTAATTGAGAAAAATGTCAAAGTACATCTTCATTGAATTTATCTTATTAAATAGTTGGATCTAGAAGTTATGACTTCACACAATTACCTTACTTTGCATCTTGAATATAAAATTTTTCTTGATTAGGATTTGAGATGACATCTTAATGATGTAATCATGTTCTAAGACACCCATTTTAATATTTTATTTGAAGATGAAAGTAATATGATATTATTTTTGTATAATAACTTGATATGCTAAAAAACCCACTTATAAAATATAGAAAAATTTTATAATACACAACCATACTTACTCTCTTGCACTATTGCACGATGTTAAATTTAAAAATTAATAGAAAATAAAGGAATGAATCTTTAAAAGGACCAGCCAAATTATATTTTTTATCACACCGAAAAAAATACAAACACCAAACAAAACAACAATAACAACAATTTTTGACATTTCAAATTTTGAGAATTGGTTTGGAATATTTTGACTTTACATTTTTCTCTTAATCTTTATCATATGCATCAAGCATCACTTCCTTTTCTAAATGTTTCATTTGGCTTTTATGTTTTCATATTATGGTCAAACCATTTTGGCAGTCCAAACCATGTGCTTGATTGACCTTTAATTAATTCTTGCCACTTATGCATCACTTTCATTAATGTTAAGTAAGGCATGCATCCTCTACAGTTGACATGCAAAAAAAAAAATGTCAAAACCCTAAACCCTAATGCATGGACTTTTCAATCCTTCTAGGTAAAGTATTTATTACTACTCTCTCAGGGTGGCCCTTAACTCCTTTTTTTCTACACCCTCTTCCCTGCAGCTCCTAATGCACGTTTTAGCTTTCTTCACTTGACAAAACTCCTATAGTCATGCCATTAATTAATTATAAGTATAAAACCATGAAGCCCACTGAACAATTCTTGGTAATTGATAACATCAATCTCATTAAAATTGAACTAAAATCATATTACTATTATATAAAAATCCTGTAACCATGCCACTATTAATGTAAGGATCATGTCATTTCTCATTTTACATCTTAATTTATTTAGGTCAAATATACATTATTGAAAATGAGCCAAAATCATAGCACATGTGCAAATTAATCTGATAAGGGTGTCAAAAGACCAAATAAGGGAGTTTATCACAAGAAAAATTGTTAAACTCAATGGGTCAAAACTAATGGTACTTCAATAAGGTCAAGTTAGTGCTCTTATGTATATTTTATGTATGTATCTTTCAACAAATAGTTAAAAGACACGTTTCTTTTTTAAAAAATTTATAACCCATCAAGAATAACTCGGGTGGTAAACTCAAGACTCGTCTGATTAAAATATCAGGGTTCGAATCTTAAGAGTTTCAACTTTCGATATAAATAATACCTTAAATTAATAGCAAAGGGTAAAAAGAATTATCTCTATTGAATTAATTGAGTATCATAAACTGTCATTAAAAAAAAACTTGTAAACCTTTAATTATAAGATAGTATACATATACAGAGGAATAGACTTAAGGGTTCAAGTTTTAGGAGTTTTGGCTTTCTATTTGAAATAATATTTTAATATTT
This sequence comes from Malania oleifera, assembly GCF_029873635.1. Classification (NCBI taxonomy): domain Eukaryota; kingdom Viridiplantae; phylum Streptophyta; class Magnoliopsida; order Santalales; family Ximeniaceae; genus Malania; species Malania oleifera. The sequence goes on along the minus strand of NC_080422.1, from coordinate 109,309,901 downwards.
AAGTGAAAAAGATCAAGTAAAGCAATTGGTCCATTATCCCTGGTGAATTACTTGACTGTCTAAACTATAAAGATCCTCATATCATTTTTTTTTTTAAAAAAAAAAACTTGTAACCCATCAATTATAGGACACTATACTATATGAGTGAATAGACTTCTTGAAAGTTTCAACACAAGAAGCTAAACACTCTGTGTCATCTTGAGATTGTTAATTAGCATCAGAGGGACCCAACCAAGTATATCAGCACCTATCATCCACTCAATTTTTCAAATGTGGAACAAACTTACAAGTAGAATTCTCAATAATATTCTCCTTGAACAAAATATGTCTCCCTTATGAGAGTAAGCTTAACTTCAGTCACACACTTAATTGGTTCTCCAACTACTAGTATGTCAGGGAATTAGCTTCAAGTATCGACTTTTTTTACGATATCACTCATCCAAAATTACGAATCGTCGACTCTGATACCATTTTTTAGCACCAGGGGAACTCATGAGTGAGTTTGATATACATGGATAAACACCAACTTGACTCAAAAGATTAAGCATACTGGATATGTAATCCAACCATGTATATAAGCACTCATCATCTACTTAAAATAATACCAACTTACAAGTGAAATTTTTAGAACCTTATGAAATAATTTTTTTTAAAAAAAATTATTACTTTCTCCACTAATTTTATGTATAGCCTCTTGATGCGGACAAATGACAAAACATTAAAAAGGACAGCATCCATTGCCAAATGTAAGTTTGACCGCCGCACAAAGAGGTGGGAATCATGCAATATGCAAGTGCACCAATTCATTCATTAGCATAATAAGGATAGGTTCTTCTTCTTCGTTGACTTCTTAATGATTAGAAGCTTCACTTTGAATAAGTGAGTCATGAAAGGCTGCCTGCCACCCACATTGTTATGTATTGCTCCAAATTGAAACGTGGGAACTCACCCAATCCACCCTATGATCAACCCATTTCAAAATTCCTCTTCCTCTAGATAGGTGGGATTTTATCACCTATCCTTTCCCCCCTATCTCATTATTATAATTGCCACCTTCAACCAATCTCTTTTTGTTGTGCCGTTTGAAATTTAAAAAATATTTAAGAAAAAAAAGAAAAAGAAATATAAAAAAATTTATATTTTCATATTTATTTATCAAGTAATATATATATATATATATATATATATATCAAATTTATGAACAAAATTTTAATCATACATCATTGATATTTAATTTTTCTTAATTATAAGTCATATTTAAACAGACTTTTATTTTTTATAATATTTAATAGAGAAGAAAAATATACGGCTAAATGAATTTCCTTCTTATTCTCATTTTTTTTCCTTAACTAAAATTCTTGATCCAAACGAATTCTTAAGAAAATGATATCTTTTGATTTGTTGATTGAATGTCATAATTTGAAAAGTCAATCTTTATTTTGATTAACGAACTTTGTATCTATGTGGGTTCAACATATAGGGTTATTTTTGTGTCTATATATATATATATATATAGACACACACACACACATAAGAAATTTCTAACAATTTTTTTTAGAATTTTATTTTTGAAAATAAGATGCCTATATCATGAAAATATTTTTATTTCGTTGTTCTTATAAAATTTTGAGCACATGAGTACTATCACATTTTAAGGAATATCTAGAAAAATTTAAAAAGAAAATACTATTAAATTGTAAAAAATAATTTTTTTTCATATAAGATTGGAAACTCAATAATCGAATTCAAACATTAATATAACATGCATTTACTAATTGATCGATGAGTTAGAAAATTTAAATGGAGAGATTGGCCATTACCATTTTTTCTCCCAAAATATTTATAAAAAAACCTAATAAATCTTTGTCAACATCAGAAAAATGATAACCCAAAAAAAAAAAAGTAATATTTTTGTCCCATATGCATGTAGCTTTCTATATACCCCATAGCAAGTTGGCCTTTTCGGTGCAGATATTATTATTAGCATACAGCTCAAATACAGAAATGGAAGGCCTAAACCCACACTTCCTCCCCATCCTACTCTTGACTCTCTCCGTCGCTGCTTCCGCCATGGCCGCCCCTCCCGCAGTCAAAGGCGCCTACTGGCCATCGGGGGCTTCTGATCCGCCGTCCACCATCGACACCTCCCTCTTCACTCACGTTTACTACGCTTTTATCGAACCCGACGCCGCTTCGTTCGAGCTCAGCGTGTCGAACGAAACTGCCGCAGCTCTGTCAAACTTCTCCTCAGCCCTTCGCCTGAAAACCCCGCCAGTGAAAACCCTCGTCTCCATCGGCGGCGGAGGGAGCGACCCGGCGGTCTTCGCCATCATAGCTTCAACCGCAACGAACCGACGTCGTTTCATCCAGTCAACCATAGCCGTTGCGCGAAAATTTGAAATTGATGGGCTGGACCTGGACTGGGAGTCCCCAAGAAACCCGAAAGAGATGGAGGACTTGGGGCTCTTGCTAAATGACTGGCGACTTGGGCTTGAGAAGGAGGCCCAAGAGACGGCCCGGCCCCGTCTCCTCCTCACCGCCGCCGTGTACTTCGCCGCCGACTTCTTTCTCTCCGACGTGTACCGAAAGTTTCCCGTAGCCTCGCTCGGCAAAAACCTAGACATGATCAACGTGATGTGCTACGACTATCATGGGTCGTGGAACACCTCCGCCACTGGGGCTCACGCCGCATTGTTCGACCCAAATAGCAACATAAGCACAAGCTATGGGCTCAAGTCGTGGATCCAAGCCGGTGCACCTCGAGAGAAGTTGGTCATGGGCCTACCACTCTACGGGCGAACTTGGGAGCTCCAGAACCCGAAACTAAACGGGATCGGAGCTCCTGCCGTGGGCTTAGGACCAGGGGAGGACGGGGTGCTAATTTTCTCTCAAATTGAAGCTTTCAATTTGAAGAACAATGCCACCATAGTATATGACGCCGAGACTGTGTCCACATATTCGTATTCGGGGACCTCGTGGGTCGGGTATGACGATACCCGATCCACCACGGTTAAGGTAACGTATGCGAAGGGCCTCCAACTTCAAGGGTATTTCTTTTGGGCGCTTAGTTACGACAGTGAGTGGAAGATCTCAACAGCAGGTAAATTTATTAATTTAATTTTAAAATTCTTTATACGCACAAAGCAAATAATTAACAAATAAAAATTAGAAAGAGATTTTTACTTCTGCTTTGTTTTGCTTTTATGTTTTTTTGGGCAGCTTCCAAGGCATGGCATCTTTGAGAAAGAAGAAAAAAGCTTCCAGCACACTTGGCTAGAGTTCGACCACACGCATTTTCTTTTATCTTTAGTTCATAATCTCTGTCTTGATCTTGATCGCTATAAACTTGAACCATCATCTCCTTTCTCCTCAAGTTGTTTGGCATGCTAGAAATTGCAAATATTAGATGGTGTATTGACCCATCTAATAAGCAGAGCTCGTGAGGCCCCGTAGACTTGCCCAGAAATTTATTACTATTCTCGAATAAGAGAAATTTATTACAAATATTTGTGAGTATTGGGGGAGCCAACTGATACACCCAAAATTGATAGCTATGCCCATAGGGTGGATAGTTGTAAAACTAACATTGGATAACATCTGAAGTCTCGCATAACCGCCTTCAGGTTATCCATAACCCCCGATATGGTTTCAAAAGCTAATATTGATGTCCTGCATAACCGCCTTGAGTCTCTCATAACCTCCCTAAGCATAATGACAAGTCACCCATTACCTCCCTAAGTATAATGACGAGTCGCCCATAACCTCCCTAAGCATAATGATAACCCCTCTAAGCATAACGACACGCTCATAAATGTAAAATTAAAGGAGCATCTACCTTCACCACCATATAAAGGAGATCTTAGAAGGAAAATTATTTTCCTTATTTTATTTTGGGGTGACATGAATTCTCTTGTGAGATTGATAACATTGAAGTATAATTCAACCAGTTTTCAAAAGTTCAATAAGCTAAAAAAAGGAAGCTATAAGCAAAAAAATTTGTATTTTGAATATATATTTTTTAAATATTTCAAAATTACAACATGGATAGGACCTTGAGACACTCCTAGACAGCACCAAACGAAGGGAATGAAAACATTGTGGCATGTTCATTGATACATTCTTAATAATTGACAAGGCAAATCACAAGTGGGGAATCAAACTTAAAACTTTAGGATCATCAAAGCCCAATTTTGCCCTTACCACTTAAGCAAACCTAACCAACTATAATTAAAAGATACGTAATTAATTTTTCAAACCTAGCTAGAGTCAACTCCTAATCACATCATCTTTTGATAAATTTTTAGCATTACAAGTTTGCACATAAAACAATACACCTAAATTGATATTATATTTATCATTTTTTATTCAAAGATTATCCCATCTCAAAGCATATACCTAAAAATTCTTATCCCTATCAGACCATGTACATCTATATGCAATAAGATCCCAATTCATGAATCTCTCAATTCAAGAAATAAAAATAAGAGATCCAAAACATTTTTTCTTACTCTTTCAAATTCAAGACATGAAAATGAGGTTAGTTATACACACATAGAATTGAAAATGAGGAATGAAATACTGATAAGCTTGATTAGGTTTAGTTTGGTTTGCTAAATACCTATTTTTAGGAATAAATTGTTTTAATAGATTAGTTACAATTAGTTTTATATATTTGATGTATGTATCTTTTGACAAATAGTTAAAAGAGACGTTTCTTTTTTAAAAAAAAAAAATTATATCCCATCAAGGATAACTCAGGTGGTAAACTCAAGACTCGCCTGATTAAAATATCAAGATTCAAATCTTAAGAGTTTCAACTTTCTATATAAAATAATACCTTAAATTAATAGAAAAGGATAAAAGGAATTATCTCTATTGAATTATTTGAGTATCATATACTGTCATTTAAAAAAAAAAACTAGTAAACCTTTAATTATAAGATAGTATACATATACATACAGAGGAATAGACTTAGGGGTTCAAGTTTTAGGAGTTTTGGCTTTCTATTTGAAATAATACTTTAGTATTTAAGTGAAAAAGATCAAGTAAATCAATAGGTCCATTATCCCTGGTGAATTATTTGACTATTTAAACTATAAAGATCCTCAGACACTATCATTTGTTTTTTTTTTTAAAAGACTTGTAACCCATCAATTATAGGACACTATACTATATGAGTGAATAGACTTCTTGAAAGTTTCATCTCGAGAAGCTAGACACTCTGTGTCATCTTGAGATTGTTAATTAGCACCGGAGGGGCCCAACCAAGTATATAAGCACCCATCATCTACTCAATTTTTCGAATGTATGACGAACTCACAAATGAAATTCTCAATAATGTTCTCCTTGAACAGAATCTGTATCCCTTATGGGAGCAAGCTCAACCTCAGTCACACACTTAATTGGTTCTCCAATTATTAGCACGTCAGGAGAATTAACTTTAATTCTCGACTTTTTTACGATGTCGCTTGTCCAAAGTTACAAACCGTCTGATCTAATACCATTTTTTTAGTACCGGAAAAGCTCATGGGTAAACTTGATATATATGAATGAGCACCAACTTGATTCAAAAGATTAAACCTACTGGGTATGTAGTCCAACCATGTATATAAGCATTCAGCATCTACTTAATTTTTTCAATGTGTGACAAGTTTACAAGTGAAATTCTTAAAATTTTATGAAATAAATTTTTTTCAAAAAAAAATATTGCTTGCTTCACTAATTTTATGTATAGAAATCGTTGCTTATAAACAACATCCATCGCCAAATGCAAGTTTGACCACCGCACAAAGAGGCGGGGATCATGCAATGTGCAAGTGCACCAATTCATTCATTGACATAATAAGGTTAGGTTCTTCTTCTTCTTCATTGACTTCTTAAGAAGCTTCACTTTGAATTGTAAGGTGGAGGAACTCACCCAATCCACCGTATGATCAACCCATTTCAAAATTTCCCTTGTTCTGCATAGGTGAAATTTTATCATCTATCCCCTCCTCCCATATCTCATTATTAAACTTGATCGTATTTGATTGCCACGTTCAACCAATATCTTTTTGTGCAGTTTGAAATTTAAAAAATATTTAAGAAAAAGGGAAAGAGAAATATCAAAAAATCAACATATTCATTTTTATTTACCAAGTAAAGTAATATATATATATATATATATATATATATATATATATATATAAAATTTATGAACAAAATTTTAATCACATGTCATTGATATTTAATTCTTCTTAATTTTAAGTCATAAGATTTTTATTTTTTATAATATTTAATAGAGAAAAAAAATATAGGGGTAAATGAATTTTTTTCTTATTCTCTTTTCTTTTCCTTAAGTAAAATTCTTGATCCAAACGAACTCTTAAGAAAACGATATCTTCTAATTTGTTGATTGAATGACATAATTTGAAAAGTCAATCTTTGTTTTGATTAACATACAAGTGAACTTGGTATCTATGTGGGTTCAACATATAGGGTTATTTTTGTGTCTACCATATGGCCTAGATAGGAATTAATACACACACACACACACACACACACACGTAAGAAATATCTAATAATTTTTATTAGAATTTTATTTTTGAAAATAAGATGCCTATATCATGAAAATATTTTTATTTCGTTCTTCTTATAAAATTTTGAGCACATAAGTACTATCACATTTTAAGGAATATCTAGAAAAATTTAAGAAAAAAATACTATTAAATTGTTAAAAATATTTTTTTCATATAAGATTTGAAACAATCGAATTCAAACATTAATATAACATGTAATGACCCGACCCTTTATACAGACCCAAATTGCTATCACATATATAGAATACTTGTACCTGATAAACATGCATAAACAATCCGTCCTAAACAAGGACATACAGGTGTATCTCATAGATAACTATAATTCAAATGCTGCAGAAAAACATAAACATCTATAGGGATTCTATTAGACATATACCAGAGTTTTAACTGTATCTTTAATACATATGATCCATACTTAAAATATAAACTGTATTACATCCCCAAAAAAAACTAACTAGGCTAACAACCCAATACTAGTACAAAAACATACTCCTATCAATCATATTCTAAGCTCCAAAGTCTCACTAGAGGACTAGGATCAATGCCTTAAAGTACCTGAAACAAAGGTTGTAAGATTGGGGTGAGACACTTCTTAGTAAGGTGGAAGATATTACAACAGCACGTGATTACATGAGTTTATTCCACTTAAAACAGTTGCACAATTCCACATTCATATTACTGCACCATAGGAGATATACAAATATAATTCAGCATCGTTACAAGAGAGAGTTCTCGAGGTTAGGGTAGGGTACAGGCCCACACTGTACGATCCCTCCACACAGTACTCAACTCTATGACCTTACCCATTTTAGTTTTTAAATCATGTGTATGAATATTTAGAACAACAACCAGCTTTGAAATGTCATAATATGCCTATTTACCTTGTGGCACGGGTTGTGCACTAATAACTCTAACATGCCCTGTTCGTGCAGGCATTGTCAAGCATCTATTATATAGTCCGACTGCCCCACCTGATCCATTATTTCACTAGTGGTCTCAATACTCCTGCAAGCTGACTATCTCTGTACTCACATTGATTCACATGTGTGGTTGCATTGTACTTTACTAGCAACGGAACCGCGCCTTTAGAAACTGAAGTATCTTTCAACTCCTTTAATCTGAAGTATCTTTCAACTCTTTAGTAACAAGTTGTGGTCTCATTTATTATATATACAATTTATAATGAAAACATAATAACCTGTGCATTTTCAGTATTTTCACAATCTCATTAATTAATTTTTTACTACTGATTTACAGCAGAAACAAATAAACTCAATTATTTTTATACCAGAGCGCTAATTATCCATATTACAATCATTTATTTCAAAAGAAGAAAAATTACACAAGCATAAATATCTGGCATCATACTAATATTTCTAATAAATCTTTATTTTTTTATCCCCACCCGCATACTTGTTAAGCTTGATTTTTGACATGCCCTTTAGAGTTATTTGAAATAAAAACATGATTGGAGTGAGACGACGCTCAGTAAGTAAATAAGATTATTATTAGTGTGTGATCAAAATGATTTTTTTTTAAAAAAATTTCGTAAAACTATATTTAATATTATAACTTCAAAACTGCTTCTAGAATAAATATAAATTTTAAAATTTCTGCATAAAACTTTTGTCATCAATTACAATATTAAAATTTTATAATCATATATTATAACTGTTAAATTAAACTTTTAACTTTAAAACTGTATAAATATTTAATGATAAATATACATATACTTTTCCTTATACGTTTTCTTTAGAACATCATTTAAGCATAAGAATGATCATTTTCATGTAAACTTACACTTTTCCTTCAAATTATCAATAACTTTGTACACATAATTAACTATGTATAAACATATATTGTAAAAACCACCCTTAGGCCTATTTGTCGTAAGTCATATTTACCCCCATGACTGAGTTGTGTGGTCCGAAGACTGGACTTAGCTAGCTGGCCGACCAAACTAAATCAACGTACGTAAACTTTAAGTGAAATTTTTCTTATTAAGTCCTGGTCCGGAACCAAGTGTGCACTCAAGAGAAATCCACTAACATAAATAACCACTCTATAAACAGTGTGGGTGCACTCTGATCCGTTTAAACTTTAAGCTGCAGTGCCGAACATCTGTAACTTTGAACTTGCTTTGCCATAAGGGGTTTTAAAATCATCTTATTATAATTTATGCAATTTAAAATAATCTCGTGAAAATCTCATCTTTACTCATATTTTCATAAAAAATGTAACGTGAAAATAAACTCATGCCACACAATTTTTGTGTTAAAAATATATATAATCTTTTTTTTTTTAATAGAAAGAAATGCTGAAAATTTACCTAAGGGGATTAGAACATTTCTTAACCCAAAAATAGATGCAAGTATATTAAAGATAGAACTAATATAATTAAATATGCGTAAAAATAAACTCATGAAAATTTTGTGGAACTAATTAACATAATTGAAATTTACTTATAAAATAAACTCGGGTATGAATTTTAAATAAAAAAAAAATTAACATAATCAAAATTTACTTACCTTCTTCCTTACGAACACTGTAACTATCTCTAAGAAATAAGATCGGAAAAAGTGGGTGATTGAGACCTCATTCAAAAATTCTCTCTCCACCACAAATTCTTTCACTCACTAATCCTTTTCTTCATTGGAAAGTTGTTGTGAAAAATGAAGGTTGAGAACTTCCTATTTATAGGAAAATTTTGGGGAAGAAATGAAATTTATAAAAGTGTGGGGAGATAGGTGAAATTATAATTTTTTTAAAATTAAAGAATGGGTAAGGGATGGGCAAGGTATGGGTTGAGTATGGGATGGGGATGGAGGCCATGTGGGAGTACTTGCCACCATTCCCATTAAATAAATTTTTAATTAACTACTTACCTAATTAATTAATCAATTAGTTAATTTATTATTTTATTATTTTATTATTTTTCTTAATTATTATTATTATCATTGTTATTACTTTTAAACTATTTTTAGTATTTATTTATTTTATTATTTATTTTCGAATAAGAATTAAATTTAAATGTTGAAAACTTATGTGGGCTCCACATGGTTTTGTGGGCCCCACCTGGTCTTGTGGGCTCCACACAATTTCGAGACCCAAATGGATCTTACATAACTCCAATTATCCTCATACGATTTTATTAGCCCTACACAGTTTCGAGACTCGTGTAAACCTCCACACGGCTTTAGGACTCATGTGGGCCCCACACAATCTTGTGGGCCCCGCATAGGATACCTATATTATTATTTTATCATATATTTCTGCAAATTATGTCAATCAAAACATTATTTTATGTACTTATTTACGTGTACAAACAGTGTCTATCATGTTTATCCTATGAAATTCCATTTTGACCAGGCCGACCTCCAAGGAGCAACTGAGTCGCAATGGTCTCTGAGCACTCGCTAAGATAAGGTCTTTCTTAGGCATCAAACATGGAATCAAGGATCCTACAAAAAAACACTTCTGTATTGATGTTAACTTAATTACCATTTTTATTATTTTATTATTATTGTGTTTTAATCATATATATATATATATATATATTTTTTTTTGGGTTATCACAAAATAAGCATTCTTTCTTTCTTTCAAACTGAGGTATCAACCGGCACACATACTCTCGGTTTACCCCTTTTTCACATATAAAGCTCAGTATTTAACCAACACCTGTTTTCCACAGTTTCAGATAGTATAATGGAACCTTAGTTCCTATAGTTCATAACTGTATATACCAATGCATTATAAGTCTATTTAGCAGCATATATCATGTTCGTTTCGTCAAAAAAATGTTTTAAGGAGTAATCGATTTAAAAAGTCATTTAAATGAAAAATGAAGGTTCAAGCATCTCATACTAGTAGTTTAAAGCAATAAGCTAAGTTTTTAAAATGTTTAGAGACCATATGCAAAATCCCTAAATTTACCAAAATCGTAAAAAAAATTAAACCAACACTTTTACCCAATAGAATTTTGTAAATGAACAGTCATAACGTATATAATAGTATAGACTACAGTTTTACCGATTTACTTTTCAAAATAAACTGATGTAAAAAAATCTCCTTACCTTAAATCTAAAACCGAAACACGAACGAATCGATCCAAAACAACGACTCGGGGTCCCTGAAACCTAAAAATCAAAAAACAATACTTCAATTAATTTCCTATACTACCGATCTATCGAACTGAAACCGAATTCAAACTCTTACCTTGATTTTAGGGAAATTTTTGAAATTTCACTAACGAAAATTCGTTCCACAATGAACGTGGAGATTCTCCTCCTGATCCACATGGTAACAACGGATCATGGATTCCAGCAACGAACGGCTTGAAATCCTAGAAAGAGAGAGGGTTAGTTCTAGTTCAAGAGGGAGAGAAAGAAAATGAGAAAGAATGAGAGTTTATAAAATAAAACCTAACTTAACCTTTGAGTAATCAAAATAAATATTTCCTCCAAGATATTTATATATAAATATCTCAAAATATTTCCTTTTGAAATATCTTCTCCAAAATATCTCCTCCAAACTATCTCTTTATTATTATTATTATTATTATTTTATTATTATTTATTTTTTTTATTTTTATTTTTTGGTCGGGTTACTACATATACATAACATGCATTTACTAATTGTTGGGTTAGAAAATTTAAATGGAGAGATTGGCCATGACCATTTTTTCTCCCAAAATATTTATAAAAAAAACCTAATAAATCTTTGTCAACATCAGAAAAATGCTAACCCAAAGAAAAAAAAAGGTAATATTTTTGTCCCATATGCATGTAGCTTTCTATATACCCATAGCAAGTTGGCCTTTTCGGTGCAGATATTATTATTAGCATACAACCCAAATACAGAAATGGAAGGCCTAAACCGACACTTCCTCCCGCTCCTTCTCTTGACTCTCTCCGTCGCTGCTTCCGCCATGGCCGCCCCTCCCGCAGTCAAAGGCGCCTACTGGCCATCGTGGGCTTCTGATCCGCCGTCCACCATCGACACCTCCCTCTTCACTCACGTTTACTACGCTTCTATCAAACCCGACGCCGCTTCGTTCGAGCTCAGCGTGTCCAGCGAAACTGCCGCAGCTCTGTCAAACTTCTCCTCAGCCCTTCGCCGGAAAAACCCGCCAGTGAAAACCCTCGTCTCCATCAGCGGCGGAAGGAGCGACCCGGCGGTCTTCGCCACCATAGCTTCAACCGCAACGAACCGACGTCGTTTCATCCAGTCAACCATAGTCGTTGCGCGAAAAGTTGAAATTGATGGGCTGGACCTGGACTGGGAGTCCCCAAGAAACCCGAAAGAGATGGAGGACTTGGGGCTCTTGCTAAATGACTGGAGACTTGGGCTCGAGAAGGAGGCCCAAGAGACGGCCCGACCCCGTCTCCTCCTCACCGCCGCCGTGTACTTCGCCGCCGACTTCTTTCTCTCCGATGTGTACCGAAAGTTTCCCGTAGCCTCGCTCGGCAAAAACCTAGACATGATCAACGTGATGTGCTACGACTATCATGGGTCGTGGGACAACTCCTCCACTGGGGCCCATGCCGCATTGTTCGACCCGAATAGCAACATAAGCACAAGCTATGGGCTCAAGTCGTGGATCCAAGCCGGTGCACCTCGAGAGAAGTTGGTCATGGGCCTACCGCTCTACGGGCGAACTTGGGAGCTCCAGAACCCGAAACTAAACGGGATCGGAGCTCCTGCCGTGGGCTTAGGACCAGGGGAGGACGGGGTGCTAATTTTCTCTCAAATAGAAGCTTTCAATTTGAAGAACAATGCCACCATAGTATATGACGCCGAGACTGTGTCCACATATTCGTATTCGGGAACCTCGTGGGTCGGATATGACGACACCCGATCCACCACGGTTAAGGTAACGTATGCGAAGGGCCTCCAACTTCAAGGGTATTACTTTTGGGCGCTCAGTTACGACAGTGAGTGGAAGATCTCAACAGCAGGTAAATTTATTAATATAATTTTAAAATTCTTTATACGCACAAAGCAAATAATTAAAAAAAAAAAAATAGAAAGAGATTTTTACTTCTGCTTTGTTTTGATTTTTATGTTTTTTTGGGCAGCTTCCAAGGCATGGCATCTTTGAGAAAGAAGAAAAAAGCTTCCAGCACACTTGGCTAGAGTTCGACCACACGCATTTTCTTTTATCTTTTCGACTTCAGATACTTCTGTGTTGTCACTTTCTTTCTTACCGATCAATGATATATATATATATATATATAGATATATATATATATAGATAAAGGAATACATTTTTTATGTTTAATTATTGAGGAAAGTGGGAAAGAAAGAGACCACACCTAATAAAATCTAACGACACACATTGAGTTCTCTGCATATGACACTTCACACCTTGAATTTTCAATAGTATCAGAACCCCTGAGGTTTAGTTTTATTAATAAAATGAACCTTCTTTTAATTGGTTGTTAATTAATCCTCAAGAATATGAAATTTAGAAAATATTTTATATATATACAAATAAAGGAATCCAAATTTTCATTTTTAACTTCTGGGGAAAATGTGAATGAAAATAAAATATAGGGTAAAATCTAGCAACACCCCTTGAGTTCTCTGAATATGACTCCTCGCCCCTGAGTTTTCAAAACTACCAACCCCCTCCCATTTAATTTTTGTTAATAAAATGAATCTTACATTAGTTGACTATTAATCAATCATTACATATATACGAAAAAAAAAATGAATTATACCCATTATAAAATGATATTTAAAAATGACATTAATTTAATAAATTAAATTAAGGAAACCTAACCAATTTTAGATTGAACAGTCCACTAGATTTAATGGATCGGCCAATTGATATCAACATTATATATATATATATATATATATATATATATTATTTCAATTTTAAAAAAATAAAAAATTAAATTGAATTACTTATAATTCATGAAAATGCCCAATAATTAAAACACTAAAAATGTTTTAGACATAAATTTCATAAAAATTTAATAACTAAACACATCATAAACAAATAAAATATAGTTCAATATTTTTAAATTCAACCTATCAAGCATAGCATTAAAAAATATATAAATAAATTTCAAAATTCTTACTTTATACATTAAAATTATAAAATTGAATGGTAGTTCTTCTATGTGTAAAATTTGAATGGTAAATGGATTTTTCAAAAATTTAAATTTATATTAATTGGTTCATTTTTATTTAAGGCAATGCATTGATTTTTCATGATAATATTCAAGTTTTTATATCATTAAATATGAAATTCAACCAGACCCAAAAAAGTGAGCCGTAATTCAATCAACCAACTAATTCTAGCTAATTTTAAACTATATAATTTTTTAAAAGATATACTTAAGTCATTTAATTTTCAAGAAATATATATATAAAAAATATTGTGAAACAATATAATTATTGAAATATTTTTTTTCCCAAATTATTAGCATTATTTATTTATTTTTCATATATTTTGAAATAATAATTTAACTATATTGTCATGCTTATATCAACTAATTTACCCAAACCAATCGTTGGATTTTTCGATTTACTTATAAGTTCAATTTTTAAAAATATATTATATATAATTGACCAATTTTTCTCAACTTATTTAATTAATATTATTCTCTTCATTTATCTTATTAAAATTGAATGAAATGGTAAAATTATCATTTTACTAAGGTAAAATTTTACTTTTCACTAGATTTAAGGGCTGCCTTTATCAACAAAATTCAACCTAAGGGGATTTTTGGGTACGGTGGAGTGTTATATTTAAAAACTCAAAGGGTATTACTGAATTTTATCCTAAAATATATTGTGAATCAATGAATAAATTTTTTATACATATCATTAACATTTAATTTTTTTAAAATTTTTAATTATATTAGATTGAATTTTTTTTATTGTTTATGTGAAGAAAAAATATAATAAAAAATAAAATAAGCTTTTTTTTTTCTTTTCCTTTTCTCAAATAAAATGCTCAATACATATGGGGCATTAATCACTTTCATACTCCCTTGATCTATAATGAACCCCATTTATAAAATCATAGATTCAATTTAAGTTTTCTCGTATAGACATCAATGAAGATATGACAATGAATATGAAAAAAAAAATTATTAATCTTAGAATTTGTGATGACATGAATTCTCCTAATAATAAAACTGTGAATATAGAAGTATAATTTAACCAGAATTCAAAAGTTTAGTGAGCTGAAAAAAAGGAGTTATGGACAAAGAAATTTGCATTTTGAATAATAGACAACTTGAGCTATAACTGCACGATAAGTAATTTCTTGCACCTAGAGTCAACTCCTAACCACATCTCTATCTTTCGATGAATTTCTACAATTACTAATTTGCAAAAGGAACAATATACCTTGATATTACATGTCGACACCTTAATTTTAATTAGGCTACCCCGAGAAGACCTGGCACATAAAGTTGACTTTATGCCCCGGAAATTGGAGGACCCTTCTTAGAGACCCAATTGAGTCTCGATTTGTTTTCAACAAGTCTCTGTGCTTTTGCTGAGTCTCGATTTGTTTTCAATGAGTCTCGTTATTTTTACAAAGTCATAGTTTGTCTTCCATGAGTTTCGGAGTTTCAATTGAGTCTCTATGTGTCTACCGAGTCTCATGTTTTCTTCCAGGAGTCTCGGGTTTTCAATTGAGTCCCGGTGTGTCTATCGAGTCCCGTTTTGTCTTCCAGGAGTCTCGGAATTTCAATTGAGTCCTGGTATGTTTACCAAGTCCCGTTTTGTCTTCAATAAGTCTCGGAGTTTTAATTGAGCCCTGGTGTTTTTACCGAGTCATGGTATTTTTATCGAGTCCCAGCTTGTTTTTACCAAGTCCTGATGTCTGTACCGAATTTCGGTTCATTTTCAAGGAGTCCCAGTATTTTTATCGAGTTCCGGTATTTTCAGCGAGTCCCGATGTCTTTGTCGGGTCCCGATGCATTTTCACCGAATTTTGGGCATCTTGAGAAAATGGAGTCTAGGTCCTCCTTTTTCCAGGAAATTAAGTTTAATTTCTGACCCAGTCTTTCTTTTCGGAAGGATAGGGGTTGATAATAAAAATACAAAAAAAAATACACAAAAAGGAAGAAAAATACAAAAAGCCTATAATAATAATAATAATAATAATAATTATTATTATTATTATTATTATTATTATTATTATTTTAACTTTTAGTATTATCATTATTAGTTTACTAGTATAACTATTGTTATTATTATTATTATTATTACAAAACAAACAAAAGAAAATACAAAACAAAACAAAAACAAAAAATGCCTATTTAGGCGGTTCACGCACACTGGGGAAAGGGGGGCGATTCACTGTTCATTCTCTCCATCCCTTTTCTTTCTGTTCTCTCTCGCTCTCTCCCAGCTCTCTCTCTCTCTCCCTCGGGTCTCTCTGGAAACGCCTCAACCACCACCATGCACCCTGCCAAAACACCCACCAGACTCGCAGCCCTCTCTCTCTCTCATCTCTCTCTTCTCCCCTGCAACCCAAGCACTGCCCCTCATTCCCCTCTCTGCCCTCTCGCACAGACCACACACAGCCGCAAGCCTCCACAACCACCACCCATGCCAGCTCCTCCATTCTCCATAACTCTCCGCAACCACCACCACCTTCGGCCACCATCTCCCTCATAGAACCACCGCTAACCCTCCACCATCACCATCAGCTCTAGAAGCTCCACCATAACAGCAGATCGCCGTCTCTGACCCCCTGTACTCGTCTCGGCCATCTCCACAGCCAGCTCTCTCACCCATTCTCTTTCTCTCGGTGAAGCTCGGCAATAGCCTCCACGCAACACCCCATCCATCCGAGCCTCTCAAACTCCCACGCACTACCCTCTCAGATCCACCCATGGCTAGCAACCTTCACCAACACCACCTCTGACCATACCCGAACAGCCAACTAGCCCCAGCTTCTCCGCCCAAACACCTCTCTCGGCCATCTTCGCAGGCCACACACAGCAGTTCCCCCTCTCATCCTTACGACGCCAGACGAGGCCACCCTCAGCCACAACCACCCACATCACCAGCCGCAAGCCTCCGTGACCAGCCGCGAGCCTCCGTGACCACCTGCAAGCTTCCACGGTCACCATCGCAGCCACCACTCTTCCCAGCAATCTCCACTCACCCAATCACCGGCTACCCATAGTAGCGAACCAGCAGCGGCTCTTCTTCACGACCAACAACCACATCAGTCGCAGCCCCGACCACCTACAACTCTCCCTCTCGCCCCAGCTGCCATCCCTCACGCTCATCCTAGCCTCTCCCTCTCTGGTCTCCTTCACGTCTCCTCCACCCAACCACTACCAGAGCTGTCGTCTCCGTCACCACCTTCGAAACGCTGCCATTGAAGCTTCTCCGTTCCCCTCTCCCTGCTCCAGCTGCAGTAGTTCGGCCAACCCAATCTCCTCCGCTCCACACTACCGGCGGCCATCAATAGCAGCAACCCCAGCGCCGGCCACCTCTCAGAACGTGCAGTCTTGCTAAACGGAGTGCCCTATCAGCTGTGTCCTGGAGTTGCAGATCTGACCCTCACCCGCAGCTCACGGTCGCAAGCCACCACCACTGGCATCACCAACTACCACGGCTCCGCCCCCCTGTTCCTAGCATCAACAATTCCAGGTGATTCTGTTTCTTGTCTGTTATTCATTTTGTTTGTACGCTCAAATTTCCCGGAAATATATGAGGTGTTGATGTTGGGTTGTTGTGCATTTCCAGAGCTTCAGTTTTTTATTAAGGATGCAGGGTCCCCTTCGATCTGTTTCTGCAGTGTATGAACTCAGAATGTGGGAATTGATCCAATGGGTGTCTAATGAAATGCCCATGTGTCGTATGTTTAATTGGAATACGATGATAATGGCTCATCTTGTTTGGGGGAGCTGTTGAGAATGAGCGCGGGTTGTTCGATGAAATGCCAGAGAGAAATTAGGTTTCATGGGAATTCAGTTTCTTGCAAAAGTTGGGCTGCGAGGCGTTTGTGAAAATGCCAGAGTAAAGGCACACACCTATCCACACACCAACACATACTGCACACCTTCAATACACACACTTGGACACCCACATACACACACTGTTTGAACACTTCTACATACATTGCTAACATGCATTTACACACACACCACACATGCTTTCATACACTTATGCACAACATTCTTACACTATTCTCATTGGGTTATGTTGGCATGGCTGTGAGGTGTTTGTGAAAATGCCTGAACACCATTACACGCACTGCTCACGCACCATTTCACACACTACACACACTCATTTGCACACACTGTTCACCCACTATTACACACACTTTCACACATTAATTTACTAACTTACTAATTTATATACTAACTCTAACTAACCTACTAATTTACTTACTAACTTTTACTAACATTTTATTTATTTGCTTGCATCCATACTAACTCTAACCCATGTATGCTAACATTTACTTCGTTGCTCTAACTTTTATTTTATTGTCAACTAACTTATACTAACTATCACGACCTGCTCATTTTCACATTTTTTTTTTTTTTACAACATTAAATCATAAAATCAATACCACACATCTCACATTCCAGTTCAGCAGGTCACCATCCACCTAGACCCGTGGGTACCAGGGATAAAACAGAACATACAGGAGAAGCCTACGCAGTAGAAAACATATAATCATATACATCTCATCATAACATGCATTATAACATATCAGAGTACTACAATCACTATCTCTCAGTATATACATCCCAAAAATGAAATCTAATGACCATTCTCACAAAAACCTAACTGTCCCTACCAAAAATTTACCCTTCTAAAGAGGGCAAACACTGCTCTAGATCAGCGGGGCTTTTCCCGCTCTCCTATCAGGGGCTCCTGAAAAATGCATAAGATGTAGGGGTGAGACACCTCTCAGTAAGGGAAATAAACTAATACCAGTATGTAGCAACATGAGTATACCGTGTTCTACATATACCATACATAACATATTCAATACTGTTTATCAAATCTGGGAAAACATATGTATATCAAAATATGGCAGAACATACTGCATTTTCATAAACATTTTTCATCTCATATCATAATAATAATAACATAAAAACTATCCTGGTAGGTTAGCTGGCTGTTGTCATGTATTACCCCCACATGACTGGGTTGTGTGGCTCGAAAGTAGGACCTGACAATGGTTGGCCAACCACTACCAAGTCAATAGTCTAGTCTGTAGGTTCGATGGGTCTACCCAGACTGGTCCGTACACCAATGGCGATAACAGCACACTTCTTGAAAATAACCACATCGACCATCTAATCTCACACCACTTCGTACAGCGGCGTTAACACAGATATCATGATCACGAAGACCATGGACACATAGCAACGGTACCGTGCAAGTGCCAGTCTAAATCAAGCCAACTAGGTTCTGATATCATATACATATACTGAAACCGTGATACATAAATATCTCATATCATTTATTTTCACATCAATCATATCATTTCATATATATACGTGTATCATGAAAATCATCGGCCCATATGCCGGTATTACACATTTTATCATAGCTCGGCCCATACGCCAGCTACACATAGCATAGCCTGTACGCTGGCAAACCATAATCACATAGCACGGCCCGTACGCCGGCAAATCACATCTCATAGCAAGGCCCGTACGCCGGTAAATCACATCACATAGCACGGCCCGTATGCCGGAAAATCACAGTCACATAAAAATCTCTGCCCGTACACCGGTTTTCCATCATAAAAATTCGTATCATCCACATTCCCAGAAAACAGTATTTTACAACATTTTTACTCATGTCACACAACAGATTTTCCACATATTCAATATACGATCATTTTCACAGTATTTTGCAAATATAAAACATACATATATAAACATATACATTTTTCATAAATCAAATGATAAGTATATATATATAAGCATTTTCTCAAAAACAGAAACTAACTTAGTTTATCTCCTTACCTGGTTCCTGAACAGCTCCTAAGAAAGTCTTCCCCGCCCCCGCAGGGATCTCAACTTAACACCCCTAAAAATGAAAACTCACAGAATTAAATTTTAGTATTTCAACGTGTATAACATTTCTTATAACTACCATTAAGTCAAATTCGGCTTAAAAGTCTTACCTCAACTCAGGGATGATTTCCTACATTCCCAATCAACACCCCTGGAAACGAAAACTTTCAGTATTAAACTTTAATATTTTAACGCATACAACACTTCTCTCAACTGTCACAAATCCAAAAATTGAGTATAAAGCCTTACCCTGGATTTGGGATGGTTTCCACCTTGCGTTCACCAATGATTCGCTCCAGCAGATTCGAAGAGAACTCCGCCAAAAGCGTTGTGGTGACTTCGGATCATTGATCCAACGTATATCTGACCCAAAAATGATGAGAGAGAGAGAGAGAGAGAGAGAGAGAGAGAGAGAGAGAGAGAGAGCTAAAGGGGAGAAAGAGAGAAAAGAGTTAGCTTCTTAAAGAAGCTTAAACTTGAATTTTCGTATATATAAAATAGGGGATTTCGTCGACAAGATCCTGTATTCGTCGACAAAATTCAGGCTGCCTTAGAACCCCTCTCAGTATTTTCTCGTCAACAAAGTCCTGTGTTCGTCGATGAACTCTCTTAAGCCTTCGTCGACGAAACCCTGTGTTCGTCGACGAAGTTTGGTAGCTTCCCTTCTTTCCCAACTTCCATTTCCCCTTTTCTTTTATTGTTTAAAGACTATTTTTATTCGGGTCATTACACTAACTCTTACTAACTTTTATTTTCTGTATACTAACATTTACTTTCCTGCACTCTAACTTTTAATTTCCTGTATACTAACTTTTAACTTCGTGTATACTAACTTTTAAATTCTTGTATACTAACTTTTAATTTCCTATATACTAACATTTAATTTCTTGTATACTAACCTTTAATTTCTTTGTATACTAACATTTAATTTATTGTACTCTAACTTGCATACTAACACATGCTAACTTGTATACTAACATTTACTTACTTATATATTAACTCCCTTACACTCGTTTGTGCACACACTTTACACACGTTGTTTACACACATTCCTGCACACACATGTTATGTGATGACCCAAAAATATATATATATATATATATATATATATATGATTAAAGTACAATAATAATAAAATAATAAAAATAGTCATTAAGTTAATATCAATACAGAAGTGTTTTTCTGTAGGATCCTTGATTCCATGTTTGATGCCTAAGAAAGACCTTGTCTTAGCGAGTGCTCAGAGACCATTGCGGCTCAGTCGCTCCCTGGAGGTCGGCCTGGTCAAAATGGAATTTCATAGGATAAACAGGATAGACACTATTTGTACACGTAAATAAGTATATATACATAAAATAGTGTTTGACAGACATAATTTGTCGAAATACATAATAAGATAAAAATAATATAGGTATCATATGTGGGGCCCACAAGACTATGTGGGGTCCACATGAGTCCCGGAGCCATAAGACACTGTTTATATACGTAAATAAGTACATAAAATAATGTTTTAACTGATATAATTTGAATAAATATATGATAAAATAATAATAATATAGGTATCCTATGCGGGGCCCACAAGACTGTGTGGGGCCCACATGAGTCCCGAAGCCGTATGGAGGTTTACACGAGTCTCAAAGTTATGTAGGATGCATAAAATCGTATAAGAGTTATTCGAGTTACGTAGGATTCATTCGGGTCTCGAAGTTGTGTGGGGCCCACAAGACCATGTGGGGCCCACATGAGTTTTCAAAATTTAAATTTAATTCTTATTCAAAAATAAATAATAAAATAAATAAATACTTAAAATAGTTTATAAGTAATAACAATGATAATAATAATGACAATAATGATTAAGAAAAATAATAAAATAATAAAATAATTAATTAACTAATTGATTAATTAATTAGGTAAGTAGTTAATTAAAAATTTATTTAATGGGAATGGTGGCAAGCACTCCCACATGGCCTCCATCCCCATCCATACTCAACCCATACCTTGCCCATCCCTTGCCCATTCTTTAATTTTAAAAAATTATAATTTCACCCATCTCCCCGCACTTTTATAAATTCTATTTCTTCCCCAAAATTTTCCTATAAATAGGGAGCTCTCAACCTTCATTTTTCACAACAATTTTTTAAGGAAGAGAAGGATTAGTGAGTGAAAGAATTTGTGGTGGAGTGAGAATTTTGAGTAAGTTCTCACTCACCCACTCTTTCCGATCTCATATCTTAAAGATAGTTATTGTATTCGTAGCACACTGTAAAAGAAGAAGGTAAGTAAATTTTGATTATGTTAGTTTCTTTTTATTTTAAATTCATACCCGAGCTTATTTTGTACGTAAATTTTAATTATGTTACTTAGTTCCACAAAATTTCCATGAGTTTATTTTTACGCATATTTAATTATACCAGTTCTATCATTAATATACTTGCATCTATTTTTGGGTTAAGAAATGTTCCAATCCCTTCGGGATCTATTCAAAAATAAAATTATATATATTTTTAACACAAAAATTGTGTGGCATGAGTTTATTTCTACGTTACATTTTTTTATGTAAATATGAGTAAAGATGAGATTTTCACGATATTATTTTAAATTGCATAAATTATAATAAGATGATTTTCAAATCCCTTATGGCAACGAAAGTTCAAAGTTACAGATGCTCGGTACCGCAGCTTAAAGTTTATACAGATCAGAGTGCATCCACACTGTTTACAGAGTGGTTATTTATGTTAGTGGATTTCTCCTAAGTGCACACCTGGTTCCGGACCAGGACTTAATAAGGAAAATCTCACTTAAAGTTTACGTACGTTGATTTAGTTTGGTCGGCCAGCCAGCTAAGTCCAGTCTTCGGACCGCACAATCCAGTCATAGGGGTAAACATGACTTACGGCAAACAGGCCTAAGGGTGATTTTTTATAATATATGTTTATACATATTTAATTACGTGTACAAAGTTACTGATGATTTGAAGGAAAAGTGTAAGTTTACGTGAAAATGATCATTTTAGTACTTAAATGACGATCTAAGGAACATGTATAAGGAAAAGTATATGTATGTTTATCATTAAATATTTTTACAGTTTTAAAGTTAAAAGTTTAATTTAGCAGTTATAGTATATGATTGTAAAAATTTATTGTTGAAATTGGTGACAAAAGTTTTATGCAGAAATCTTTAAATTTATGTTTATTCTAAAAACAGTCTTGAAATTATAGTATTAAATATTATTTTACGAAATTCTTTAAAAGCTCATTTTGGCCACACACTAATAATAATCTTATTTACTTACTGAGCGTCGTCTCACCCCAATCATATTTTATTTCAGATAACTCTGAAGGACATGTCGGAAATCAGGCTTAGCAAGCATGCGGGTGGGGATTAGAAAAATAAAGATTTATTAGAAATATATTATGATTTCAGATATTTACGTTTGTGTAATTTTCTTCTTTTGAAATAAGTGATTGTAACTTGAATAATTAGGGCTCTAGTTTAATAAGAATCAAGTTTATTTGCTTCCGCTGTAAATCAGTAGTAAAAAGTTAATATCCCAGGCCCCTCGGGGTCGGGGTATTACATTTGGTATCAGAGCAATAGGTTATAGGTTCTGTAGACTTTAAAGAAATAATTTAACAGAGCATAGGATATAGGTTCTGCATAATCTAATATATAAATTTTATCAGAGCATAGGTATAAAATATGATTTGGGTAGGATTGGGTAGTTTAGAATATTTATTTTAGTTTGTTATATTATTATGCGTTAATAATAGATTTATGATTTTAAAATAACATTTGATCATTATTTAAGAATGGATCCTAAAGATAGTAGCATTGGAGGAAATGAGATTTACGTGAAGGCTCCCAAGGACAGGTAATAATTATAAATTCTCTAAGAAAAATAGTACTATTATTGAAGACACGTTAATTAATTTAAATATATTATTTATATTTGTAGAAACACGTACCCATATTGATGATTCATAATTAATTGTCAAATGCAATTAATAATTTAAAATTTTTTTTATATATAAATATAATAATAATATTTGAGATTTAATTATTTTTACTGTTGTTATTTTCACTAAATTTATAAGAAATAACCTATTAGACCCTACTGAATTTAGAAGTGCTACACATACAAATAGATATGAACAAACGGTCTATTATGAAATCTGAATTTATCCAAAATTTCTTTGTATGTATAAGTTGGATATGAATATGTATTTTTACATTACATATTCAGTTATCAACAAAACATTCAAGCTTAATTTAGGAATATATATTTTGACAAAATCTTTAATTTTTATTTTGTATTAGTATATAAGGAATTAAATATCATTTAAATATTACTTATTATATTTAAATTCAATATATATATATAATCCCTTAGCATGTGCAAGTTAAATATGTATATCTATTTTTTCCCATTACATATTCAATTTCCATCAAGTATCCAAGTTTAATTTAGGAGTACAAATTTTGATGAAATCTTTAATTTTGTATAAATTTATAAAAGTTAATACAACTTAAAATTTTCTATATAAAAAATATATATATATATTTTTTAATGAAAGCAATATAAAAATTTACTAATTTCCTTCAAATAACTAATCAATGTCAAATCATCAATCGGCTAAACATGCCCAACATTTATTTGATCTAATAATAATAATAATAATAATACTAATGTTAATGGAATATATATATATATATATATATATATATATATATATATATACACATATATATATATAAGGGGTACTCTTGTAGTTATAAAAAAAAAAAAAAAAAAAGGGGCCTCATGGGTGGAAATCATCGGCTATAGCTCACTTACCCCCGAAGCAAGGTCAGGGCATGAGACCACTTGGGCGTAGTGGGGACTCGAACCCGCGATCACATGGATGCACGACCAGTTCCTTACCACTAGGCCACCCACCCAAGGGGTGATCTAAGGATGAAATTAATTATAGTTAAAACATTAATAAAGATGTAAAAACATAAAAAGAACCTAGAGTTTGCAAAATTTGCAATACGTGTCACTCGCTCAATTTCCGCGACACATGTCGCTATCTCTCGATTTGTGCAAAACGCGTTGCTCAATATCTGTGACACGCGTCGCTCTCTCTCGATTCTTGTGACACACGTCGTTCTCCCTCGATTTGTGCAAAACGCATTAATCGATATCTGTGACACGCGTCACCCCCTCTCGGTTCTCACGACACACATCGTTATCCCTCGATTTGTGCAAAATGCGTTAATCATTATCTGTGACACGCGTCACCCCCTCTCGGTTCTCACGACACACATCGTTATCCCTCGATTTGTGCAAAATGTGTTGATTGATATCCTTGACACGCGTCACCCCCTCTCGGTTCTCACGACACACATCGTTATCCCTCGATTTGTGCAAAATGCGTTGATTGATATCCATGACACGCGTCGCCCTCTCTTGATTCTCGTGACACATATCGTTCTCTCTCGATTTGTGCAAAATGCGTTGATTGATATCCGTGACACACGTCGCTCTCTCTCGATTTCCCACAACACACGGTCATCCCCTTATAAAAAGGGTACGCCCTCCTCGAACTCTAAGCATCACAGTTTTCTATCATCTTGAACAATCACATTTTGGTTTGTAGTGATTAGCTCTTCCCAACTTGTCTCTTAGTTGTCTCATTACTCGAAAATGTTGCCAAATCACCCAACTCCCGAAGTTGCTGAGAGCAGCACTAGATCGTCGATTCAAAGATGGAAACCCCGGTCAGGCCCAGCTGGAGATTCTCGAGGAGGTCTTCCACAACAGTCAAGGGGAACTCCCTTCAGTGGAGCAGACTATCTTGCTTGCAGCACAACTCCGACGGTATGGTCCAATCGAGCCGAAAAATATACGCTTTTGGTTTGAGAACCGTAGGCGTAGGCGGGGATCAGTTGGAGAAGCCACTATCTCAACTACTGCCCAACAATTCTCCATAGTACCTCCTCCGCCACTACCGACCCAAGCAGTGCCCCTGCCATTCTTCCAACCCTCTTCCCTATCGAGAATATTCCGACTGTGAAACTTACAACTAATATCTCACCAATGAGCCATATCCCTTACAATGGCAATATCGCAGTCACCACACTAAGGGTTTTCGGATAATGCTGGCCTACTTCACCATTTCAAGGAAACCCGATTCGCAATGAGACTCATATATGGGCCACCAATAACTCGGGAAGAGAGTAGCTCTTCCTCCTTCGCCAAACAAATGGGCGTCCTCTCCCTTTTTCCGACCCAAGCTGGCAACATTATAAGAGGTCAACTCTGCCAAGAAAGAACACAAGCAGTTAGCAGTGACACCGCTAGTACTGCGATAGATGTTGACGTTGATCTAAGGCTCTAAAGGCCAGATCTCGTATATTTTTTTATTTATTTATAGGACATGTATAATATATGTACATATATATAATTATCCTTTTCCACATCTTCTGAATTTCTTTTCCATTTCAACCACTATTAGACCGACGATTCACACTTCAATTCCCAAAATAAAATACTTAGTCAAATTGACCCTCAATCTATTCTAAGACTTAATTAAATCATTAATCAATTTACTCTTTCTAATAGCGCAAACCAATTATACAGTACTCATTTTAAATTAGCAAATTTCGAGGACGAAATTTTTATAAGGAGGGGAGATTGTGATGACCCAAAAAAAAATATATATATATATATATATATATATGATTAAAGTACAATAATAATAAAATAATAAAAATAGTCATTAAGTTAATATCAATACAGAAGTGTTTTTCTGTAGGATCCTTGATTCCATGTTTGATGCCTAAGAAAGACCTTGTCTTAGCGAGTGCTCAGAGACCATTGCGGCTCAGTCGCTCCCTGGAGGTCGGCCTAGTCAAAATGGAATTTCATAGGATAAACAGGATAGACACTATTTGTACACGTAAATAAGTATATATACATAAAATAGTGTTTGACAGACATAATTTGTCGAAATATATAATAAGATAAAAATAATATAGGTATCATATGTGGGGCCCACAAGACTATGTGGGGTCCACATGAGTCCCGGAGCCATAAGACACTGTTTATATACGTAAATAAGTACATAAAATAATGTTTTAACTGATATAATTTGAAGAAATATATGATAAAATAATAATAATATAGGTATCCTATGCGAGGCCCACAAGACTGTGTGGGGCCCACATAAGTCCCGAAGCCGTATGGAGGTTTACACGAGTCTCAAAGTTATGTAGGATGCATAAAATCGTATAAGAGTTATTCGAGTTACGTAGGATTCATTCGGGTCTCGAAGTTGTGTGGTGCCCACAAGACCATGTGGGGCCCACATGAGTTTTCAAAATTTAAATTTAATTCTTATTCAAAAATAAATAATAAAATAAATAAATACTTAAAATAGTTTATAAGTAATAACAATGATAATAATAATGACAATAATGATTAAGAAAAATAATAAAATAATAAAATAATTAATTAACTAATTGATTAATTAATTAGGTAAGTAGTTAATTAAAAATTTATTTAATGGGAATGGTGGCAAGCACTCCCACATGGCCTCCATCCCCATCCTATACTCAACCCATACCTTACTCATCCCTTGCCCATTCTTTAATTTTAAAAAATTATAATTTCACCCATCTCCCCACACTTTTATAAATTCTATTTCTTCCCCAAAATTTTCCTATAAATAGGGAGCTCTCAACCTTCATTTTTCACAACAATTTTCTAAGGAAGAGAAGGATTAGTGAGTGAAAGAATTTGTGGTGGAGTGAGAATTTTGAGTAAGTTCTCACTCACCCACTCTTTCCGATCTCATATCTTAAAGATAGTTATTGTATTCGTAGCACACTGTAAAAGAAGAAGGTAAGTAAATTTTGATTATGTTAGTTTCTTTTTATTTTAAATTCATACCCGAGCTTATTTTGTACGTAAATTTTAATTATGTTACTTAGTTCCACAAAATTTCCATGAGTTTATTTTTACGCATATTTAATTATACCAGTTCTATCTTTAATATACTTGCATCTATTTTTGGGTTAAGAAATGTTCCAATCCCTTCGGGTAAATTTTCAGCATTTCTTTCTATTCAAAAATAAAATTATATATATTTTTAACACAAAAATTGTGTGGCATGAGTTTATTTATACGTTACATTTTTTTATGTAAATATGAGTAAAGATGAGATTTTCACGATATTAATTTAAATTGCATAAATTATAATAAGATGATTTTCAAACCCCTTATGGCAACGAAAGTTCAAAGTTACAGATGCTCGGTACCGCAGCTTAAAGTTTATACGGATCAGAGTGCACCCACACTGTTTACAGAGTGGTTATTTATGTTAGTGGATTTCTCCTGAGTGCACACCTGGTTCCGGACCAGGACTTAATAAGGAAAATCTCACTTAAAGTTTACGTACGTTGATTTAGTTTGGTCGGTCAGCCAGCTAAGTCCAGTCTTCGGACTACATAACCCAGTCATGGGGGTAAACATGACTTACGGCAAACAGGCCTAAGGGTGATTTTTTATAATATATGTTTATACATATTTAATTACGTGTACAAAGTTACTGATGATTTGAAGGAAAAGTGTAAGTTTACGTGAAAAGGATCATTTTGGTACTTAAATGACGATCTAAGGAACATGTATAAGGAAAAGTATATGTATGTTTATCATTAAATATTTTTACAGTTTTAAAGTTAAAAGTTTAATTTAGCAGTTATAGTATATGATTGTAAAAATTTATTGTTGAAATTGATGACAAAAGTTTTATGCAGAAATCTTTAAATTTATGTTTATTCTAAAAACAGTCTTGAAATTATAGTATTAAATATTATTTTACGAAATTCTTTAAAAGCTCATTTTGGCCACACACTAATAATAATCTTATTTACTTACTGAGCGTCGTCCCACCCCAATCATATTTTATTTCAGATAACTCTGAAGGACATGTCGGAAATCAGGCTTAGCAAGCATGCGGGTGGGGATTAGAAAAATAAAGATTTATTATAGATATACTATGATTTCAGATATTTACGTTTGTGTAATTTTCTTCTTTTGAAATAAGTGATTGTAACATGAATAATTAGGGCTCTGGTTTAATAAGAATCGAGTTTATTTGCTTCCGCTGTAAATCAGTAGTAAAAAGTTAATATCCCAGGCCCCTCGGGGTCGGGGTGTTACATGTTACACATGTCGTATACACACTGATTGCGCAACTACACACACTTTACATGCCCCCATGCAACTTCACACATTCCACATACCCAGGCACTTACATAAATCACACATGCATGCAATTTCACACGTACACGGGCATTCTTATACACATGCATGCACATTCATACCCATACATACACATCCATGCATACACACACATTCATGCACGTGCTCATTCATGCATGCACACACATTCACGCACATACACCTCCATGCATACACATGGTCATGCATTCATGCTTATACATGCCTCATGCATAATTCATGCACTCTAACATACACCTGAACACACACAGCCCATGCGTACAACAACACGTGTTGACTGATGGTCTCAAACAAGACCTTAAACTGGTTTCCCCCCCGGATCGGTCAGTGCTTAACCAACTCTTTCCCCGAACCAGCTCACACCGATTTTTTTCCATTTCATTTGTTTATTATTATATCCAGAAAATCCATAAAAAACTCAGAAAATTTCTTAAAAAATATTTTTTGACTTGCCTTCATGGTTTTTGTCTTAATTTTATTTGTACTATTTTGAAGTTAGGGAAAAATATTGAAAAATTACTAAAATCACAAAAAATGTTTTCACACTTAGGAAAAATCACAAAAATGTTTGTTAGGCCTAGAAAATTATTTTCATCCCGAACAAAGTCCAAAAACCTCCCGGAATACTATTTTCATACTTAGAAAAACCTACAAATTTCAAAACCTCGAGAGCGTATTTTATATCATATTTTCTTGATTTTTCATATCGATGATTGCAATGGGAGACATGAGCTCTTCGGAGTACGGTATGCATCGGTTCTAAGGGAATGCCTATATAGTATCTATTTTGTGCATTTTCTTTGATTTTTGGAATGGAGTAATTTTGAAAGGCTTGTTAAATTTATTTTGGAATAATTTTCGATCAATCGGATACCGTTCGTAAGAACATGCATGTAGGGGGTACTAATACTTTCCTCTCGCGTAACCGTACTTCCAAACCCAACTCTGGTAGTGCAGATCAATTCTACTCATAATGGGATGGCAATCAAGCGTTCTAACCGCACTCCAAAAGATTAGTGACGACTCCATCACACATTGTTTTTTCACGAAAAATACTTTTTCAAAATTCACATCCATTTTTTCCCAGTTCGTAGCCGCACCCATTTGCTAGAGTGTTTCTAGCGGGTTCGAGACATCGCGACATTACATATTGACCATCGTTTTTTTTTTTTTTTTAATTCAAAGGGTTATCCCATATTAGTTGAAAAAAACAAATACCTGAAAATTCTTGCTCTCATTGAACCATGTGTATCTCTACATTAAGATCTTGATTCATAAATCTTTTACATCGAGAAATAAAAATATGAGGCTTGAACCATTTTTTTTTTTTTTACTCTCTCAAATTTTAGAAATGTTGATGGAGAAGTTTAATGTTTGTGGTTTCACCTATACACCAAAAAAATGTTAAAAAGTTATATATGAATACTTCCTACTCTATAGTTGTGCGCCTACAAAGAGAATTGGATCGCTTTCCTAGATGATTTCCTTATGGATTAATGGTTTTTCTAACTCAAAATTTCTAAGAAGAGAAATTTTGATGTGATTGACAAACTCTCTCCCATCGTATAGCTGCAAATTTGTATTTTCATCATATAGTTGTTGACTTTGGTGTGATCCCAAGAGGGGGTGAATTAGGTTTCAAAACATTTCGACTAATTTAAACATTTACACTAATTCACCACAGTTCATATCTCATTCATAATACAAACGTGTATGTAAATAAATAAAGCGATAAATGCAGACATACACATAGAACATATCTCATTTGAAATAAAGGTGTGCATGCAAATAATTATAACTATAAATGAAAGCATACACATGCGAAAATTTAAGTACAGAAATATAATTGTGTGAGAGAGAGAGAGAGAGCGAAACAAGATTTGTTATCGAGATTCGGTCAAATCAGTCTATGTCCTCACCTTGGGCATACCTCCCAAAGATTACACTAATCCTACTCACTTAAACGGACGAAGCAGAAACCGTTACAACCTCTCCTTACCGGGCGAGGTAAACCTCAGTTCAATTACAAGGTTGAGCCCAACTTATCTCCCTTACGATACAAAGACTCCCCAATTCAATTTTCAGGCTAAACCGAACCGGTCTTACTTACGGGACTCAGACTCCCTAGTTCAATTAATAGGATGAACCCAACCGATACATTAAAAATCATTTTTGTACATATTAAAATGCTTCTAAATACAAGCATGAATGTACACATTAAAAGCTCAAATACATATACTCTCTTATGGTATGAAATGTGCTCAATAGAGTAAGGGTACTTAATTAGATTTAAACCCTAATAAGAAATTTTCTCCAAAAAATATATTTCAATAAAAATATAGGAAAACCTAAGGTTTTACTTTTCAAATAATATATATATATATATATATATATATATAAATGAGAAATATGTTCTCCAACAAAGATTTTTGCTAATGAAAAATATTTGGAGAAGCTAAAATTTTAAGCTCAAAGATATTTGTGCAATAAATACAATTGAAAAACAAATGCCCAAACAAAATACTCTCTTTAAAAAATATTTCAAAGAACGTAACAAAGAGAGTTGGAGAGTATGAAAAATTTAACCCCAAAATGATTTTTGAAATAAAATAGTATGTGGGAGAACTTTGATGAAGTGAAAATTTTGAGAAAAAAAATTTGCTAATCAAAGTTGTTAATCTAAGTAAATGAATGGGTATTTATAGATTTTCTAAAAATTATGACCGTTAGGGACATGCTCGGTATTATTAGAAAAGTTTAATTAAAATTTAACCTCAATTATCGCAGTTAATTCTTGGCAACCCAAGAGATTCGGTCGCCCAGTCCTCAATGTTGGTTGCCTGAACAGACACAGAGCCTATATTGGATTCAGGTGCCTGTGGGTGAGTCCGGTTGGCTGAAGCCAAAGTGATTTCCCAAACCTTTGTAAGTTTAGGCGCCCGGTTCTTTGTTCAATTTGCCAGTCCTCACTATTTGGTCGCCCAGGGTGATTTTGAACTATAAGTTCGAGCGGCCGAGGCTGGTAAAAAGTGTCAGCATAAAGGTTCGGTTGACTGTGGAAGATTAGTTCAAATATGGGTTGGTTGCCCGAACCAAGTCTAACTATTGACTTTTTACCAATTCGGTCAACCAAGGCATTTTTAATGCCCTATGTTCGGCCGGCCAAAACCTTTTCAAAACTCAATTTAGGTCTTGATTTTTATTAGAATTCACCCCTTTTAATAATGGTATAACTTTTAAGTTATGGGGATTTTCCATGAAGTGTTTATGGGGACCTAAAGTCAATTTATGGCCTTTTGAGCTATGAAACCCTAAATGATGAAAACCTTTTCTTTGAATGATTTTAGTTGTTTAAGAAAAAGATTTTTTCTTTTATCGTGTTGGGTGCCCTAAGGTTTGCCTATGGTTAGTCTGAGCATTCAATCCATACCATGTAGGATGCATGCATTATTACAGACCAAACAATAGAAATTTAAATGCAAGTACAATAAAGAATAAACGTCTTCTTCTTCTTTTTGCTTTTCTCTTCATGGAATACGTCAAACTATTATATAAGCTTTAAGTTCTAACTTGACTTCCATTTCCCATGTATCTTATATTTGTACTAACATGTAAACTTGTTCACACACTAAATACACGTATAAGATACATGTACTTTGACAACATCAAAACAGGGATTGGATTCAAAAAGTTAACAGTAGCGCCCCAAACTCGATGGGGCCTAGAGTACTAACTACTTACGTATATCTCTGATGTCATAACTATACCGACCCGTACCCAAAGTGGAGTTTTGGCCCTCAACTATGAGTCTATGATAGTGACTGAAGATCTCAAAGGCAAGTAATTTAATGAACATAATTTTAAAATATTTTATGAGTATAAAGTAAATGATTAAAAATTAAAATTATATATATATATATATATATATATATATTATATAAAGCAATTTATTTTTCATATTTGACTACCAAGGAAAATGGAAAACGAATAAATATATTGCAAATCAATGAGTTTGATTTTACATATCATTAACATTTAATTTTTAAATTTTTAATTATATTAGAATAAATTTTTATTTTTTCAATATTCTTTGTGTGGAAAAAAATATAATAAAAAACAAATTTCTTTCTTATTTAATTTTCTTTTCCTTTCCTCAAATCAAATCCTTGGTTTGAATGGGACCTTAATGACTTTCATACTCTCTTGATCTACAATGAAACTCATTTATTAAATCATAGATTCAAGTTGAATTTTCTCATATAAATACCAATGAAGATATGACAATGAGTATAATAAAGAAATAAGAGATTTTATTTCTAGATTTTGGGGTGACATGAACTCTCTTGTGAGTGAGATTTATCTTGTCAATGTGAATACCAGAGGAAACACAAATGATGCATTGACCAAAACTGAAAACTATTCAAACGCAAGGCGTCATGGTAGCTTGTATAGTGACAACATCAAATTGAGGCATTAGATTTGAAATTGTATTAAGTTTTGAACATCTAATACGTTCTCATGTAAAACTAAAAGCAAACTCTCTAAATTCTGAATGAGAAAAAATACAAAATGACCTTTACAGGCTAATATGCTCAAGGACTGTTTTCCTATAACATTCTCCCCATAAAAATTACCCCAGAAACAAATATTAAAATTATGTTTGTTCTGGATGTTGACACCACTCCATGAGTCAGCTCGATGGTTAGCTTTGGGCAGAAGTCTGCATACGAAATCAGGAAAACAATTAGCAACAGTTAATATTTCTTCAAATAATCTTAGAAGTTGGATGCCTGAAAAGCCGATGTAAACTGAAATATGCTTAAACTAGCCTTGCTTTTTAAAGACATAAGAGAAGAATGAGAAGAGACCAAAGGTAATTTCATTACTACCTCTTCTCAGTAGTGTGATATGTGATGGCCACAATATGCTTAAACTAGCTTTGCTTTTCTATCAACCATTCAACAAAATTGTCAATGATCAAGGGCCAAGCTAGATTTGAATCATAGTTTTGAAGGTCTGGAAAACTAATCTGCAAACAAGAAAGTATGAAGGATTTAGAATTTGTAAATAAGCCAGAAAATTCTCAAAGAAAGGCAGTAAGCTCATCAGATTGCAATATCATGTAAACCATTCAGCTTACTATATTAAGAATGCTACCAATGCGGGGAACAAAAAAACATTCAAGGAAAGGTCGCTGATGACCCATCTACTAGAAAGAATTATATGGGTATAGATAGGATTACAGGAGACAGTAAAATTCCTCAAGCATGAGCCTCATGGGAACTGCCCAAGCAATGACAACAGCTTCTCACATATCACTTTTCGACTTCCGCAGGCCGAGGAACATAAGCAAATCTCATCCATAAATTTTATTTCATGTAATTTCCAATCATTGTGGCAAATATAATTGTACTACAAGACTACAAGTTGTAGTCCAGCACAAACTGCAATCATAATGATGAGATCAAAAACTAAAAGAGCCCTTTTTACAGACTTTATTGGAGGATTTTTGGCCAAGTAGCACATCCTTATCAATTCACCTAACCTAAAGCCAGGTCCACTGTCAAATGTTCAACAAACCCAAGCTGGCATTGAAGCTAGTTTCTCAATCTGCTTGTTCAATGAGTTAACATGCTAAAGGAGAATACTGGGCAGAACAAGGAGAGAGGAACAAATGAAAGCAAAACGCATTTGAAGAAAGACAACAATAACATTCTACAACACCTCATTGCAAAAACGGAAAAACCCCACCCACTGATCCATTGTGATTGTCAAGTAATCCTTCTGAATCTGCTAGAAACAAAGTCCACATATCAGAAAATCAAAAAAATCATCATCCATGTAACATCACAGTTCCATTCTCTATGCAAAATGAGACACGGGATGTTTAACCCATCAACAGAGTCACACCTTTAACTGTTCCAAAAATCTGGTCATTTGATATTTTTCTGGCCATGCAAGTATATGACTTGAACAGAGATTTTTTTTTTTTTTAAAAAGAGTCAGACAGAAAATGGCAATCATCGTATTTTAAATATAATATCAGATATTTGTCTTTTTTGAAATTTCAGCATCCAACACCTTGTTTAAGTGCATTCTCATTGGATGGGAAAGAGTGTCAATAAATAAGAGAAACAAGATATTAATGGCTGCCCACCTTCAGATACTCAATGTACAAGTCAACCTGGGGACGGAACCTAAAACCTAGAACAAGATCCAGCAATACACAAACGCTCTCTATGTCTACAGTTTTTTGCCTCTCTTCTGAAATAGAAAAACATCAAGAGAGTTAAAAACAAGACATAAAAATGTCGCCATGAAACACAAAATGCACTTCCGGCACTTCCATTCACTAGGGTACTGTGCCTGACAAGACAAGCTTACCTGTTAAGCAGGATTGAAATGCATAAGAATAGAAACTGGCAAAATTTGAGGGATGATTGTTGACCTAAACAAAAACAAGAGCAAGATAAGCAAAAGATCAGTAAAGTCGTCCATTTTCAGATTATTATAGAGAACACAGTATCATGCAGAGAATGTTTTCAATAAATAACCTCTCTCTCCAATTCAAGAAGTGCTTTCTTTAACTTGTTGAGGGAACCAACTCGCAGAGCCTTCAAGCCTCTTCGCCACTCATCCTGAATAAGAAAGGATTGGTGATTGTAACATGTAACAACGAAAACTATTATACAAGGAAAGTGCAGGTGCACTAACTCCCAATTTTAAGGAGTCTCCAGACTGACAGTTTTATGAGATGGTAAAAATGAGAATTGCCCACCATTTTGAGTCTCAGTTAAGAGATGACTATACAAAGCCAAAAAAAAACATGTTTACTTGTTAATGAATAAGTACAACATATAGTGATCAGAAACATGGCACATTAAGCATAACAGGACAATGCACAAAACCCACATAAACCAACAGTTATCTTAGAATTTTAGCTGTAGAAAAGGAACTCACGATGTACATGACTGTTCGAGCATTGAACCCCAGCAATTATGTGGTCCAAAATTGGAAAAATTCAATGGCATAGGATCATCTAAAATCTTATCGGATATTAGGATAGAAAAACAAATACTATTTGGCACCTTAAGGAACTCGAAAAAGTTAGTAATCAGTCCCATTGAATTATATATGTAACATTAGACATAATCAATATATTGACTGACAATGTCATCTCTTTGCTTGCCCATGCAGATGATAAGGACATTTTAGTACCTCACATGCATCAAAAAGAAATGAAGCTGTATTCTTGGTCACCCATGTTCAAGAGAAACTAGAAAAAAATGGACACTATAGATGCTTTAGATTTACTGAAGTCAGATTCTAGTCTCCTTACAGAACGAAAATATTTGTGATCCTCAGATCTGTTAATGATCTTCTCTCCTGCAAGGCTTTAGCCCTTCATAGTTCATCCCAAATTGCATTCTTCTTTTGTACAACTGTGCTGAATAAAATTGTCACTGTATATAAAGCAAATATATCTAAAGAAGAAGCATTCTCCTTTCTAATCATTGTGTTTCTGGCTGAAAGAAGCAATTGGCTCCTTTCACATAGTCTCCTTACAGAACCAAGATATTTGTGATCCTCAGATCTGTTAATGATCTTGTTTCCTGCAAGGCTTTAGTCCTTTATAGTTTGTCCGAAATTGCATTCTTCTTTTGTACAACTATGCTGAATAAAATTGTCACTGTATATAAAGCAAATATATCTAAAGAAGAAGTATTCTCCTTTCTAACCATTGTGTTTCTGGCTGGAAGAAGCAATTGGCTCCTTTCACATTTCACCAGTTTCCACAATCCACTGAGTCTGAACATTGCAGAGACTTTTACTGCAAAAGAAAAATAATCATTTTCCTAGGTTCGCACATATAGACTTTTTGCCCTAGGAGCAAGATAAATTGGAACTTCACTTGTTTGGCAATTAATTGGCATAACTAGAAGAGAGAACTCCTTGAATTGTTCAGGAAGAGAATTTCACATATCCAAGTTGTTGTCAATGGACCATGGAGCTAAAGCTGGAATGTCCAGAAAGGTGCTTATAAAAGCGTAATATTTAATGAATGGAAGGGTGCGCTTACCTCAAAGGTTCTGTGCCTCTACTGTACAAAATACTATGAAAAACTAAACAACTTTACTTGAATAGATTCATTCAAACAATAAACAAGAAAACAACAACCAAAAAAACAGACAGCAGCAGCCGTAATATAATTTATCTCTAGCACTAGTGTAGAACAAATAAACATAGGCAATGTCTGGTCTTACTTGGGTAAAATATCCCTGCTTTTCAGCTTCCATTTTCCTAATTAATACAAAATAGTAGTTCCATATACAAGATTAGAAGATAAACTAGCAAGAAGCATAAATTCAGTTATGCACCCAGAACAAGAAAATGTACCAAGCAAGCATCAATATCCTGACATCAGTATGATCCACTCCTACGTCTGAACAAAGTGCCTCAATTCCTTCTGGACTGTTCAAACAATTATAGAAGTGCACAAGAAGTTCAGTATTCCTATAGGAAAAATATGATGATCATTACACCAATCTCATCAATTCCTGTCCACACATTCAAGGGTAATACATGATTTTTCGGAAAAAGAAGCATCCAATAATTTTCGTGGAATGGCATTAATGCAACATATAAATAGGAACTACAAACTCCATCGCTACCTGTAGTTACATAAACTTCAATTATATTATTATTAGGTATCATATACACTACAATGGACAAACACACTGCTTTCTCACAAAAAACACTAGTACAAACACACGCGCAAAAGCACAAATGATTGAGAAATACCATTGCTTTTTCAATCTTATATGGCTATTTTATCATTAAAAAGTGAGAAATAAGAACTTTGAGAGATCTTTTACTACAAAAAAAATTTACACAGTTAACCTATCCCCCGAACCAAATTCTTATCTTATAGAAAAATAGGAAAACTATTTTCGATAACTTGTCGATCCCCCTTACTAGATTTATCGTTTGTTAATTTCCTAATTTGGTGTGAGATAGAGATAGGCATATCTCATCTTAACAATGGTTGAATTAATGAATGAAAGTGGGAGAAATGGATTTGTCATCCTAAATGTGCCTTCCCTTATGTAAAAACCCCCTATACCACATCCATGAATTGAAAGGTCCTAAAAAGCTTTCCTCTATGAATAGGTATACTTACCAAAGAAGGAAGTACCAGTAACTAATCAATCACTACGAGTTGCATAAAAATGTGCACTTCCCTCTTTGTGGTGATAGGCAAAG
This sequence comes from Malania oleifera, assembly GCF_029873635.1. Classification (NCBI taxonomy): domain Eukaryota; kingdom Viridiplantae; phylum Streptophyta; class Magnoliopsida; order Santalales; family Ximeniaceae; genus Malania; species Malania oleifera. The sequence goes on along the minus strand of NC_080422.1, from coordinate 109,271,748 downwards.
ATCATTTAATTCACACAATAATTGGGTGATAAAAAGAGACTATTCTTAAATACAAAGCAAAATTCAGATAAAACACCCCCAACAAAGAAGTCAATATAAATGTAAGAACAAGAGGGTTCTTAGCAATTGGAATAAGGACCACAAGCTCCAAAGACATGGGAATTGACCTCTCTTCACCTTCAAATTCTGCCTAGCCATAAAAATAACACTGTATATTGGTACACACAATATTCCTCCTATTTGCAGCAAATAGACATGGTGTTACATGAAGTGAGCAAACATAAGACCCAGTATTCAAGGCTCCAATGCCATAACCAGGGTTTACACAGCATTGACTCTGCATTTTAGAGAGGAAAAAATTAAATATCAGAGAGCAACATACCCCAATGCATGAGATCAATCTCTCTGTGAATTGAAATCTCGTGTCCATAAGAATCAATATTGTGCACTACGCACAAATTTAAAGATTCAAGAAGCAAAAGAATGTCATCTACAGCCTTTGAAGATTCATTAAAATTGACTGGAAGTACAAATAAATGTCTTTGTGGTGATATTTTCATCTGAGAATATGCAACCACGGTATAGGGAAACAACCATAATTTTCAAAGAATATAAAATAATACTATTCGGACAAAATTCATCAAATAAACTACAAGAATGGTGAGAAACAAAATAATTACTAAACCAAGTATCCAACAGTTGGTAATGAAGGTATTCAAGACGTGATAAAGATTGCTACTCAGATGGTATATTCTTACTCAATCATGCCCAATGAAGAATTTGCATATGAATCAAAAAGACGATCCACCTCCTTCGTTCTTGATCTACTTGAGGCTGAACAACATAATATCAAACAGTTAAAAAAGCACAGGGATGAATGAAAAAACTACAGAAGCTATGTCAACTAATTACAAGAACTCTACGGCCAATCAACATCAGGAAAATCAACCAAATTTTTTTTTCTTTGGTTGAAGCTATGTAAATTTTTTCTTTGTATCATATTGTAACACACATAACTTGTTGATTAAATAAATGCATGTAATAACAAATAACCATAATCGTGTCACTGCATGATGATTAAATTACTCATAAAAAATTAATTATTAGTATCATTAGTAAAAATCATATTTTTAATTAGTCAACTATGACTCCCATCAGCTGCATAAAGGTCAATTTGGCTACTAATGAGTCAAATTTTGACCCCATCAGCTGCATACAAAAGTCAGAAGCAGAAGTTCCCGAAAGAAAATAACTCTAAACTCATCAACTGCAAGAAGATAACTCAAACTACAACAATGAACTTCCATCATCAATTCTTTATCCCAGAACTCAGCAAAATATGGATCCCATGCTCAACATCAGCCTTCTGACACTCTTCGTGGCCCAAAAAAGTCCTTTTTCAGTGGTTAAAGATTAAAAAAAACAAAAAAAAAAAAAACGAAAGAAAAAATCAATAGGTCCCTCTATTTGCCCGCAGTGCCTAGGATTTATCTTCATTCATTCTTCCTTTTTTTCCTCCCTTCTAAAACCCAATTGAAGGTATGTTCGAATCTACCACTAAACCCCTGATATGTCTGCAAGAACCAAAAATTCACCTACAAGAACCTGAAGTAAGTAAACCAGTCCAACGTTCCAACATGAAACAACCACATAACTTTCAATAGCCTGCGTTCAAAATTTTAGCGAACACCTTCCTGTCCTACAAAGAAAGATTCATCCTTATAAATCTTGATCGAAAGATAATTCAAACCCATAAAACTCTATCAATTACCACCATACCATTATAATGAAACAATCAAGGTTGCAATCCAAGCCTCTGACAACCCAGAAATATATCTCCCAGTACCCAACAACATATGCACGCTTATCAATATCTAACAATTTAAAGAATCAGATACAACCTCCTTAAGCTCCAAATCACCAACACCCAAATTTTATTTCTTCTCCAAATATTCAAAATCAAGACCTCTTCTCTAAAGAACCCAAGCTCCAAATTTCCAACGCTCGAATCAGAAACATTATATCTCTCACGGATGTTTTTTTTTTATTCTTATTATTTAAAGAATAACTGAATTTCGTCAATTAACAAGCTTTGA